>NC_080581.1:65699383-66010879 GCF_029962835.1 Magnolia sinica
TGTTGAAAGGGAGAGGAAAAGCAGCAGTGACAAGGAGGGGTATTTTCATCCTGGAATTCGGTCTCCGCACATGCAGGTCTCGTTTGCAAAGCAAAGTTTGTATTTTTTCATAAAAACAGCCGGATAAAAGGTAGGGTCCATAGTCCTAAATTTCTCTAGTGAATTTGAGCAAGCAGTTAATGAAATTGACCGAGATTTACATGAAATTCTCTTCGGTGAATTTGATCGAGCAATTAATGAAATTGACCGAGCGGTTCATAAAATTTTCCGTTACATTATATCCGTGGAAGTTCCCCATCATATTTTTATGATATTTCTGTCGAATTTATGAATTGCTCGGGGAATTTCATCAATCGTGAACCGAGAAGTAGGTCAAATGGACCAAAACCTCTCGCAATTTGGATTTATAGTTTGCTCAGTACGCACTTATAGTGCTGTGTTGACTGAGTTGGGCACACCCAGACCCATAGCTCATTTGGCAGACTGAGTGGAGATACCTAGTGTCAACACTTGAGGTCTTGGTATCGATCCCTAGCCAGGGTGGCTAACATGGAGTGTGTGTACTGACATGGGTGTGTACTAACAAGCTAACCCAATAAAAAGAAAAAAAAATTTAAAAAAATTACAAAACTGAGTTGGGCCCGCCTTGAATGTATGTGGACTGTCCATGATGTTCATCCATTTTTCCATCTAAAGTAAGGGTTTCAGCCCAAAATGGTGGCATATCGAAATATCAAGTGGATCACACCACAGGAAATAGTGGATCCACCATAGAAACTTTGTTATGCCCCCACAATGATGTTTTACTTGTAATCCATCATGTTCATAGTATGATTTTTGCATGGATGAACCGAAAACCAAGATTCGAGCTCCATCCAGCAGTTCAATGGCCAACAAAAAACTTACACCGTTTAGGTAAATGTAGTACATTATACCTGTAGTGCGTACTTTCTTCCGTGGAGGGACCATTTTCAGAAAAACAAGCAAGCAGGGTAGTTTCGTCCAAGCTAGAGCATGGGATCCAGCTAGAGCATGGTGCGATCCAAGCAGCATATGTAGTGCAGGAGTTTTCATCCTTCTTTTTTTTAAAATGGAGCAAGGGAAGGGAGGGAGAGGAAAAGACGCAGAAGCGAAAAGGAGGGGTAGTTTCGTCCTCAAATTCGCTGACCGCACGTCTTAGTCTAAGTTGGTAACTTAAGTTTGTATTTCTTCATAAAAACTGCTGGGTAAAAGGTTTTGTCTATAGTGGTCATTTTCTCTTTGGATTAGGGAATCCTATCATAAATGCACAATGGAAGCTCAATGGTGATCCTATCAAAAATGCACATCGGAGACCTGTGGACCTCAAATCATCGATATTCACAGTGGATCATTGATATTCATTATGAATTACAGATATTCGTTGTAGATGTGGATCATTGATATTCATAATGGATATTGACTGTGAATATCAACAGCCCATAGTGAATACGGCGATTCACAGTGAATATTGGTAATTTATAGTGGTGAATTTGGGTGGAAATGCATAAGAGACCCTTCAACTAACCTCAATTGAAATCTTGTTAGAAGCACACAACAGATATCCTTGAAAATGACAAAAGAGAGTTTAAGATTGTTACACTGTTATTCTTAGTTTGATAGCAACATCTGTTTTCCTTTCAGGTACATTAATATCTGAACATCATGACTTTTTGGCCCACATATTGCAATTACAATAGAGAGTTAGCATATGAACGATGGAGATGGTCAGATAGGGGTGGCGATTCTAAGATGATCATCATTGATAGCTCTATAATAAGGTGGTCGGTGTTTGCATCGTTGAGATTGATTCTATCTGCAACAACTACCTACTCCCAAAAGAGCAACTACAAAAACTTCTATACCCTAGCAGAGTATTATCATCCACACATAGGTGGACATTAAGTATATACACTTGGCATACATGTGTCCCAATTCAAATTCAAACTCTTCAAATTAATAGTGGGTCCCACTTTAGATTACTCTTAACCCAGGAAAAAAACATTGAAGGTTTATTTCAACTGTCCAACAAGTGGCTAAATAAGGGAAGGTTAAAATGAAACGCAGTCATTCAATCAGTCCAAATTCAAAAAACAAATGTCAATTTATAAGCTTGAGATTGTCCATTCAATCTCACTATACAATATGTATCATCTACACCGTGGCTCACACTTGGACGGTTTGGATTGCTGCATTTGTACTAGGAATGTGTATGTGTATGGATGGCCATACTCTGTCAGTTTATCACAATACCTCCTCCTGAATCATTGTTGACCATTTAATTTGAGAGTTCATATAATTAAATGCAGTTAACAGCGACATTGTAAAAATTGAAAAGAATCGTGTAAAAATAGACAAAGTGATTGGAATCAGGTACAACATCTGCTCTAGGTAGTCTGTAAATTACTCGAGACTATTTGGGGCAACCATGTTTTTTTTTTTTTTCAAGCTTGTTAGTACACCCCACTGTCAGATCACACTTCACTGTTAGCTACCCCCACTCGGGATCGCTACAAAGACCTCAGTGTTGAAACCATGTTATATATATATATATATATATATATGTATAATCCACTCCGTGAATCAGGTTATATCCTCCCTTCTAAGCTTTAAAGATTAAAAAAAAAAAGGCTAGATTCAAAAATCAGATGGGCCACACCACATGGAAGAATGGAGATGGGATGCCAACCACAAATTTGCGGGTAATTAAGATAGCATGGTGTGTATATTTAATCAAATCCGTTAAATAAAGCAATGAAGAGAACATAAAAATGTTGTAGGCAATTCTGAGTTGGAAAAAGAAGAGTCCTTGTATATAGTGGGGCCATCCTCTGCTGGTCATGCCACAAAATAAGGCTATCAAACGGCTATAACATACGAGGAACGAGGGCACCTACCCGTGGCTCGTTGGAAGAAAATAAGTGCATTTCAACACAGCGGTCAGGGGTTTGAGCGTCATGTAGTGTGAGCTAAAAACTTCCTCTAGGGATAATATTGTAATTTAGGATTTGGATCGCTTCCTACCAGCATGAACATACTCAGTTCAAGTAAGGCTGCATGGGGCTTACCATGATGTATTTGTTTTATCCACGTTGTACATCAATTTTTGAGAGAGCATTTCAAGGCATGAGCTGCACGCTGGATCCGATAAAGGAGCAGTCCAATTTTTTCACATGTAAAAGTAAAATAGAATAAAATAAAATCCCCAAGAGGTAGTATTGTAATATTGGATTTGGTTTGCCTCCTACCTAGTATATGAATAGACTCAATGCTAGAAAGGTCATCTGAGGCCCACTATAATGTATTTGTTTTATCCACGATGTCCATCAATTTTTGAGAGATCTCAAATTTTGCCTAAGGTGTAATGGGACTACAGGTGCACGTGCAAAAACTTGGTGGAGCTAAGAAATGAAGGTTATGTCCTAGAAAAAGGTTATTAAGACCAATTAAAATTTTTATCTTTTAAATCACAAATGTATACTTAAGCTAATATGCAAATTAAGCAAAGAAAAACAATTAACTATAAGGCTTTTAAACCAATAGAGGGTCTAATCATATAGACTATAAATGATATACCACTTTTGCAATCTATAAACAAGATAGTGTACATGTGTGTGTGAGATGTGTTAACTAGTAACACCTAGCATTTATCTAATCATGCATTAATTTAGACATTCAATCATATAAGCATAATTAAACAAGTGTGCAAATGACAATCCCAAACACAAGCATGTATAATGGTTTTATTTTCCCTACTCCACTCCCGACGGACGCACTCAACCCATTATTGTACTAGATTTCACTATCAGAGGTTTCAAATCAAGTTAATATCTAACCTTTACAATCCTACATAAGGAAGGGCTTGCTACAAATTTCGGTCCTATACAAGAACCTACTAATGCATACTTCCGTTGGAGGCTCCCTCAAGAAACTTTAGTTGGTTTTCATATGCTAATCAACAACTATGGTCTTAGTCCAAGGACCTACATTTACTCCCACCGAAGACTCCCACGAAGACTAACACATACGTACCCATGTCCAATGGCCTACACGAGGACTTTATTGAGGTCATACATAAGAGCCAACATCCTACGCAAGAACCTAGGATTTAAGACATACACAAGAGCCAAGGTCCTACACAATAACTTAGGATTTAAGCAATGTACAATAGCCAAGATCCTACATAATAACCTAGTCAAGTTTGGGTCACATACTCTTACCCTCAATCCCATAAAAAAAATATAAAAAAAAAAAAAAAAATAAAGTATACAAACTCTTACGCTTAACAACTTACTTGTCAGATTGAGCCCATTTTGTAGTGTCTTCTTTGATAGCTTGATAGATGCTTTCACATGCTTCAATCAACTCTATTTTTCTCCCCCGATCATAATGTCAATGCTTTGCCAAGACTTTAACTCCAAGATTAAACACCTTACATGTGCTCTTTTGAAGTGACCAAGGTAATGGGAGAGTAGTTGAATCTCATATATCTGATAGGAAGTTGCATTTCCTAGGTGATTTACCTAGATGGGTCTTTTAGAGAGTTCAGACAATGCTATACCCATAAAGGTTGAGTCTAATATCTAGAAAATACAAAAGTTCAAGCATATCTTCAAGGTGGAGGTTGTAATCCTCGTTAGTGCGTTAATCTCAAAGAAGATGACGTAAACTCTTTGGTTTAGAGGCTTGGGATGATGGATATGATCATGAAATCACCTAAGCTTCTATTACAATAAAAATTCATTTAAATATCAAAGAACTGAATGCCCTTTATCAGAAGTTTGAGTTCCAACGCTCAGAAAATGAGCAGATAACAACGTTGTTGATATCATCGAGTAGTCTTTGATGCCATTAAGGTGCACCTTTAATGCCATTGAAGGATACCTCGATGCTATTAAGAAAATCAAATAAAATGATAAATTCTTTCTGAACATATCTGACTTATCTACTCGATGTTATTGAGTGATCTTTGATGCTATCGAAGTAAGTTTCAATGCCATCAAAGAAAACCTCGATACCATTGAGAAAATTAGATAAAATGATGAATTCTTACTATACATATCTGATTTCATTTCGATGTCATCGAAGACCCCTCGAAGTCTGCTTGATGGGATTGAGCACCATTCGGAATTTGTTGTTTTGGGTATATGTTTTCACAACAACTTTACACCTCTTCTAGCCTTACTTATCATGTTCCAATTAAGTTTCTAAAGTTAATGGATGATCAATAAAGTTTATCTAAGTCAAGATCATCTAGAAGTTCAAAGTTTGTTTTGGGTCAAGGGTTAGGGTCACCAAGGCACCTCATTTATTTGTTCTTTGTTCTTTGATAGTCTTGTACTGTTTTTTCTTCGGTCTTTAGCTTTTAAAAATTCAACCAACTACATGACAAAAGGACTCACGTGATTGACAAACAAGATGCACAAATCAATGCACTAACAAGATCATTTCAGGACATGAGTTGTATGTTGGATTCCACAAAAGAGAAGTACAGATCTTTTAGATGTAAACATGGGTTCTTATGAAAACTATTTTTTCTTTCTTCCTTCATTTCTTTTGTTGTAAATAGTAAAACAAAAGTGCATATTCACATCTCAAATTCAGAACTCGAGCACTACTACTTCCCAAATCCCGACCTCGGGTTATAACAGCTTCCTCACCACTTAACATACTTGGTGAAAGATTAACATCAAACCCAGCTCATGGCAAAGGGATTTTTTTTTAGTTATTAAATTTGATTAGGAGGTTACACAACATATATATGGTATCAATGCATACATCCAAGAGAGGGACCATTCCTTCCAAGGACGATAACCCAACACAATCATATATATTATATATATATATATATATATATATATATATATATATATATATATATATATATATATATATATATATATAGATAGATATATATTATTCCATATTACACTTAAACAATACATTAGCTTAACAATAATTAAAGAAAGATGAGAGGCTCCAATAGCTCTCACATGCACCCTATAGCTCAACGCAATTTGAAAAATTGTATAAATTATCGGTATGAGCAATCCACAACTCAATGAGTCTACGACATGTTGGGAGTAAAACACGGCTTATCAGGGTACTCCTGTAAAAACATCTAAAACAACCATAGGCATATTATCAACCAAGCATGTTATCATAGGTGAACATATTATCAATCAAGTATGTTGTTATAACTAAATATATCATCATGGATGCACAGGTTGTATGGATAAGAAGGTTAACATAAACGAATACATTATCATAATCTAGCAGGTTTCATGAGTATGTCACCAATCAAGCGTGTCGTTATAATTGGACAAGTTATCATGAGCATATCATCGTAGATGAACCGATTACTACAGGTAATTGGTTTACATATGAACATATTTTCCCAAACAGATGTACTGCGATAGTTTATCAGATGAACATTTTACCAATGTTAAGTTTTTTACTCTAATGAGTAACCATAAGTAATGAGACTAGTAAGTCATCATGAACAAGATAGTTAAATTCCATATCCTAGTATAAGGCATGTTTTGAAAAAGAAATGACAAAGCTAGCTTATGGTGTAGTCGGGGTGGTAGTACGTAGTTTCGTAGGCCGTCGGGTCCACCACAAGGGACTTCTATTTAAAGCAGTCATATACCAGATTTGAATAGCTAGACTCAATGTGGTCAACTATTGATCTTAAGTTAGTCCTATACCCAACCAAAATCATAACCATTGCGAAGGTGCACATGACGATCTAGTTGCGCAATCACCAGTCCAAGTGGATAGTGTATGAATGGATGCATGATTTAAATGCTAAACATCCCTCCTCTTAACTAAAACATCTCTAAACTGCATTATACATCTCCATAAGAATCACAAGCATACCACACAGGTCTAATCCAACATCTTCACATAAGTGTGAGAAGCATTTTCAAGAAGCAAAGTCTTGGGCACGTCAATCCCTACCCATCTAGCCATTGGCTTAACAATGGGAGACCTAGATTTATTTCACCTTACCCAACCGCAGCAGTCAGGATATCACACACCTTGACCTGGCACATGACGGTAGGTATGCTTGTCATACCTCTTCCTTTCTCGATCCCGGTAATGGAAATGACTCTTGCACACATTCTACTATTCTTACCCCACTCAACACATGATGGAAAATGACACAACTGACCAATCCTAGCAGGTTCATTGGAGGATAGGAGTCTCCAATGTTGGGAACTAAGCCCAAGATGATAATGATGCACCCTTCTCAAACCTTATTAAAAATATCAATGACTTGGACATCTTGAGGCCTCAACATATATCATCACCTTACTACCATGTGGCCATCATACATACATCATCAACCAACTACCAACTCCTCTGGATTTCATCTAGGTGTATAAACCAACATGAGGGTCCAAATACTATCATACAAACATCCAACCATATAATGCACCACAAATTGATAATGTCATAATCATATCTCATACAAGGACAAACATGAGGGCTCTAAATAAACATATGGACCAACATGAGGGTCTGATCTCATATAATATATGGATCAACATGAGGGTCCAAATCAAATAATAACACGAGGGTCCCAATTTCATGATGTACTCATGTATGCATATCATGGATGCTCATGAATCAGTTGTGTATATCAAACTATTAAGCTGGTGCTAACATAAAAAGAAGAAGAAGAAGAAGTTAGGATAGATCAAATTGCCAAGCTATGACACATTGATACTAATACTAGACCCTCAGGTTATAGTCCATTGTCCATGGGAATGTCCATTTGGACCATCAATCTTATAATGATACGGTTCGGATCATGGGCCTAATACACATAAGCAATGGGCCTTAACTTTAACTCAACTAAGATTTAATCATCAATTTATGATCTGGTCTTATGAAACCCACGTTGTGTATAAGCTACACATTTGATGCCATATCCATCATGTATTGTCTACATAACACATGCTATAATCATTGTGTGCGAGCTACACACCACACACCATTATTCTTCACCACATATCGCATGCCATCATACATCTGCCATACATAACATGTCATCGTACATCTGCAATACATATCACGCCATCCTGGCTTTACTTATAATAGTGTCAATGAGCCAAGTAAATTGACTCACTAACAATAATCAAGACAGCATTTCTCATGACATTAGGCTCAACTTAATAATAGCCAACGTGACACAAAGGCCCATACATTCAACCATTAACTAGAAACAATGCACAATCTTAAACATAAGGCTCGTATACTAACATCATTCACGTCATACATCATATTGGGCCCACTAGCCACATATACAAGCAAACCAAGCAAAATGTTCTAGATATCCAATTTACGCATTCTAAAATAGGCCTCGCTAATTGTGCTCCACTTAATTAGTGGTAGTGTGCAAGGCACACTGCCCACTAGGTAATGGGCTTGCCCAATTGGCTCACGAAAGTTACCATGGTGGGTTACTCACTCCCCAACAATTTTTCATAGTGTTGAGCCCACTTGGGCCTTAGGATTGCCTCATTTTAATAGGTCCAAGGTATAAGGCCCATATCCTAGTCTGTAAACTCCCACGATCCTCCCGGTCAAATTCCGCTAACCCTTGACCTATACTCAGCGTTTGCGCGTGACCCTAAGTCGCATCCCGAAGAATTGAGTCAGTTCGACTCAAAACTTGTACCCTAGTGACTGCGTCGTCACTGTGGTTCCAATGCTACGTCTCACATGCCAATGCGATACCTAGGCCAAGAGTTGTGGTCCTGTGTTTATTTCAAAGAAAACGCTGCACGTTGCAAATCCCAAGAGAATCTCTACAACTCATCACATCAATCAATCAATCACAAGTCAAGTACACAACCCATCTCTCTCTTACCAACAAGGCATGACACCCATCTCTCTCCCATCCCCAAAGTCAACTCTCATGTCCCTTCTCTTACACCACCCATCCCTTCCTTACACACTCATTCCTCCCATTTCATCTCTCTTACAACACCCTCTCCCATCTCATTCTCTCCACCATTTCCAAGCCTCCATGAGAGAAAAATTCTAAGGAGAGAAAACCTAGTGTGTGGCCCACTCCCTACCCCTGAATCCTCATCTCCACCCTTCAATCTTCATCATCTTCCATTAAAGGAGCTTAGGAGATTATCATTCCAAGGAGCTAAAGAAGAAGGCCAATTGGGTGATCTTGAAATTTCCTCCATCGATTTCTATTTATGGGTCCACTTATGGTGGGACCCACTTGATGTGTGCTTCGTATTGAGTGTAGGGAAGGCCCATAGTGGCGGGGTCCCTCCCCTTCTCACGTCTCTCTATTTCTCTCTCTCTCTCTCTCTATTGTGATGGGTGTGGCCCACTTGATCCACGCCATACAAAGCCGCATGGGCCCACCTGATGTATGCTTTTCATCCATACCATCCAACCGTTCAGACAGTGGGGCCCTGACTTGATGTATTTGATTCCACACTGTCCACTGTTTGGACGGTGGCAAACCCACCTGATGTTTTGATATCCACACCGTCCATTATCTGGACCGTGGAAAAATACAAATAGCAGCTTGGTTCACAGTAGTGGGCCACGTGTACATGGGACCCACATGCTATATGTATTATATGCACACCGACCGTCAGCAGGATCCACCTGATCCATGGTTCATCCTCACCGTCTAGCAGGTCTGGATGGTGGCAAAACCACATATATCAACCAATTGCAACGCTTGTGGGCCCACATGTGTGGACCCACCTGATTCATGTATTTTATCTAGGCCGTCCGTGGCCCACCATGATGTATGTGTGAATCCACACCGTCCATTGCTTGGACGGTGGACCACTTTAATGTATGTATTTTATCCAGCCATCCATCTATCTAGACGCTGGATGCTGGAGTTCTCAAAAAAAATAGTAATAATATAATATAATATTATATATGATATATATGCATGTGGTGGGCCCCATGTGGGACCCACTTGTTGAACGGATTGACTGGTGAGTCTCACACCAGCTATATAGCTACTATATTGATGTCCTAAGCTCTATGGGTTACATCAACACTGTCCCGCTGGACGGTGGGACCCACCTTGATGTATATACTCAATATCCACACCATTCATCTGGACGGTGGTGTGAGGCCACCATGATGTATCTGTTCCATCCAGCTGTTCATCTGGACGTTCTACTGGGTAAGACCCACTGCTAATGTATATGTCTTAAATTCAGACCGTCTATTTGCTAGTGGGCCCGCAGTCACTTGACCATGAGGATTGTGTTAGATCCAAACCGTCCACCCACCTGTGAGCTCATCTTAAGGCCTGAGACTAAAAAATGAGGCAGATCTATCAGGTGGACCACACTGTAGAAAACAATGGAGAATTGAATGCCTACCATTGAAATCCTTTAGGGATCACAAAAGTTTTGGATCAACATGACGTTTATTTTTCCTCTTAATTCAGGTCTTTGTGACCATATGAACAAATTAGATGGAAAATAAACGTTACAGTGGACCATGGTAATTTTAAGGGTGGAAACATTATCTCCACTATTATTTGTGGTATGGTCCAGATGATCTTCCATTATGATTCATTTAGGTATTGCTCTAAAATAACCTCTTAAGATAGATGAATGGTGTAGATGGCGCGGCCCACTTGATGTACATGAGGCCCAGTGGTGCGGCCCATTGATGTGGTCCATTTGATGTATATGAGGCCTATTGGTGCGGCCCAATGATGTGGCCCACTTAATGTATATGAGTCCCATTGTAATGTATTTAAGGCCCATGGGTTGAGGCCCAATGTGATGTATATAAGGACCATGAGTGAGGCTCAATGAGGCGTATGTGAGGTCTTTGTATGGGGCCAAATGTGATGTATATGAGGTCCATTGCAATGTATAATTCCACTATGATATATGTAATGATGTTTATAGTGGGCCATGCCTTAGGAGCAATGATGGTTTAACATCCACATTGTAAGAGCAATGATGGTTAAATGTTCGCATTGTAACTCTCCCTAGGGCCCATTGTTAGACCCATACTTATTGCGTGTAGGCCGTCTAGGCCCATCTTCGTTATGAAGATATTCATCACCATATAACATGCTTAGTATAACTCCATGATTCATGCCCATAGCCATCATATATCTACTCGATATGAGGAGTGACTGATCATAGCATATGTCATTGGGTAGATTGTTTATGGGACTCACTGATAAGAGTTGCCCACATGAGTGCGCGGTACGCGTAAGATTGCTACATGACTGGACAATGTGATTCATGCATCTCGCATCTGTGTAATATGATTACTGTACACCCTAGTGACATCAGGGCCGTGGCCTCCACCGGCATATCGTAGATGGATGTTCAGACACCAGAAATATTATTACTAGCATCAGAGCGTCATAGATGTCCCTAGGTGAAAATCCCTAAACCCGATGGTACCAGAGAATGACTCCAACGTCCAGACCGAGTGGATACATGAGTACACGAGGGTTGTATACCAGTAGACCGCATCTCCAACTATGCATGGTCAGTTGAAAAGGGGTGTGACCTTACTCGCCTGAGTGAGGGGACAATATCTAGGTTGAGTTTGACCAGCTTGACGAATGGGTCTATTACCGATGAGCTCGGCCTGATATTGGTAGGCGGATAGTGAGGTCTCTTTCACTTACCTAGTTGTGCACTCGGATAGGGGCGGCAAGCTAGCGTAGAGTGTACTAGACCCCGATGATTGTCCGGTGTGAGAACTATACTGATATTTGATGCTCTAATGATGATTTGCATTGATGTATGGATTTGGATGAGGACTGGCATGCTTGAGTTGCATCTCGCATCACATGGCCTTGGTATGGCCGACATCATTCACGCCTTGCATCGCATGGCCTTGATATGGCCGATAACATTCATGCCTTGCATTGCATAGCCTTGGTACGACTAATAATATTCATGGATTCGCCAGCATATTCTGCATTACTCTAATATTGCATTCTGAGCATGCTTATATTGCGCACACACTTTCACCACCCTCTAAGCTTTCTATAAGCTTATGTACAATTGATGCATGTAGGTGACAGTAGACCATAGCTAAGCAGGAGCAGGAGTGTGCCGTAGAGCTTCTGGAGCTTTTGATTATCGATATTATATTCTCTTTATACACATTGTACCTTAAAGCTTTTAATCATAGTGGATTTTGTGATGGTGTCTTGGTTATTGTTCATGGGTTATGCTTATTGTTACACTTGTTATGAAATAAATTCATGTTGAAAATCCTCCTTGTAGGATCCTAGGATCAGAACTTGGCATATGGGTGTCGGGAGCTGAGAACGGGGTACTATGGAGGCTATCGGCACAGGATTTGACAATTGAAAATTTTGTGACAGAAGTTGGTATCAAAGCATAACTTAGGAATAACCGAGAACAACATCATATATCTGTTATGAGCTTAGGACAATTAGGTCCAGAGTACGTAACCTTCTGGTTTAGTTCCATGATGTACATGCCTTAGAGAGTTCTCAAGGTTAATAGGCGCATTTGTTCTTCCCTATAAGATATGCTGCCCAGGAGAGCAACCCGAGTGACTTCGACTCCACCACATGTGACTCCCTCTTTACCACTAGAGGTGGGCATTTTGGACCAGATCCAGTGGATCTGACCTGACTCAGTACCGTTCCGAACAGAACCGACGGCTTAGATAAGCTTGATCGAGTCTTTCCACCCAGATCCGATCGTCTTTTAGGTTGGGTCAGGTTCGGATAGAGGTCGATCCGGACCGATCCGACCCGAATACCCGAACCGAAAGGATCCGACCTGACCCGAAACGGGTAGTATAAATATTCTTTTATACTTTTTACTTTCACTCGTTTACATTACATCCCTCCCCTCTTTTCTTACCCCAACGAACGAACGAACCTCCCCTTTCCGATCTTCTTCTTCTTCTTCCTCTCCAGTCTCCAGCCTCCCCTCCCCATTACTGCCGGTGTGGGTTTCACAGCTTAGATGGTTTGGTTTGAGTTAATATCTCTGATGTGTGCAATTTGAAGGAGCTATGTATTGAGTTTCGTACCCAGTCAGATTATTAAATAACTCCACTAGGATGGATACAGCGTGGTCGGTGATCTGTGGGACCCACCATGATGTAAATGTTTCATCCATTCCGTTCATCTATTTTTAAAGATAAGTTTAGAGTTTTATTTAAAAAAAGGGTTATAAATCTCAAGTGGACCACACCATAGGATAACAATAGTGATTGGATATCCACCATTAAAATCCTCCTAAGGCCTACTATACTGTTTGTTTGACATCCAATCTGTTGATTAGGTCATACAATCCCAAATGAAGAGATAAAACAAAGATCAGCTTGATCCAAAACTTTTATGGCCCTCTAAATGTTTTTAATGGTCAACTCTCATTCAATATTGTTTCCTGTGATGTGGTCAAATTGAGATTTGGTTATAACTAATTTTTGGACTCATGTTGTAAAATGATCTCTAAAAATAAATGGACGGCATGGATGAAACACATATGTCATGGTGGGGCCCACATAGCACCGACCATGTTAGCGGAGTTGCCAATCTATTTCCCGCCCACCGTGATGTCTGTCAGATAACCACACCAGCTGCGTAGGTACGTGTCGTGCGAAGCCGAACACTGACGCTCCTCGAGCTCCGAGTTGTATAAAGGGTTCAAAGGATATCAAAGTTACATGGCCTCACAGTGACATATTTATTATATCTACACCGTTCATATATTTTTAGAGATCATTATAGAGCATTATCCAAAAAATGAATAATATCCAAAGATCATCTGGACCAAAAAATAAATAGCAGCAGAGAATGATTTTCACCGTTAAACAATTCGTGTGGTACACATGATAGTTAGATTTGTCTTATTTTTCATCTCAAACCTTAAGACGAGGTCACCAAATGGATGGACAATTTGGATATAACACATATCCCATGATCACACCGCTAGAACTTGCTAACGTCAATACAAGCAAGTCCTAGACTTGCGTGAAAAGGACAACACTGCACTTTCGTGCAGTGCACGTCAACAATATAATACCTCCAGTGAAATTGTGGATAAGTTCTTTCATAGACATGTGGGGCCCACCTTGATGTATATGTTTTATCTAAGTCGTTCATCCATTTTGACATATCATTTTAGGGGTTGAGCAAAAAAGTGTGGTATATTGAAGACTGAAGTGGACCACACCACATGAAATAGTTGGATTAAATTCAAATGACCCGAATCTTACCCAACCAGATCCGACTCGAGCTGGGTGACTGAGGCAGACTCGGTTCGGGTCAGGCTAGCCACGTATCCGATCGGTCCGAGTCAGGCGACCCGGACTCGGTCCCAGATCAGATCGAGTTCGGATTAAACCACTATGATTTCGGGTTGGATCGAATTAGGCCCGATCTGATTCAACCCGGACCGATGCCCAGCTCTATTTACCACTTACGACTCTCACTTCACCACCAGAGATCCTTACTCCCCAACCTGAGGATGTCGCTCTTCCACCCGAGACCAATGTGAATCCGACTGTACCCATGAGTGCCTCCCAATTACAGCAGATGTTGCAGGCTGTGACAGCTACCCTTCAGGGGCAGGGTAGGTACCCCATTATTTTGCCAGCCCAGGCAGAGCAGGAGCATGCGAGCGCCCTTCTTTGAGAGTTCTGACAGCTCGATCCCTTAAGTTTCTAGGGCGAGACAGATCCGATAGTATCCGAGAGATGGCACTCCGAGGTGGAGAATATTTTTGATACGATGGCATGTACGACCCAGCAGCGGGTCCGGTTAGCCCTATTTCTTCTCCAGGGTAAGGCCGAGCACTGTTGGACTTCCATTACCCATGTTGTAAGGCCTGATTCCGTCTGAACATGGGAGGATTTTATAGAACGATTTGACCAATAGTACTTCCCTGACCACATTCGTCGGGAGATAGTGTTAGAGTTTAAGATCTTGGTGCAGGGAGACATGTCTGTGGCACAGTACACAACTTATTTTGTGGTCGTATCGAGGTTCGCGCCGTATTTGGTTGATGTTGAGGAGTGGAAGGCCCACCATTTTAAGAACGGCTTATGTTACGGTCTTCAAGGCCATGTCGTTGGGCATGAGCTCCTGACTTTTTAGGCGGTAGTACAAAGGGCTCAGATTAAGAGGCTGAGTAGGCCGACACGCAGAGTGATTGAGATCAAAGAAGAGACTGGAAGAGGTAGGCCCCCTCCAGTAGCTCCCAACAACAGTCACGTCATCAACAGTAGAGGTGCATAGGCCACTCAGGCGCCAAAGCACCGCCAGCGGTACCCCTTACACTACCTCAAAGGAAGCTTCCCAGTGCCCATTATGGATGCGGTGTGATAGGACACCGTAGGTGGGAGTGTCCCTGACCCCAGTAGTAGCAGCCTTCACAACAGCAGCTGAGAGCACCATAGTAGCAGCAACAGTAGCCCCCACCATCAAGGCCCCCTTAGCAGCAGCATCAGCACTAGCCTCCGAGACCTCAGCAGCAGAGGCAGTAGTTTCGACCACCTCAGTAATATCAATAGCAGCAACACCCTTAGAGGGGACAGGAACCTCTCCACCTAGCTCAGGTTAGGTTCTACACAGCTCAGTAGAAGCCGCAAACCTCTGGAGGAGTCGTTGAGGGTATTTTTCCAGTCTCTGCATGCATCACTCAAGTTTTGTTTGATTTCGGTGCTTTGCATTCTTTAATATCCAAGGGAATTCTGTGGTTCAACTAGATTGCCGACAAGGTCTGCTAATGAGGGGTTGACCGTATCGACGCCCTTGGAGAAGACTACAGTGTTAAGCCGCTTCTGCTCGTCTTGCCCCATTCTAGTTAGTGATATCTTTTTACCTGCTAATCTGTTCATGTTACCGACATCCGAGTTTGATGTCATCCTGGGCATGGATTGGCTTACCGAGTATCACACTATCCTGGACTGCTCCGTAAGGATAGTCACATTCTGTATACCAGGCATGCCGCAGTTCCAGTTTGTAGCGGAGCCCAGAGGAGAGCAGCTTTCCTGCCTGTTATCATGTGCCGTTGAGGAGCCTGTTGCCTTATGTATCGATCAGTTGCTTGTGGTCTACAATTTTCTCGATGTGTTCCAAGAGATTTCAGGATTACCGCTGTGTCGGCATATTAAGTTATAGATTGATCTTATACCCGGTACCATGCCTATCTCGAAAGCCCCATATCATATGGCACTGATGGAGTTGCGAGAGCTATAGTGACATTTGGACAGTTTGAGTGAGTTGGGTTTCATTCGTCCGAGTAGTTCTCCATGGGGAGCACCAGTACTCTTTGTCAGGAAGAAGGATCGCTCGTTGAGGCTCTGTGTGGATTATCGCGAGCTCAACCGGGTCACGATCAAGACCAAGTATCCACTCCCAAGGATCGAAAATTTATTTGATCAGCTGCAGGGTGCACAGTTTCTTTCGAGGATTAACCTGTGTTCCGGTTATCATCAGATTCGGGTCCGAAAGAAGGACATCCCAAAGACAGCATTCAGGACGCGTTATGGTCATTTTGAGTTCTAGGTCATATCCTTTGGACTAACCAATGCGCCCATAGTATTCATGCAGTTGATGAACAAGGTCTTCCGTCCTTATCTCGATCAGTTTGTTGTGGTATTCATCGATGACATTTTGATATATTCGAGGACCCGTGAGGAAAATGCGCAACATTTGGAGATTATTTTGCAAACCCTCCATGCCCACCAGCTACATGTGAAGCTGGAGAAGTACGAGTTTTAATAGGAGGAAAAGTTTCTCAATCACATGATGATGAGGGAGGATGTCGCTACCCCTCGAAGGTTGATGAGTGCGTCAGTGGGGCCAGCCCACAAACTTGTTCGAGATCCGTAGTTTTCTTGGCTTGGTCGGATATTATCGATGATTTATCGAGGGATTCTCCCATATTAGAGCACCGCTGACCAGGTTAACCCGGAAGGGCATAGAGTTTGTATGGAGTCACGCCTATGAGTGAGAATTTATGGAGCTGAAGGACTGCCTCACGTTCGCTCCTGTCCTCACTCTTCCCTCTAAGAGTGATGGATTTGTTGTATATACCGATGCTTTGCGTATTGGCTTGGGTGCTGTCTTGATGCAACACGGGAAACCGGCAGCTTACGCGTCTCGCCAGCTCAAGGTCCATGAGTTGAACTACCTCATACATGATTTGGAGGTGGCAGTAATCATCTTCGCACTGAAGGTGTGGAGGCACTATCTTTATGGGGTTAGGTTCGAGCTCTTCTCTGACCACAAGAGCTTGTAATACCTATTCTCTTAGTCCGAGCTGAACATGAGGCAAAGGCATTGGATGAAGATCCTAAAGGATTATGATTTTAATCTCTAGTACCACCCAGGCAAGGCAAATATGGTAGTGAATGCCCTCAGCCGTCAACCACGAGGACTGGTGGCACACATGATGATTCAAGGGTGGAGGATGCTTGAGGATATAGCAGATATCTTATCACTGAGGCACACCGATCACAGTTTTCTATTCACCCTAGCTCGACAAAGATGTACCATGATATGAGGCAACAGTATTTTTAGGTAGGGATAAAGCACCAGATTGCCAGTTTTGTGGCTAAGTGTGACACATGCCAGCGTGTAAAGATGATCATTAGAGACCCCCTGGTCTATTGTAGCCATTGAGCGTCCTGACATGGAAGTGGGAGCACGTGTCAATAAATTTTATTATACGTTTATCGAGGACTCAGCGCGGTCATGATTCCATCTGGGTTGTCGTGGATCACCTAACAAAGTCGGCACATTTTCTTGTGATTCGTGTGACATGGTCTTTAGACCGACTTGCGAGGTTATTCATCGAGGAGATTGTGAGACTGCATGGCGTTCCAGTCTTGATCATTTCTAACCGAGACCCGAAGTTCACATCTCAATTTTGGAGGAGCTTTCAGAGAGCGATGGGGTCTGTTTTGTAAGTCAACACCGCATATCATCCGCAAACCGATGGGTAGACCGAGAGGGTCAACCAGATCCTTGAAGATATACTTTGGGCCTATGTGATTGACTTCGGGGGTAATTGGGATGAGCATCTGTGATTAGTTGAGTTCACATACAACAACAGCTATCAGGCGACCATTGGCATGGCTCCTTTTGAGGCACTATATGCAATCCATGCAGATCACCAAGTTGTTGGATCAAGGTTGGAGAGCGGCGTCTCCTAAGTTCCAAGCTTGTGCAACAGAAGTCAGAGGATGCGCACAGCTCAGAGCCGGCAGAAGAGTTTTGCTAATCGCCAACATCGTCCCTTGGAGTTTACTATTTGGGACCATATGTATCTCAAGGTCTCGCTCATGAAGGGCGTAGTTTGATTTGGAGCGAAGGGCAAGCTTGCCCCGACATTCATTGTACCTTTCGAGATCACTGAGCATATTGGCACCGTGGCCTATCGGCTTACCTTACCATCTCAGTTGTCTGGCGTCCACAACATTTTTCATGTTTTTATGTTGAGGAAGTGTGGGTCAGACGTAGTTCCTGTTATTGATTGGCAGCCGCTGGAGGTTTGTGAGGATGCTTCTTATATTGAGCAGTCAATTCGTATCCTTGATCGGAAGGAGCAGGTCCTCCGGACCAAGATCATTCCCTTGGTGAAGGTTCAGTGGGGTCACCATTCTGTTAATGAGGCATCTTGGGAGCGCGAGGCTGAGATTTAAAAGCACTATCCCTATCTCTTTGATGATTGAATATATATTGTATCTTGTATGTTGTCTCTGATTTTATACATCTGCTTGGACGTGGGGCCCACCGCACACGTGTGGCACGTGTGAGCAAGTCGGACCAACCTTGATGTATATGTTCTATATCCACACCATCCATCTAGATAGGTGGTGTGGGACACACCATGATGTATGTGTTTCTCCAGCCATCCATCTATTTTGAGGTGTGGGCCCACCCCACATGTGTGATACATGTGGGCAGGTGGGACCCACCTTGATTTATGTATTTTGTATCCACACCGTCCATCTGGACTGTGTGCTGAGTGGGGCACGCATGTGTATGTGTTTCATTCTTGCTATGTGGTGCACACCATGATACATGTGTTTTTCACTCACGTCGTCCATTTGCTAGACGGGTGGGGTCCACCTTGATTTATTTATTTTATATACATGTTTATCCGCAGCCCACCGCGATATATGTGTTGTATCTTCACACCGTCTGTTTACTGGACAGGTGGGGCCCACCTTGTAATGTGTTGTATATTCGTACCGTCCATCCACATGGCCCCCACGTGGTGTACATATTTGATCCAAGCTATCCATCTGGTGGGACCCATTTGGAATGTGCATGGCCCACCCCATTGTGATGTATTTGTGGCCTATTTGATGAGGCCCAATGTGATGTATTTATGGCCCATTTAATGAGGCCCATTGTAATGTATTTGAGGCTCAAGTATGAGACCCATTATAATGTATATGTGGCCCATATGATGAGGCCTAATGTGTTGTATATGAAGCTCATATGATGCGACCCATTGCAATGTGTAAGGCCCATGCGATACGGCCCACTTGATGTATATAAGGCCTTGTGATGGTGCCCATTGTGATATGTGAGGCCCATATGATGAGGCCCAGTTTGATGTATGCAAGGCCCATGTGATGAGGCTCATTGTGATGTATGAGACCCTTGTGTAAGGCCCATTGTGATTGTATGAGGCCCATTATGATTGTATGAGGCCCAATGAGATTGTATGTGGCCCGTCGTGATTATATGAGGCCCGTTGTGATTGTATGAGGCCCATTGTGACTGTATGAAGCCCATTGTGATTGTATAAGGCCCATTATGATTATATGAGGCCCATTGAGATTGTATGTAGCCCATTTGATTGTATGAGGCCCATTGTGATCGTATGAGGCCCTTTCCCATTGTAAGTTAGATTCTATGGCGGACCATACTCTAGGTGCATTGGTGGTTAAATGTCCATGTTGCAAACCTCCTAGAGCCCATTATCAAGCCCATTTCCATCTTCTCTTATTGGGCTATCCCAAACTGTTGGGCCCACCATGATGTTAGTGATACCCATTGGGCTACCCAAACCATTGGGCCCCCATTAATGATGGTGCCTTACACCATGCCTTGTATAATTACCCACACCTTGGAACCCACCTTGTGTATATATTGGGCCCCATAGGGAAGTCCAGTTTATTGCGCGATAGAGAGGGTAAAGAAGGCCACTTATTGTACTTAGACTCGGCTCTACCCTCAGTGAGGGATATTGTGACGCTCTGTCACTGTTGCATATGTGGGGCGGGTACACGTGGGCGACCACTGATGTGGGCAGGGCTTAAGGGCCTGGGTGATCTACCAGTGATAGGCAGGCTACTGTGTTGGTAGGCTACTGTGCACATAGTGAAGACGAAACTTTGTCCCACATAGGAGGCATCGTCCAATGTTGGGGTGGCTATAAGTTAGATTTCTTCCTTAACTGTCATGACGCACTTTAAATCAGTGAGCTTCGGCAAAGCAGTCTATATCACCCCTTACTGTAGACAGAAGGATATATAGTATCAGGTTTAGTGTATCTTCTGTTTAGAGCCTATCTTGATATTTGGACTAGATCCGCCGTCCTTCTATAGACCCCATCATTCGTATGTATGTTGTGAAGGATGATTGATTAAAGTATATTCCATTGGGCTGAGATATTTATGGGACTCCTTATGAGACTGAGTTGCCCCCACATGATTGCGCGATACGCACAGGTTTGACACATGGCCTAGATATGGCTGACAGTATTCGTGGACTCGTCAGGATTTACATATTGCATTGCATCCTCAGTATAGGATATTTGGCTTACTATGTCTCCGCATTGCATAGCTGATTTACATTGCTTTCTCGATATATGATATTGGCTTATTATGTTTTTGCATTACATCGCTTGGCTAAGGCTAATGGTATTTATGGACTTACCAGCATGTTTTCGCATTGCTTTAATATTACATACTTGGCACTTACCTTGCGCACACACTTACGCCACCCTCTAAGTTTTCTATAAGCATATGCATGATAGATGCGTGCAGGTGGCGTTAGGTTGCAATAGCGTTCAGCACTATACTCAACTATTTATATTACGGGATATGTGATGATGATGTTGCCTTTGTGATTTGGGTAAACTTGTCGTTATGCTTCTTATCAGATAAATGTATGTTGAAAAATCCTCCTTGTAGGATCCGAGGATTAGAATTTAGCGTATGGGTGCTGGGAGCCGATAATGGGGTACTATAGAGGCTGTCGGCACCGGATTCGGTGATCGAAAATTATGTGAGCAAGGTTTCTGAGTTTTGAGCATGACAACCAGATTTGAGGAAATTCATATGAAAGAAAATGAAACTTTTATGAACTTCTATACGAAACTAAATGACAGTAAATTTCATGTGGGGTCTAGGAGATGGAATCCTAGAAAGCAAGGTTTGCACTAAGATACTGCGATTTCTTCCTGAGAGATTCAATTTTAAAGTTACTGTTATTCAGGAATTGAGAGATATTGATCTTATGAAGGTTGAAGAGTTAGTTGGCTTTTTACAAATATATGAGTTGAATTTTAAAGCCCCTAAAGCTAAGTCTATTGCTCTTAAATCTTCTAAATCTATTTCGAAATAAAATAGTTCTAATTTTGATATTGAAAATGAAGATGATATGACAATATTAGCTAAGAAATTTTATAGAATTTTCAAAAATAAGAAAAGATCAGATTTTCAAAAATCAACTGATAAAAGAAAAGGAAAATCTAATTCTTGGAAATCTAAAACTATAGATAGTCAATGTTTCAACTATCATGAATATGGGCATTTGGCTAATAAATGTCCTAAAAGGGATAAATAAAAAGAAAGGGCATGATAGCTACTTGGGAAGAATCATCTGACTTCAAAAGTTCTTCTGTGTCTGATTAATCAAAACAAGAGAATACAAACACAAATGATGTGAAAGTTCTTATGAATATAGCCAGAGTCACTTCCTCAGATAGTTGTAATATATCTGACTATGAAAATCTCAGGAGTGACCTTGAAAATGAAAATGAAGACGACCTTCAAGATGCCTACAATGCCCTATACAGAGAAAGTTGTACAATTGTTGTCAAGTTGAAAATTCAAAATATATATATGTGTGTGTGTGTGTGTGTGTGTGTGTGTGCGCGCGCGCTAAACTAAAAGAAGAACTTGAAAACACGGTTTTAGAAAAATCTCATTTTTCAGATTGTCTTGAAAAAACAAAGTTAGATTTAAGTTTTAAATCTTCTGAACTGAAAAAATTCAAAACAGAAAACGAGAAACTAAAACTTGAAGTTTCTTCCCTTTTGAGTTCTAAGGATACTTGGAAATATGCCCAAGGTGACCAAAAACTGAAAAAATTGTTAACTTCATCTAGAAAATGTGGTGACAAATCTAGTCTGGGTTATAGTAAAGGTAATTCTTCTAAATTTAAGGATTCTACTCCTATTTTTGTAAGAGGAGAATCCTTGAACTCTAAAGGTAAGACTTTAAGAGATTTTAATCATAATGATTTCAAAAACTCAAAACCCTTTCAAGTTCCTAAAAACAATAATACCATCAGCTATAAAAATCAGAGGAATAATAAATCTCCCTTAGCTGAAAAGGTTGTTAACCTGCTTAAAGAGCTACTAAAATCCAACATGAAGTTTATAGAGAAAAGAAAAATCCTAACTCTCAAATACAGTGAAACTTAAGAGTCACTCTTAAACCTAGAACCGTAGTGCAATGGGTTCCAAAGGTTAAGTGTTTTGTTGTCCACACAGCTTTCAAATCCATTAGCTACTCAAAATGGTATCTGGATAGTGGATGCTCAAGACATATGATAGGTGACAAGGCGATATTCAAGAATATCAAATAAGTTAATGGCGGCTCAGTTACCTTTGGTGATGGAAGCAACTGCAAAAAAATAGGCCAAGGTACTGAACAACTTCCTAACCTACCTCCCTTTGAAAATGTGCTTTATGTTGAAAGTTTAAAACATAGCTTCCTAAGCATTTCTCAAATTTGTGATAACAAACACAGTATGAAATTTTCTGATCATGGATGTAAGATAATAAATGAGAAGGGTAATGTGATATTAGATGGTCGCAAGACCTCTGAAAATTGTTATATTATTGATAACTCTTGCTCTTCTAACCATTCATGTTACATGGTCTAAATAGATGAAACTGAATTGTGGCATAAATGTCTTGGACATGTTAACTATAGAGAACTATATAAATTGAGCAAAAGAGATCACTTACACGACTTTTCCAAGCTCAAAAAGATACAAAATTTTTATGGCGCATGTCAAATTGGCCAACAGATTATGAGTAGTCACAAGAAAGTGAGCTCCTTAGCCACTGACAAACATCTAGAACTACTCCACATGGATCTAGTAGGACAAACTAGAATGGAGAGTAGAGGTGAAAAGAAGTATTTTTTTATCATTGTTGATCCTTTCTAAGAGAGACATCAGATACTCTCGATGAAGTCAGAAAAGTTTAAAGCGTATTCCAACTGAAAAAGAAATATTTGTGATCAAAATTAGAAGTAATCATGGTACTGAATTCAAGAATAGCAATTTTGAGAAGTACCGTAATGATAATGGTATATCGCATGAGTTCTCTCCTCCCAAAACACCTCAACAAAATGGAATTGTTGAAAGGAAAAATAGGAAATGGCTAGTGTAATACGAAAAAGCATGAAACTACCAAAAAATTTATGGGTTGGGGCTGTCAATACTACTTGTTATATTATAAATCGTGTTTACATTAGAAATGCAAAAAAATAAAATAGCTTATGAATTTTATTTTAATAAAAAGCCCACTGTTAAATATTTTCAGACTTTTAGAAGTAAATGTTTTATTTTATGTGACCAAGAAAATCTGAAAAAGTTTGAAGCAAAGAATGATGAAGGAATATTCCTTGGTTATGCACTAAATAGTCATGCTTACAGGGTTTTTAATTAAAGAACTGGGGTGATTCAGGAATCAATAAATGTAATTATTGATGATCAACAAATCATATTCACTCCAAGTCAAGATGATGATGAAGTCAATATAATTGATATACATAACTCTTCATCTAAATCAGTTGATACTGAAATAAGATCAGTCAAAGACCATCTGACTGATCAAATACTTGGTAACCCTAGTACTGGTGTACAAATAAGAAGACAATTAGAAAATATATATAATTATGTTTTTTTCACTTCTCAAATTGAACCGGCTAATGTAAATGAAGCATTTACTGATGAAAGTTGGATAATTGTCATGCAAGAAGAACTAAATCAATTTATCAGAAATGATATATGGTACTTGGTTCCAAAACCTTCTGATAAACATGTAATTATAACTAAATAAATTTTAAAGAAAAAAACTAATTAATTGGGTAATATTATCATAAATAAGGCTCGACTGGTTATACAAGGGTCCACTCAAATAGAATGTATTGATTATGATGAAACCTTTGCACTAATTGCTCATCTTGAACCCATAAGATTATTTATTTCGATTGCATGTCATAAAAAATTCAAAATATGTCAAATGGATGTCAAAAGTGCATTTCTAAATGGTAACTTATATGAGGAGATTTATGTTGAACAACTTAAGGGTTTTGAGGACCTCAAATCTCCAAATCATGTATACCGTCTTAGAAAGACACTTTATGGTTTGAAACAAGCTCCCAAGGCATGATACAAAAAGTTGACTAAATTTTTACTTAGTCATAACTTCATTATGGGTAGCGTTGATAAAACTTTATTCGTCAAGAAATATAACGATCATATACTAATAGTTCAGATCTATGTTGATGATATAATTTATGGATCTACATGCACTAACTTATCTATTGAGTTTACAGATCTGATGAAATCCAAGTTTGAAATGAGCATGGTTGGTGAATTAAATTACTTTCTTGAATTACAAGTTAAGCAATAAGAAGATGGTATATTCATATCACAAACCAAATACGCCTTGAACCTTGTAAAAAGGTTTGAGTTGAGAATGGAAAGAAGTTTAATACTCCAATGAGTACAACTCTTAAATTCTCAAAAGATGAATCAGGTAAAAGTGTAGACTCTCATCTATATCGAAGTATGATTGGTAGTCTCTTATACTTAACTGCTAGTAGACCTGATATTGCTTTTAATGTTGGAATATGTGTCAGATATCAATCTAATCCTAAAGAATCATATCTAATTGTTGTTAAACGGAAAATCAAATATATTGCAAGTTTTACTAACGTTGGACTTTGGTATCCGCATGATATATCCGTACAAATTGCCGGATATATTAATCTAGTTTCGTCGTCATCCTAGCCATTGTTGTATTCCATTTGCCTATCTGATTACGTGTATTGCTATACACTGTAATGTCACAATTCCTTCATCTAAGGCACCGAAATATGTTTTACCATTTAACAACACCAATATGAATAAGATGAATCTAGAATATCTTCTTAGTCAATGTGACGAAGAAGAAGAGGAGGAAGCACCGGCACCAGAAGACACATCAATGGATGACATATTTGCTGAACTCGATGAGTCGGATGATCCAGAAGATCCGGACTATCAACCTTCTCAAGTTGATGATTGGCTTAAATCCTTGGAGGAGAAGGTTAAGGCTCCACGGGTCTCATAGGACAATGTGGTTCAAACTCAAAAATCATCTATGAAGTACATAAAAAATTACTTCGCCAAGAGTTTGGACCAACTTGATCCATTCATGCCTGTTCCTTCATCGTTTAGATCCGACTGAATTCATTTCATTTTACTTTTATTTCTATGGGGCTATATAACTTTAATTTTACTTGGTTTGCTTGATGACTACTTTATACTTTATTTGGATTATTATTTCCTTACTTTGACAAAATAATATCCTCCTCTCTTTAACTTATTTATATGTTTTATTTCTTCGACATGTTTCTGTGATTATTCATATATTTTACTTTCTAGTTACAATCCTTCTTCCTTTGTTAACTTGCGACAAAAATGGGGGAGAAGAGTTGAAACAAGTGCATGCATATATAATGGAATACATGCTAGCGATAGTTGAAATAAATAGCATGAATATATGATACATGTGTGAATGATTGAAATGTTTTTAAATATATTGCTTAGAGAATGTTTGGAATGTTGTATATATAAGGAATGGAATGTATGGAATGTTGTATATACAAGGAAAGTACAACTTGATGGGGAGTACTAATTTTGAAATCTTCAACATATATTTTATATCATGAGTACAAGAATACAGGGCTTCATTCGGATTCTTGTAACACTAAGTGTTTTGTCACAAAATTGACAAAGGGAGAGATTGTGAGTGCTATTATGTTTAAAGCATAGTTTACACCTGGTTTGTCAAATTTCATCTTCTCAAAACAACTTAGCATGTGATCTTCAAGTCAAAGCTCATGTTGAAAGTCAAGTTTAAGCTTAAGTTCAAGCTCAAGTTCAAGCTTAAGCTTAAGTTGAAGACTAAGCTCGATCTACTAAAAGTTTTAGTAGAAGATTAAGCTCCTTTGAGAAGTTCAAGTTTCTAATCCCATGAAATTTAGTCTATACAGGTATTATAAACCCTGAAAAGACCTTAGGTTTAAGTGCTTTTTTCATATTTATTATTGGTTGAGTATCAACTAGCCAGAGTTTTGCCTCGACCAGTTTAAGAATTTCTCCACTACTGCAAGCACCAATCGAAGTGTAATAGAAATTCTATTGCACCTTCGACCAGTCAAAGTGTCTCTTCAAACAGTTGAAAGACCTCTTTCAACTAATTAAAGGTTGCTCGACTCGAAGTCCAGTAATAAAAAATCAGTTTGGATTTAGCTTCATCGACCAGTTGGAAGCCACTTTCGATCAGTCGAACAAGACCTTTGACCAGTCGAAGATCTATTAGATCTTATCCCGTTCGCAATTGAAAATTTGTTGGAACTAAATCCGGTGCTTAGGCCAGTCGAAGGAACAAACTTTTTGCCTATAAATTGAGGTTCTTTCTCAATTTGAAAATACAATTCAAGCCTATCAAAGTCCTTATACAAGAGAGAAAGAAGCCTCATTTATTGTCAAGCTATCAAGCGGTATTTATAATTAATTTTATAGTTTTTTGTTTAATTCCTTGATCTCAAAATTCTTTCATTCTGATTCTAAAAAGAGTGATTACTCTTCTTGAGATTTAAAGGAATTAATACAAGTAGCCTTGGGTTTAAACTTAATTAAAATCAAAAGAACCCTGGACCTTTTCTATCGGACTGAAGATTGAACATTCGTCATTCAAGAAAAGCATTCTACGGCTACGGCCCCAACTTCTTCTACAGTGAAGATAAGTATTCTTTTTTACTTTGTATTTGGTTTATTCTGAGATAGCCAGAAAATCTCAGTGTTGGTTTTTCTAAAATAGCTAGAAAATCTTAGTGAGGGGTTTCTTTATTTGTAATAGTCCGATAAAATCACAATTGTATCAGGTTTTAAGGTGACCCTATGAAAACCTTATTTATAGTGAAAGCTGAGATTACATGGTTAGTGAAATTACGGTAATGACTGCTTTAGTAGAAGTAGGAATATACCAAGGTGTCTTACAGGGGGGTGAATAGGATTTTTTTTAAAGAAAAAAAATTATGATGATTTAAAAAACCTATCAACCCTATCCTGAATTAATAAGCAAGTATTAGGATTTCTTCAATGTAACTCTAATGGCTTCCAAGCCAAATAAATCATCAAATTATAAGACTATTCAAAACATAAACAAGTTAAGGAACATAGTTCATGATGGATGTGACCGTGTGTGAGATGTGATCCTGGTTAGTTCTAGGTAATGATGTAAGCATACATTATGAGAACATTCAAAGAAAGCACACAAGTATTAAAAGTAAATAGCAATCCCAAACATAGTTGTTTTATAGTGGTTCAACTATGTGTCTACTCCACTTCTAGCGGATGCACTCAACCCTTAAGTGTACTGGATCTCACTAACGGAGGTTTCAAATCAGGTTTATCTCAAACTAGTACAACCTACACAAGGCTGACTATAGGACCTACACAAGATACTAAACAAGTCTCCACTAGACACAAGTTTATGCCCAACACAGGAGCAAGGGTCAATACAACACCTAGATTTTAGGCCATACAGGCCAAGGATCCACACATGGAACCTAGATTTTACGCCCTACACAAGAGCAAAGGTCAACACACAACACCTACATTTTAGGCCACTATTGAGGGTCAAATAGTACATATTAGACCCCAGTTATTACTTGATTTTGATGAACTTGATACCGTTTAACGCCCTATTTTAATCTTGTTTATGCGGCAAGGTGAATTCAGGAGCTTGGACTGAAAAAGGGTGCTAAATGCATGAATTTAACGCTCAAAAATCACCAAGGCAAGGGACAAACCCTAGAGGACCGAGATCGAAGAATGCAGATGCTAAAGATCCGAGAAAATCAAGAAATTGACGTTAAGGAACCTAAAAATCGGCCAGAATGCAAGATCACATGGTTCCCACCATCCGTTCAGCACCAAACCTAATATCTGACCTGAGGAACATAAATTAATCATACACGTCAAATTTCAGCGATTGGATCCTTGTATAAGTGGCCCAAAGGATAGATCAGACCACAAATCGTCAATTTGGGGACCACCAGATATCTAGATATGCTTCAATTTTGGTCTTAACCCCTTAAATGGGGTGGCACAATGAATGGTTGGAGCGGATTTTCTATACACATCACGATGGACTACATGTGGGACCCGTGTGCACGGTGCACAAGTGCACCAACCGCGCACTGCATCTCACAAAGTCGATCAGCGTGCGCTAACCGACTCAACCTGGATTCTCTGCACCAAACGTCTAGCGGACGCACCTGTCTGACGTTACACTTGCTAGTGGGACCCATCTATAATTAAAATGGAAGATCTGGGCCGTCAATTGCGTCCTTGGGGTAGGGATAACCCTATCCGTGGTGACCTTTTGGCCCCACGCTCTCATAAACACGTGGATCGCCAGAAAAGGTAGGATGAATGGCGAGTTAGTTTAATACAGTGGACCGAATCAAAACTCGACAAAAACTACTCTTTTTCAACTAAAATTTCTCCATAAATCCAATGAACGGTGTGGATTTCACCAAAAACATCAATGTGGGGCCCACCGAACACGTCAGCGTAAGAAAATCTTCAAAATATGCATGCCAGACGCTATCTCCTCTGTGGGCCGTTCTGTGATCATAAAAACAGTCGGATGCAAGATCCAAACCATTCAAAAGCTTATTAAGGGGGTTTTTACCCCAACCATGGAGTCAAAATTCATTCTTGGAGCGTCCATCATCCGAAAATCCACTGTAAACGTAAGTTGGTTGCATTTCTTCACTGCACACGTTCCGTTGTTGCGTAAGGAGTTCTCCACCACCCTTCATGCCTACAAAAGGAAAGGAAAACGTGGAGAGGGGCATTCAGAATATCCAAGGGCAGCCATGGAGGTTAAAACGTGGAAGGGAAGAGAGAAAGCGTGAAAGAGATAGCATGGAACAGCTCGGGGCTCAGGTTTCTTCTTACTTAGTTTTCTTCCTTCTTTCCTTCATGTTCTTTAAGAGATTTTAGCCCATCATGTCTATGATAGGCTAAACCTCTTAGCTAGGGCTAAGAGGTGAAGCTTGTAACGTAATCGGCATGTTGGCTTTGTTTTGATTCTTGTCTGGTTGAACCTTATGGATTCTATTTTGATTATCAAGGAATATTTTTAGTTTTAATGGTTTGTTGTGACTCAAATTACAATAAATCTGCGATAGCTTGAGATATTCTCTTTTCCTGTATTGAGATTGTAAACTTGGGAACCCTGTTGTTCACCATCGTCTCATGGGCATGGTTAGGTGATAGAACCCTTCCTAACTTTCACAATTCTCTCGTGATTGGCTGTGAGATTGGTAAATTGTTGTTGTTAGCCATAGTCTCCTGGGCATGGTTAGGTGATGAAATCACTTCCAAATCTTCACCACTCTTATCTATTGATGATTAGATCAATGAGAAGTTCAGAGATCTGATAAGTCTCTTCTTACCAATTGGATAGGATAGGATTCTGATTCCAGTTGTGTCCTCGAATCATTGCAAGGTAGCTTCCAATTGCTACAAGTGGATCCTTAGCACCCTAGTTTCCTTCCTCTGAATTCTCTAAGTTTTAGATAAATAATTCATCATTATTCCCTCAATTATATTCAATTTAGATTTCATCTTAATCTAGTTCTAGTTCTACTAAATTTTAGACTATGTATAGGTTTCGATCCCTTGGGATTCGACCTCGGTCTCACCGAGTTTATTACTACATCATAACCCTATACTTGGGGAGTGAACAAGTTTTTGACGCCGTTGCCGGGGACTGATGGTTACGTATTTATGAAATTAATTGGTTTTAGAATTAGTTTAAGATTAGGATTTTTACTAATTTTAGTTTTAGGTTTTTCGTTCTATTTGGTTTTTAGAAACTAACTTACCTGCTTTGTAGGATTTTGTTAGATCTTCTTAGTTGGTAACTTCATCCTAATTTCTTTACTTTTTTTATTCTTTAGATTAGATTTTATCTTCTAGAGACTAACTTCTTTTATTTTCTTTTTTAAGATCTTAACATAGGAACTTCTAATTCAGTAACATCCTTCTAACTTCCCCTCTGCTTACCTTTCATATTGCTATAGGATTTTTTATTTTCTTCTAGGATTAGACTCAGAGTTAGGGTTCACCATGGAAGCTTGGGTATGTGTCTATGCTGAGATGGATAAGCAGTTTTGGGGAATGCCTGAGGGTTATGGAATTCAACATATACCTCGAGATTTTTCTCCATCGAGAACCGACATTGAGAACCGACTAGAACATTATGTTTCATCGATAATAAGTCCATATACAATCATAATTATGGGAATAAGGATTATTATCAACCATCATATTCTCCCATGTATGATCAGTATTACTATAACCAGTGGAAACATCAAAATTGGGAAGAAGAACCAACAACATGTTGTAATGATTATTCTCTTGAATCCCCTACCTTTGAGATCCAACCAGAAATAATTCAAGAGAATTCAATTCAAAATTCCTTCCAAACTCTAGAGCTCAGCTAGCAAAATACACTCTGAAGACTACAAGAACTTATAAAAGATATTCAACAGGGGAGTTCACATGATGCGATTGTGGAGAACTCTGGAATTTGGAATGAGGAGTTGGATTCCATTAATGAGCATACAGTTCAATTTCCTGATGAGTCGATCTCGATGACTGTTCAAAAGAATTGGGAAGAGACATGGGTGTCTTTCAAATATAATGATGATGACATACTTCACTCACAGGATACACTAGATTTCAATGATGAAAAAGATGTTGGTTTATGTGAACCTTAACCCAATCTGGTAATAGAATGTAAGGAAGGTGATCCCATCCGAAATGTGCACTGCACTGAACTAGAATATGATGAATATTGGGATGACGATCATGAATGTGCAGCCCCAGTTCCCCTGGAATTAATCTCAAGTTTAGTCCAGGTCAATGATCAAGAAGTACACAAAGGGAGCGGTCATAATGAGCTACTCCACTCACCTAACATGACTAATTTAAAAGTGGATGAGCTCCTTACAACTGACCCTTCTATCTCATGTAAGACATGTTTGAATGATTCCCCTGAATTGTGTGATGATATGATTTAGGAGATGGACAAGTTGCTCGATACGACTCTGAAACTTGAAACCACCCAGTTAAGACAACCATCTGAACTGTCTAGTTTTGACGATTCAATGCCTCTTCTGAGTAGTATCAATGAACAGAGTTTGAACATCAATGCTTCGTCTACTGACCTTCAATCTGTCTATACAGGGTTGAAGCAAGAGAGTGTACTGCCATTTACTTTTAAGGATGATGGATTCCTTGGGCAGCACATCACAAACTTCAATGTGAAGAATGAATCACTCTCGGATGAATTTCCCAACACTTTGGATGATTGTTTGGCACACTTTACAAATTCAAACGATCTCATGATAAGAGACATGGTGAATGCCTTATAAAACAACATCTTGGTAGTTGCCATGGACCAGAGAACCCTTATTTTGAAGCCTCTTCTTTCCCGGATCCTAAATATCTATCATTAAGGGAGGAGGAGCTGAAAATTGAACCTAAGTCTTACACTTCCGAATGTGTTGAGACTACATCACCTCCTAAGAAGTTTTTTGAATTTTATTTACTTGTAGTCTCTGATTCACCATGGGATACTAACACTGACACTTTTTCTGTCACAGGTGAATCATATATCCTCTGGATACCTCAAGCAATTCAACAAAAAATTTCTTATGGGATACATAAGTTTTTCTGAAAAGTCATGCTCCAAGGCATCCAAGCCTATTGCAAAAAGGGCTTTTGGATGATCCTGTTAAGGAACTTACTGAGAAACTTATCACGATATTGGTCAGAAGAGGAACCTTACGGCATGATTTAGTAGTTTTTCCCTACTTTCATAGGACTAGGGTAGTTTGTTTTAAGTTGTTCTAGGATAGACAGTTTTATGTCATTAGGTTAGTTTGCTTCCTACATTATTCTAGGATAATTTGAGTTAGTTGTTTTCATTCTCGTGTTAACCCGCTCTCATGGTGAGATCTCTATGGAAAAGTCTCTCTTGATTCATTATCCAGGTACTATCTTCCCATCACTTCTCATTTACTTTCGATGTCCCATGTGCATTGTATTCTCATATTTTTACATTGAGGACAATGTAGATTTTAAGTTAGGGGTGGGAGATTAGGTTACCTAATTAGTGTTTACTTAGTCTTGAGCAAAAATTGTGAAAATTTTTATATTATTCTGTAATTTCTTGTGAATTCGAAGTGATTTTGACGGCCATCCTAGATTTAGAATTACAAGATAAGTGATGTTGGTAATTTATGACTCTTGGATTCAGTTATTTGTTATATTTCACAGTTAAGTTCAAACTGTTAATCCATGATTAAAAGTTTTAAACATTGATTGAGTCATGATTTCACTGGACACATCTTGCTTGCACATTAAGGTTTCAGTTCGATATTAAATTGTAACCTGGTGATCATTAAGCATGAAAGGAACCAACCTGGGGAATTTGTCCATCATGTTCAATAAGAAGAATATAGAAAAAGAAAAAGAAGTTTTTAAAAAAAGAAAAAAAAAAAGAGAGAAAAAAGAATGAAAAAAGAAGAAAAAGAACAACCAGCTAAAAAACAGTTGTCATCAGGAAAGGGTTGGGTGTACAATCTTCACCATAGGTTTGCTCCCTATAGGTGCGGATTCGATTCCCCTCCCCCTCGATAGAAAAATCAAAAGATAGAAGAATGAAAAAGAAGAACTGTAAGACAAGTTCTGGTTTAGGTTTTGATTGTCCTGAATGTTTTTTTTTAATCGTCAATGTTATCATGGAAATTGACGATTGGATCTCTTAATGATGGTAAGCTAAAATTACACTATACACCCATGGAACTCAATGTTTAGAATTATTTTTGATTGATGCATTAATACTTTGAACTTGATTATAAAGTTTACCGTGCGCTTGAGTCCAGGAGAAATTGATACCAACATTCATGAATCTTAGAATTCTAATATCTAGATTGTTTTTCAAAAATCACTCGAGGTTATAGAAATTGTCCTGTAATTCTCAACTTATTTTTCGCGTACTTTGCTCGGGACTAGCAAAATGCTGGTTGGGGGTTGTGTTGAGGGTCAAATATTGCATATTAGACCCCAGTTATTACCTGATTTTACGAACTTGATACCGTTTAATGCCCTATTTTAATCTTGTTTGTGCTGCAAGGTGAATTTAGGAGCTTGGACTAAAAAAGGGTATTAAATGCATGGATTTAACGCTCAAAAATCACCAAGGCAAGGGATGAACCCCAGGGGACCGAGATCAAAGAATGCAAATGCTAAAAATCTGAGAAAATCAAGAAATTGACGTTAAAAGAACCTGAAAATCGGCCAGAATGCAAGATCACATGGTTCCCACCATCCGTTCGGCACGAAACCTAATATCTGACCTAAGGACCATAAATTAACCATACACATTAAATTTCAACCATTGGATCCTTGTGGAAGTGGCCCAAAGGAGAGATCAGACCACAAATCGTCAATTTGGGGACCACCAGATATCTGGATATGCTTCAATTTTAGTCTTAACCCCTTAAATGGGGTGGCACAATGAATGGTTGGAGCGGATTTTCTATACACATCACGATGGACTGCACGTGGGACCCGTGTGCACAGTGCACAAGTGCACCGGCCGTGCACTGCATCTCACAAAGTCGGTCAGCGTGCGCTGATTGACTCAACCCGAATTCTCTGCACCAAACATCTAGCGGACGCACCTGTCCGACGCTACACTCGCTAATGGGCCCCACCCATCATCCAAATGGAAGATCTGGACCGTCCATTGCATCCCTGGGGTAGGGACAACCCTAGCCATGGTGACCTTTTGGCCCCATGCTCTCGTAAACACGTGGATCGCTGGAAAAACGTAGGATGAATGGTGAGTTAATTTAATAAAGTGGACAGCACTAAAACTCGACAAAAACCACTCTTTTTCAACTGAAATTTCGTCAAAAATCCAATGAACGGGGTGGATTTCTTTGAAAACATCAATGTGGGGCCCACCGAACACGTCAGTGCAAGAAAATCTTCAAAATATGCATGCTGGACACTATCTCCTTTGTGGGCCGTTCTATGATCACAAAAACGATCAGATGCAAGATCCAAACCATTCAAAAGCTTGGTAAGGGGGGTTTTACCCCAACCATGTAGTCAAAATTCATTCTTGGAGCGTCCATCATCCGAAAATTCACTCCAAATGCACATTGGCTGCGTTTTCTTCACTACGCACATTCTGTTGCTGCGTAAGGAGTTCTCAACTGCCCTTCATGCCTATAAAAGGAAAGGGAAACGTGGAGAGGGGCATTCAGAATATCCAGGGGCAGCCATGGAGGCTAGAACATGGAAGAGAAGAGAGTAAGCAAGAAAGAGATAGCGTGGGACAGCTCGGGGCTTGGGTTTCTTCTTACTTAGTTTTCTTCCTTCTTTCCTTTATGTTCTTTAAGAGATTTTAGCCCATCATGTCTATGATAGGCTAAACCTCTTATCTAGGGCTAAGAGGTGAAGCTTGTAGCATGATCGGGATGTTGGCTTTGTTTTGATTCATGTCTAGTTGAACCTTATGGATTCTAGTTTGATTATCAAGGAATATTTTTAGTTTTAATGGTTTGTTGTGACTCAAATTATAATAGATCTACCATAGCTTGAGATATTCTCTTTTCATGTATTGAGGTTGTGAACTTGGGAACCCTGTTGTTCACCATCGTCTCATGGGCATGGTTGGGTGATGGAACCCTTCCTAACTTTCACAATTCTCTCATGATTGGCTGTGAGATTGGTAAATTGTTGTTGTTTGCCATAGTCTCCTGGGCATGGTTAGGTGATGGAATCACTTCCAAATCTTCACCACTCTTATCTATTGATGATTAGATCCATGAGAAGTTCAGAAATTTGATAAATCTCTTCTTACCAATTGGATAGGATAGGACTCTGATTCCAGTTGTGTCCTTGAATCATTACAAGGTAGCTTCTAATTGCTACAAGTGGATCCTTGGTACCCTAATTTCATTCCTCTGAATTCTCTAAGTTTTAGATAAATAATTCATCATTATTCCCTCAATTATATTCGATTTAGATTTCATCTTAATCTAGTTCTAATTCTACTTAGTTTCAGACTACGTACAGGTTTCAATCCCTTGGGATTCAAGCTCAGTCTCACCGAGTTTATTACTACATCACAACCCTATACTTGGGAAGTGAACAACCACACAAGCCAAGGATCCACACAAGGAACCTTAAGTTTATGCTCCCTATGAGAAAGGGTCAATACACAACACCCACACATATTCTCCCATCGGAGGCCTCCAATGAGGACTTGAAAGGTGTGAGAATCACCTGTGACACAATCCTATTCAAAGGAATGATTAGCAGGGTCTCTAGACTCTAATGACTTACAAATAAGTAGATGAGCCTCTTTAAGCGCGTTGATGAAGATATCCTTGTTTGTTGATAAAGACACTTCAGTTCCCTTGAACCACATCACAAATGATGCTCCAATATATAACGATGGGTTGGGTCAAGGTTATTTTGAAATCCTACTCTATTAAGTGTTTTCCTATTTTAGAAGTAAAGTGATTCCAAGCATCTAAGCATTTAAGGCATTCCAGCTCAATGATTTGCTATTAAGGTAGTAGCTGGATGATCCTTAAATGCGGAAATTCATTCCCCAATCCACTCTATTGAATATCAATGATGAGGGTGGATTGGAGGATGAACTCTCATGGGAGAAAAGGGCTTTAGGGTAGGTGATCTGATTTAAACACACAAAAGCTCTATCTCTTCTCTCACCACAACCTAAGGCAAACTCTCATTAAATAGGCAAAAGGTTCCAACGAAAATAAAATAGTCATATTGTTGACAAAGTTCGATATCATCGAGTAGGCTTTGATATCGTCGAGCGTATACTCTCGATAACATCGAATGGCCGCTCGATGACACAAACTCAATCTGTCAAACGCTTTTGAACCTTTTTGCCAACTGATCGATGATATCGAACATGATTCGATGTCATCAGATTTCGAACTCCGATTTCATCGACCCATGGAACGATTCCTCGACATTTGAAAAACATGAGAATAGTCTTGCCTTAGGAACTTAACAAGCTTTGATATGATCGAGCGTCCCTTGATATCATCTGATTTTGAATATTGATGATATCGATACCAGTTTCGATTCATCGATATTTTCAAGGAATTTTTACTATAAACTTGTTAGACAGTTCGTGTCCTAATTCGATGACATCATCCTGGTCTTGATATGATCAATTTTTTAATATCAATATCATCGAGTGATCCTCGATACTTCGAACAATTAAAAGATTTTTCCTAAAAGCTTACTGGACAGATTTGTATCCCAATCCGATATCATCAAAGGCCATCAATATCATCGGGATTTGAAATTCAAGGATATCGAGGCACTCTTCGAGATATCGAACACCACATGATTTTCCTTAACTGCTTATTGGATACAGATGGACCAAATGTTGATTTTATCGAGTTTGTTCGATGAACTCGAGATTCGAAAGTCGATGATATCGATCCTGTCATCAATTCATCGAGAATTTAGTCCAAAGTTCACTTTAGTTGATGGCCATCTGAAGTCCTCATTTCGATAACATCAAGTAAGTATCGAGGACATCGATAACAGAGTCCAATTTCATCGAAGTACATATCGATAAATCGACAAAGGCGGAAAACTTAGAAATTTTCCTAATTCTGCAAAACAGTTTTCATAACTTAAACCCTACGTTGTTCTAACCATTTTTAAGGGATTTATATACCTGGTGTTTTGGGACATGTGATGTGAGGCTAAGTTTACCTTTGATGAGTCCGGGGCAGACATCCTGTCACGCTCCAAACTCGAAAACCGAGCTCACAAAATTCTCAATCACTGAATTTGGTGCCGACAGCCTCCGTAGTACCCCATTCTCGATTCCCAGCGTCCATACGCTAGATTCCGATCCTAGGATCCTACAAGGAGGATTTTCCAATGTACATTTAACTCGTAAGAAGCATAACTACAAGTATACCCAAATCACAAGAATAACATCATCATCACATATCCACTAATATAAACATTTAAATACAGTGCTGAAAGGGAAATACATATGACAAAATCAAAGCTCCAGACGTCCGCTGCATGCTCCAAGCTCAACACTGCTGCAACCTAATGCCACCTACACGTATCTATTGTGCATAAGCTTATAGAAACCTTAGTGGGTGGTGAAAGTGTGTGCACAAGTGCCAAGTAAGCAATACAGGTCAATATATCATACAATGTCGGAAATTCTGACAAATCTATGAATCATACAATATCAGAGTAAGCAATGCAGATCATAATGGGGCAAATACTGAGGGAGTAATGTAGATCAGCTATACAATGCGGAGACATAGTAAGCCAAGTATTCAATATAATGCCATAAAAAGTCAAGTATCAGATGCCGAGGATGCAATGCAATATGCGGTGTAAATGAAATGACCAAACTGGAGTAAAGTCAGGATGATAGTATATAGTATCGCAGGCTATGGGGTCCATCACAAGGGAATTCTATCCAAACCAGTCCCATACCTAAATTTGGATAGTCAGACTCAATGTGATAATCTCTTGATCTCAGATTAGTCATATGCCCTAACCAAAATCCTGACCATTGCGAAGGTACATATAACAAATGGTTGCGCACCACCAGCCCGAGTGGATAGTGAATGAATGAATGAGTATGCAACTACTGCTCAATAAGTCCACATATCAGTACGGTTCCTCTCTGGGATCATCACCGGAGTCTAGTACACTCTACACCAGCTTGCTGCCTCATCAAGCGCACAACTGGGTAAGTGAAAAAGACCTCACTATCTGCCTGGTCAGTAGTCGGCTAATATCTACTCGGCATGTCGATAGCGGACCCATTCACGAGCTGGTCAAACTCAGCCTAGCTATGCCTACTCCCTCAGGCGGGTAAGGCCACACCCCTTCCCAACCGACCACGACATAGTAGGAGACGCGGCCTACTGGTATGCGGCCCTCATGCGCTCATATATATCCGCTCAGTCTTGACATTGGGGCATCCTCTGGTACTAAGAGGGTTTAGGAATTTTCACCCAGGGCCATCTATGGCAGTCCCATGCTAGAACTAAACATTTTCGGTGTCCCATCTGGCCATCCATGATGTGCCTGTAGAGGCTATGACCCTGATATCACTAGGGCGTATAATAGTCACAACACACAATGCAAGATGCATGAGTCATACAATCCAGTCATGCATCAATCTTGCGCATACCGTGCATTCATATGAGATAACTTCCGCCTATCAGGGAATCTCATAACAACCAGCCCAATGACATATGCAATGGTCAACCACATCTCATAACAAACATGCAGATGATGCGCATGGGTATTTATCATGATGTTATGCTGTCACATACTCATAATCGGTATTAATAACTGGCATCAACAATCCGCCCTGACAATGTGGACATTTAACCAACATTGCCCCCAAGGAATGGCCCACATAGAGTTTAACATACAGTGGACCCATGACCTCACATAATGGCCTAATATACAACACCATGGTTCTTACTCAAAAGCCTAATACATATCACGATGGGCCTCTCACATGAGCCTAATATACATCACATGGGCTCCATCGCCTGGCCCTCAAATGCATCACAATGGACCTCATCACATAGGCCTCCTATACATCATGTTGGGCCTTAAACACGGGATGAATACACATCACAACGGGCCTCAAATACGGGCCACATATACATCACATTGGGCCTCAAATACGGACCGAATGCACATCACAATGGACCTCAAATATGGACCGCATATACATCATATAAGTCTTGACAATCGGCCTCAACAATCAAAGTTGGCCTCGACAATCGAAATCAGCCTAAACAATCGGAATCGACACTCGGAATTGGTCTCGATACTCGGCCTCGACAATCGGAATCGGTCTATACAATCAGCCTCGACAAATCGGAATCGGCCTTAATACTTGGCCTCGACAATCGGAATCGGCCTATACAATCAGACTCGACAAATCAAAATCAGCCTTAATACTCGGCCTCAACAATCGGAATCGGCCTATACAATTGGCCACGACAATTGAAATCAATCTATTCAATTGGCCTCGACAAATCAGAATCAGCCTCGATACTCGGCCTCGACAATCGAAATCGGCCTATACAATCAGCCTCGACAATCGAAATCGGCCTCGATATTCCGCCTCGACAAATCGGAATCGGCCTCGACAATCGAAATCGGCCTATACACTCATCCTCGACAATCGGAATTGGCCTCGATACTCGGCTTCGACAAACCACAATCGGCCTCGACAATCAGAATCGGCCTCGATACTCAGCTTCGACAAATCGGAATCGGCCTACACAATCGGCCTCGACAAATTGGAATCGGCCTCGATACTCGGCCTCAACAATCAAAATCGGCCAATATAATCGGCCTCGACAAATCAGAATCGGCCTCGATACTCGACCTCGACAATTGGAATCGGCTTCGATTCTCGGCCTCGACAAATCGGAATCAGCCTATACAATTGGCCTCGACAAATCGGCCTCAGGGAAGGTCACAATGTAGACATTCAACCATCATTGTCTGTTAATGTGGACATTCAACTAACATCGCTCCTAAGCAGTGGCCCGCCATAATCATCATTACATACATCACGGAGTAATCACACATCGCAATGGACCTCATATACATCACATTCGGCCCCATACAAAAACCCCACATACGTCTCATTGGGCCTCACTCGTGGCCCTTATATCCATCACATTGGGCCTCAACCATGGGCCATCAAATACATCAAGTGGATCGCATCCACGGGCTGCGCCAATGGGCCTCATATATATCGAGTTGGCCATGTCACATGGGCCACACCAGTGGGCCTCGTATACATTAAGTGGACCACGTCACGAACTGCGCCAATGGCCCTCATATATATCAATTGGACTGTATCAATGGGCCACACTAATGGGCCTAATACATCTCACAATGGGCCTTGCCCATAGGCCACGAATACATCACAATGGGCCTTGGCCATGGGCCTCAGATTCGAGCAGGTGGGACCCATCATATGGGCCTTGTATATATCACATCGGGCCTCACTCATGGGCCCAATATACATCACAATGGGCCTCTCCATCTCGGTCACAATTCCATCATAACGGGCCCTATCCCGTGGGCTTCAAACATATCGCAATGGGCCTCTCCATCTGGGCCTCACATACATCAATGGGCCGCATCGCATGGGCCTCATCATATCACTGACTGCATATATGGGCCTGGCTGTTGAGGCCGGGGCCTTAAAATGATCTGGAACTGGTGGACGGTGTGGATACAACACCCACATCATAGTGTGGTCCATGGATGGCGTAGATAAAACACTTACATCACGGTGGTTTCCACCGTCCTATAGACATTAAACGTAAAACCCATATATCAGGGCCCACGTCCTCAGATAGACGGTGCGGCTACAATACATACATCCTAGGTGAGCCCCATGCCTATCTGAATGAAGGAGGAGTACATCACATGCATCAATGGTGGGCTACAGAACTCGCTGACGTCAACTGCAGTGGCAGCAAAAACTGCTGGCCGTCCAACAGATGACGGCCCAGATACAAAATACATACATTAAGATGGGCCCCACCTACCGCCAGGTGGGCGGTTGGATAAACACATGCTTCAAAGTGGGCCCCATGTATGGACGGCATTGATGAAACCCATACAGTGTGGTGGATGTCCACGTGGCATCATGGTGCATCCCACAGCACACCGTCCAGGGACGGACGGTGTGGATTAACATATACATCAAGGTGGTACTCACCGTCCAGATGGACGGTGAGATTAAAACATATACATCATGGTTTTCCCCACCGTCCAGATGGACGGTGGGATGAAACACATACATGGGGGACCCTCAGAACTTGATGACGTCACTACAGTAGCTTATAGATACTATGTAGTAGACCAGCCAATCGGCTTACATGGAAGGTGGGTCCCACGTGGGGCCACCACATACATTTGTATATCAAAAGTATATATAATATTATATTATATTATTTGTTTTTTTTTTTGAAAGAATGGGTCCAGCGTCCAAACCTAGATGCTGGATGGACGGTTTGGATATAATACATGTGTGACATTGCTGACGTCCCCAGCTGGACGGTTTAGATATAACACAACTCCATCGTCCAACGTCCAGAGATGGACGAACGGTCTGGATGGGGTCCATGCAGCAGCTGGCCCCACACTGCTACTGCTTCAACGCAACAAGTGGGTCCCACGTAGGGCCACCATCATAAATATTATGATATATTATATTATAATAATATTTATTTTATTAGCTGGTTAGTACACTACTCCACTGTCAGTTCACCTTCTCTATTAGCACGTCCAACGTCCGATGGTGGATATGTATGTGGGTCCCAGGTATGGGGCCCACGGCTGGTGGGTCCTACCGTCCTATTGTGTGGACAGTGTGGATGTGCCACATCATCACAGTGGGTCCTCATCGGTGTGGCCCACCCAATTGGGATCAAGCTTATATTTATATTTTCCCATCACCCACTAAGATAGGGCCCACATGGCTTGGACGGTGTAGATTCAACACGTCCATCAAGTGGGTCCTACCAAGATGGACGACATGGATAAGTTACATACATCATGGGGCCATCAACAAAGGAAAAAGAGAGAGAGGGAAAGAGGCGAAACGATCGTGAGAGGGAAGGGACCCCGCCACTATGGGCCCTCCCTATACATGCATACATCAAGATGGGTCCCACATATGTGGGCCCTCAAATCACAAAATTAACAAATAAAAATACCCACCTATGATCTTCTCCTCCTTCTTCCGCCAAAGCATTGTAGAGTTCCAAGGAAAGAGTTTCAACGGTGGAGATGAAGCTTGGATAGTGGGATTGGGTGGTATGAAGGTGGGCCACACCTAGCTTCTCCATGGAAGTCATAGACATTGGGTGCTTGGGTTGCTTGGGAGAATAAGTATAAAATGAGATAGAGAGAGAAGATGTAAGGAGAGAGGGATGGGAGGAATGGATTATTGTAAGAAAGGGTTGACTTTGGGGATGGAGAGAGAGGGGTGTCATACTTTGTTGGTGGGAAAGTGATGGGTTAGATACTTGCTTGTACTTTGATTGATTGATGTGACAAAATTCCTGATCGCCGAATCCGGCACCGACAGCCTCCGTAGATCCCCATTCTCGGCTCCCGGCACCCATTCACCAGGTTCCGATCCTGGGATACTACAAAAAGGATTTATAATCATCAGTTTGATTCATAATGAGCATAACAAAAGCATAGCCCACGAACAATAAACACAAGAACACCACCACAAAATCCACTATGATCAAAAACTTTTGAGTACAATGCGTCTGAAAGGGGAAATACAATGTAACGAAAGAAATAAAACTCCAGAAGCTAGGCTGCACGCTCCAACTACGGTGAGACTATAGCTGCGACTACGTCCTGGCGTCACCTACACTCATCAATCATACATAAGCTTATAAAAAGCTTAGAGGGTGGTGTAAATATGTGCGCAATATAAGTGTGCTCAAAATACAAGGTCAGAGTAATGCGGGATCATGGTGATGAGTACATGAATGCAATCAGCCGTACCAAGGCTATGCGGTGCAAGATATGAATGCCATCGGCCATAACACGGCCATGCGATGCGAGATGCAACTCAAGCATGCCAATCCTCAACATGTATCAGTACAGTTCTCATTCTGGATAATCACCGGATTTCAATACACTCCAAATGACACTGTCACTCTCCTAGCCGCATAGTCCAAGTGAGCGTAAGAAACCTCACTATCCGCCTGGCCAATAGTCTGCCAATACCTATCCGGCACGTCAATAGCGGACCCATTCACGAGCTGGTCAAACTCAGCCTAGGATTGCCCTCTACCCTCGGGCGAGTAAGGCCACACTCCTTTCCAACCGACCACGACACAGTGGGAGACGTGACCTCCTGGTATTCGGCCCTCGTGCGCTCATATATTCACTCGGTCTTAATGTTGGAGTCATCCTCTGGTACCATCAGGTTTAGAGATTTTCACCCAGGGACATCTATGGCGCCCGTATGCTAGAACCAAATATTTTCGGTATCCAATCCTGCCATCCACGATGTGTCTGTGGAGGCTATGGCCCTGATGTCGCTAGGGCATACAGTAACTACAATCACACAAATGCAAGTGCATGAATCACACTATCAGTCATGCAATAGTCCTGCGTGTACCATGCACTTATATAGGGCAACTCCGCCTATCAGGGAGCCCATAAACAATCCGCCCGAAGGCATATGCTATGATCGGTCACTCCTCACATCAGGCATACATATGATGTGAATGATCATGAATCATGGATCTATACTAAACATATGTAAAGAGATGGGCTCTGATCAAAATGAAGATGGGCCTAGACGGCCTACTTACCACAAGTATGGGCCTATCAGTGGGCCTTATGTATGTCCTATTGGGCCTTGACCTATGGTCCTTCAGTACATCAAATGGGCCCCATACATGGGTCTCATATATACATATCAAGGTGGGCTTCAATGACGGGCCACAATTGCATCAACATGGGCTTAGTCACATGGGCCTTGCATACATCATAGTGGGCCTCATGATATGGGCCCTATATAAATCAAAGTTGGTCTCAACAAGGACCACAATACATCAAGGTGGGCCTCAACAATGGGCCTTAAATAATCTCCAAAATGGTTGGACGATTGGATGAAACACATGCATCATGATGGAGCCCACACTAATGGAGGGTGTGGACTACAATACATACATAGGTGAGTTCTAAATAGAACTCACTATAATGTTCACTCTCCACCCAGCTTAGGGCCGAACAAAATGTGTATTTTTCACCCAACTTAGGGTCCAACATGGCCCCATGCTGCTACTGCTTCAACACAACAAGTGGGTCCCATGTAGGGCCCACCATCATAAATATTATGATATATTTTATTATAATAATATTTATTTTATTAGCTGGTTAGTACACTACTCCACTGTCAGTTCACCTTCTCTGTTAGCACGTCCAGTGTCCGACGGTGGATATGTATTTGGGTCCCACGTATGGGGCCCACGGCTGGTGTGTCATACCGTCCTGTTGTGTAGACAGTATGGATATGCCACATCATCACAGTGGGTCCTCATGGTGTGGCCCACCCAATTGAGATCAAGCTTATATTTATATTTTCCCATCATCCATTAAGATAGGGCCCACATGGCTTGGATGGTGTAGATCCAACACGTCCATCAAGTGGGTCCCACCAAGGTGGACGACATGGATAAGTTACATACATCATGGGGCCATCAACAAAGGAAAAAGAGAGAGAGGGAAAGAGAGGCGAAACGATCGTGAGAGGGAAGGGGCCCCACTACTATGGGCCCTCCCTATACATGCATACATTAAGATGGGTCCCACATATGTGGGACCTCAAATCACAAAATCAACAAATAAAAATACCTACCTATGATCTTCTCCTCCTTCTTCCGCCAAAGCATTATAGAGTTCCAATGAAAGAGTTTCAATAGTGGAGATGAAGCTTTGATGGTGGGATTGGGTGGTATAAAGGTGGGCCACACCTAGCTTCTCCATGGAAGCCATAGACGTTGGGTGCTTGGGTTGCTTGGGAGAATGAGTAGAAAATGAGATAGAGAGAGAAGATGTAAGGAGAGAGGGATGGGAGGAATGGGTTGTTGTAAGGAAGGGTTGACTTTGGGGATGGGAGAGAGAGGGGTGTCATGCTTTGTTAGTGGGAAAGTGATGGGCTAGGTACTTGCTTGTACTTTGATTGATTGATGTGAGGGGTTGTAGAGATTTTCTCAAAATTTGCAACGCACGGCGTTTTTCTCGAACTGAATGCTGGCCCACATCTCTTGGCCTGGGTATCGCCTCGGCGCGCGAGATGCGGCGTTGGAACCGCGGCGACGGTGAAGTCGCACTGGTACAAGTCTCGGGTCGAGCCAACTCTTAAATGTGGGATACGACTCAGGGTCACGCGCAAATGCTGATTACAGGTCGCGGGTTGCCGGAATTCGACCGGGAGGATCGCGAAAATCTACAGAATGGTATGGGCAAGGATACGGGTCTCACACATTTAGTTAAGGCAGATGCTTGAATGATCTTCCTATGGAGCTCACTTGTCTTGTTGACTCAACACTCGCACTAATTGACAAACCAAGGCACTTTCAATTAGTAATCTCGGGAGTGGAGTAGGTGTGGCTGTTTAAGAACAGTTATTGACATACCGAACCACTATAATTCTTGGTGTTGTAGTGAATACTTTTATTACTTTGTGGTGAATGGTTGTAATTTCTTTTAAGAAAAAGTAATGAATGTTTGTAATAGATAGTTTTATTTACTCTTGCTCTGTTTGAAATTTTAATTCTTATCAAATTCGTGAAATAAGGTTGTCCTGCCTAAACTCATTTGATGTAGTAATAACTTAGTGAGATTAGGTCGTACCCATAGGGACTTATATTTGTGCATTTTCTGAAACACTCTAAAACTAGAACTAGAACTAAGACTAACTAATGAGATTAGATTTTAAGAACTAATTATATAATTCAGTAAAGTAAAGAAGAAAATCATTAGAAACAAGGCACAACAACGTCAAGGATCCAGTTATAGTCATTCTTAATGTTTAATTCACTTGATTCAATTATATAACTCAATTAAAATTGAAGTCTTATCATATCCAGTTGGATAATAGAGCAGTTAAATCTTCATTCATAAACTAATACAGATTTGAACTTCAATTGATTTGGTTCCCACATAAATCATTAAAATATTGATCACAATGAATTCAAAGCATCTATCGTGCCCTTAATCTATAATAGATCAATGTATTTTATATATCAATCCCTTATAAAATAGATAAGCAATCACTATTAGCTTTCCAAAGCATTTAATGTGCCTGGAGTCAACAATGGATTCAAGTAAACTAAAAATAGATCTTCATTCAAACCAATATCAATAAATTGTTTAACAACTAAACCAAATACTTGAATCAAAATAAACTAAGACATTAAAAAAAAACAAAAACAAAAACTACGAGCCTCACCTCTTAGCCCTAGCTAAGAGATTTACTAACCATAAATATGATTGAACTAAACTTCAAAAGAAAAACATAAAAACTGAAGAAAAACTAAAGGATTGGAGAAGAAGGACGATTCCGTAGAAACTCCACAACTCCTTACTCTTTCTCTTCTACCCTAATTCATACATAGGAAGGCTATAATCACCCATCTATATAGGAACCCCGCCATGATGTATGTGTGCATCCAGCGTCCAGACATGGAAGGACGGTGGATGTTGGCTTTGCCAGGGAAAGTAAGATAATAAAATAAAATATAAACATATATTATAATATATATATATATATATACTTACATATATGTATATGAGGTGTGGCCACGTGTGTGGAGCCTCACCATAATATATGTGTTTAGTAGTGCCGTACTGTCCTGGTGTGTGGACCCTACCATGATGCATATGTTATATCTATACCATCCGTCCGTTTTTGATAGCCGTGGGACCCACACCACAAGTGTTACGCATGTAGAGGTGGGGCCCACATCGATGTATGCATTCTGTATCCACGCTGTCCGTTGGAGGGACGGTGGATCCCAGCAGCAAATATGCTGTACTACGACAGCAAGTTCTGTGGACGTGGTCCACGTGATGCTTATATTTCATCCACGCCCTCCATCTACAAGACCCACCATCATGCACGTGTGCAGAATCCACGCGGTCCATATGTGAGGGACGCACAGTGATGTAGGTGTTTTATCAGCGTGGTGTAGGCCACGCGTGTGTGAGACCCATATGACATATATGTCACATCCCGTCCAGCAGCTGCAGCTGCTGCTTTGACACAGCAAGCTCCGTGGGTCCCACCAGCAATTGACGTCACCAAGTTTTGTGGTCCCCATGAGATACGTTTTACATGTAAACTGTCCATCAATGACGGTGGGGCCCACTGACGCAGGTGTACTATCCACCGTTCATTCATCTGGAAGTTTGGGCCCACTTTAATGTATGTGTTGCATTCACCGTCCATATGTGGAGGTTGTACAGCTAGTGGGCCACCATGATTTATGTATTTTATTAGCTCCGTCCATCTGTTGGACTGCTGGGCAGCAGCCCAGCAGCAATTTACCTGTTGAGAGGGTCACCGTGATGCATGTGTTTCATGCAGGCCATTCACCTACAGCCTGCAGAGCCACCTTGATGTATTCACTTCATCCACACCGTCCGCTGGATTGGGACGGTGGGACTCACCTCGGATGTACGTGTCCTATACAAGCTGTTCATTTGTTTTGCCAGCATGGATACCCACCTTAAGTTGTGTTTTGATCCAAGCCGTTCATCTGTTTTGGCAGCAGGTGGGTCCCACCTTGTGTATTTACTCTATGTCCACTCCGTCCATCTATCCAGATCAGTGGAACCCACCATGACTTTTTTTTGAATTCATCAATGTCATCCACCCTTCTTTTTTTAAATCCATGCCGGCCATCTGCGAGATCCGCCGTGATTTATGTACTGTACATCTATGCCGTCCATCTAGTTTTCCATATAATTTTAAGGACAGGCTCACCTTGATTGTACATATTCTATAGACACGCTGTCTATCCATTTTGATGGACGTATGGTCCACCTTGAGGCACGTGTTTTAGCCACGCCGTACAGTCCAGCTAGGACGTGGACCCCACCATGATGTGTGTGTATTACACACACTGTCCATTTATTTTAGGCCATAGACCTCATTACCTTGAGAGGCTCACTTGATGTGTATGAGGCTCATTGGTGCGGCTCATTGATGCGGCCGACTTATTATATTTGAGGCCCATGGGTCGTAGCCCGTTGTGATGTATTTGAGGCCCATGGGCAAGGCCTGATGTGATGTGATTATGACCCATATGATGAGGCCCATTAAGATGTATTTTCGGCCCATGAAATGCGGCCCACTTGATGTATGAAACCCTTGTGTGAGGCCATGGGCCCATTATATGTTTGGTTCCATGTGGGCCGTTCCTTGGGAACAATGTTGGTTAAAACGTCCACATTGATGGTCAATAATGGTTGAATGTCCATATTGTGACCTTCCCTTAGGCCTCGTTAGGCCCATTCTCATCGAGGCCGATTCTGATTATCGATCGACCCGATTGTCGTGACCGATTTGCCGATTTTGATTACCGATCGATCCGATTATTATGACCGATTTGCCGATTCTGATTATCGATCGATCTCGATTGTCGTGATCGATTTGCCGATTCTGACTATCGATCGATCCCGATTTGCCGACTCTAGTTATCGATCGATCCCGATTGTCGTGGCCGATTTACCGACTGTGATTATCAATTAATCCCAATTGTTGTGATCGATTTATCGATTTTGATTATCGATCGATCCGATTGTCGTGACCGATTTGCCGATTTTGATTATCGATCGACCCGATTGTCGTGACCGATTTGCCGATTTTGATTACCTATCGATCCGATTTTATGACCGATTTGCCGATTCTGATTATCGATCGATCTCGATTGTCGTGATCGATTTGCCGATTCTGATTATCGATCAATCCCGATTTGCCGACTCTAGTTATCGATCGATCCCGATTGTCGTGGCCGATTTACCGACTGTGATTATCAATTAATCCCAATTGTTGTGATCGATTTATCGATTTTGATTATCGATCGATCCGATTGTCGTGACCGATTTGCCGATTTTGATTATCGATCGACCCGATTATCGTGATCGATTTGCCGATTTTGATTACCTATCGATCCGATTATTGTGATCGATTTGCCGATTCTGATTATCGATCGATCCGATTGTCGTGACCGATTTGCCGACTTTGATTATCGATCGATCCTGATTGTCGTGATCTATTTGCCGATTCTGATTATCGATCGACCCGATTGTCGTGACCGATTTGCCGATTCTGATTATCGATCGATCTGATTGTCGTGACCGATTTACCGATTCTGATTATCGATCGATCCCGATTGTCGAGGCCGAGTATCGAAGCCGATTCCATTTGTCGAGGTCGATTGTATAGGCCGACTCCGATTGTTGAGGCCGATTCCGAGTGTCGATTCCGATCGTCGAGACCTATATGATGTATATGCGAACCGTAGTTGAGGCCTACTGTGATGTATTCATGGCCCATGGGTAAGGCCCAATGTGGTGTATTCGTGGCCTATGGGCAAGACCATTGTAATATGTATTAGGCTCATGATGTATGACGCATTTGATGTATTCGTGACCCATGTGTAGGGCCCACATGTCATGTATTCGAAGCCCATGAGCAGGGCCCACCTGTTGTGTATATGTGGCCCTTGAGTAAAGCCCATGGTGCTGTATATTAGGTCCTTGTGTGAGGTCATGAGTCTACTATATATTAGGCTTTATGTGGGTCATTCCTTGAGGGCAATGCTGGTTAAATGTCCACATTGTCGAGATTGATTGTCGATGCCGGTCATTGATACCGATTATGAGTATGTGACTGCATAGCATCATGATACATGCCCATACGCATCATCTGCATGTTTGTTATGAGATGTGGTTGACCATTGCATATTTCATTAGGCAGATTGTTATGAGACTCCCTGATAGGAGGTTGTCTCACATGAGCGCACGGTATGCGCAGGGTTGATGCATAACTAGATTGTATGACTCATGCATCTTGCATTGTGTGCCCTAGCGACATCAGGGCTGTAGCCTCCACAGGCATATTGTGGGTGGCCAGATGGGGCACCGGAAATCTGTTTTACATGGGGTGCTATAGATATCCCTGGGTGAAAGTCCCTAAACCCTCTTGGTTCCAGAGGTTGCTCCAACGTCTAGACCGAGTGGATGCATGAGCGCATGAGGGCCGTATACCGTTGGGCCGCGTCTCCCACTGTGTCGTGGTCGGTTGGAAGGGGGTACGGCCTTACCTGCCCGAGAGGAGGGGGCAATACTAGGCTGAGTCTGACCAGCTCGAGGAATGGGTCCGCTATCGATGAGTCGGGCCCGATATTGGCAGGCAGATAGTGAGGTCTCTTCCACTCACCTTGTTGCGCGCGATGGGGCGTCAATCTGGTTTGGAGTGTAATAGACCCCGGTGATTTCCCCAGAGAGGAACCATACTGATATGTGGACTTATTGAGCAGGAATTGCATACTCATTTATTCATTCATTCACTATCCACTCGGGCTGATGGTGCGTAACTATTTATTATGTGTACATTCGCAATGGCCAGGATTTCGGTTGGGGCGCGCGACTAACCTGAGATCAGGAGTTTACCACATTGAGTCTGACTATCCAAATTTAGGTATGGGACTGGTTTGGATAGAAGTCCCTTGTGATGGACCCCATAGCCTGCAATACTACGTACTATCATCCCGACTTCACACTCCAGCATGGTCATTCCATTCGTACCGCATATTGCATTACATCCACGGCATATGGCATTTTGGGTCACTGTGTTTCTGCATTTATATAGTTTAGATACTGCATCTGATATTTGACTCTTTATGACTCCTCATTTGTATAGTTGATCTGTACTGCGTATTCTGATATTGTTTGACTCTCAGTATTTTCGCTTACTCTGATTACTCTGATATTGCTTACTTGGCACTTACCTTGTGCACACACTTTCACCACCCTCTAAGCTTTCTATAAGCTTATGCACGATAGATGCGTGCAGGTGCTATTAGGTTGCAGCAACGTTGAGCTTGGAGCGTGCAGTTGTCTTCTGGAGCTTTGATTTCGATTTATGTATTTTCCTTTCAGCATTGTACTCAAATGATTATATTAGTGGATATGTGATGATGATGTTGCTTTTGTGAATTGGGTAATCTTATGGTTATGCTTATTATGAGTTAAATGTAAATAAAATGAAAAATAAAAAAATCCTCCTTGTAGGATCCCAAGATCGGAATCTGGTGTATGAACGCTAGGAGCCGAGAATGGGGTACTACGGAGGCTGTCAGCACCGGACTCGGCGATCGTGATTCCTGTGAATCCGATTTCTGGGTTTGGGGCGTGACACTCTAGAACTAAAACTAGAACTAAGACTAACTAATGAGATTAGATTTTAAGAACTAATTATATAATTCAGTAAAGTAGAGAAGAAAATCAATAGAAACAAGGCATAACAACATCAAGGATCCAGTTATAGCCATTCTTAATGTTTAATTCACTTGATTCAATTATATAACTCAATTAAAATTGAAGTCTTATCATATCCAATTGGATAATAGAGCAGTTAAATCTTCATTCATAAACCAATACAGATTTGAACTTTAATTGATTTGGTTCCCACATAAATCATTAAAGTATTGATCACAATGAATTCAAAGCATCTATCGTGCCCTTAGTTTATGATAGATCAATGAATTTTATGTATCAATCCCTTATAAAATAGATAAGTAATCACTATTAGCTTTCCAAAGCATCTAATGTGTCTGGAGTCAAAAATGGATTAAAGTAAACTAAAAATAGATCTTCATTCAAACCAATATCAATAAATTGTTCAACAACTAAACCAAATACTTGAATCAAAGTAAACTAAGACATTAAAAATAAAAAACTATGAGCCTCACCTCTTAGCCCTAGCTAAGAGATTTACTAACCATAAATATGATTGAACTAAACTTCAAAAGAAAAACATAAAAACTAAAGAAAAACTAAAGGATTGGAGAAGAAGGATGATTCCGTAAAAGCTCCACAACTCCTTACTCTTTCTCTTCTACCCTAATTCATACATAGGAAGGCTATAATCACCCATCTATATAGGAAAAATTCAGACCGACTTAGAATCAACTTCAATTTTACGCACTTATGTTACACTTCGATCACACCAACGATACCATTCGGTCACATCGAAGTCTCACCAAGTCCAGCAGAAGATACCTTCAGTTACAACTGAATTTCACCCAAATATATCTAAAGACTCTATCTCCCTTAGGTCGCACCGAACCTCCCTTCGATGGCAATAAACATGGATTTGGTCATACCTAAGTGTTGAGCCGAATTATCTCTGAAAATCATAATTTCTTGTTGGACTATTCTGTGCACATTCGGCCAAATTGAACTAACCTTAGGTGGGACCGAATAACTTGTAATATTTGTTGATGGACTTGTGATTTTTCATTCTTTTTTTCATCATTTGTCCTTCGTTTTATTGAATTTTTAGTACTTGAAATCTTCATTAATCACCTTCAAATCTTCAAATCTTTACTTGGTCATTATTTGAGCATTAAATCTTCTCTTTGATCATTCTTTTCATTTTATCTCTCCAAATCACCTCGCATAGCAAACCATACATAAATATATCGATTAAACACATCTATGCATATAAAACCAATGCACAATAAGGAAAAAAAATAAAATATTTCACAATCAACACATATAAGCATATTAGAGAATGAATCTTATATAACATGCTTTGATTTAAAAGTTAAGATAATGGATGGTATAGATCTGACAAATCTATGGCCCCATCCTCAATTTGGGATTTTGTGATATCAATGGATGGTTCAAATCTATCCCATATGATCAATGGATTATTTAAAACAAGAGAAATAAGAAAAATAAGGGAACTTAAAAGGTTATAAATTTTGAATCATCTGAACAAATGCCAATAGGGCCAGTTCGATCAATTGAGCGATCATTTTGACCGGCCACAAACAACCCAAATGGTCCAATAACTAAATTCCAAAAATCATAATGTGTTTGACCGATCGAAGGGTTATTTCGACCGATCGAAGAAGCATTTTTTGACGAATTGAAAGGGACATAAATTGTCCAATGAATTTTGTTGTATTTTAGATTTATTTCGACTAATGGAGTAGATTTCGATCGAACCTTGAAAAATCAAAGGCAATGTCGATCGATCGGTCGAAAATATGCTGGAATGTTTTGTTCATGTAGAACTTTGATGTCTCATTTACGTGATGTAAATTAGTGATAATCTTTATTTTTCTTGGAATATTGGGATGATTAAAATACCTTAGTTAATTAAGTCAATCCCACATTGAAAGGAAATTATTCTGAAATTTTATGGAGGACAAAATCAAGATCAATGAATTGATTCCTATACAACTTTTAGATTTGGGAAAAATTGGTTAACCATATGTGTGTTTATTGCACTAATGTACACCAATAAAAATATAATTTAAACTTTAATTATTTAGGTGATTACAAATTGATTGATCTGGGGATAACATCTCGTAATCCACATCATCAAATTTTAGGTGAGCGATCCCAACATGTTTCCTCTCTTTTGTGATTAAAATAGTTGATTAATAGATTATTTTGCTAATTGTGATTCTTTGTAATGAGTGTTTTTTTGAATTTTCTTGAAATTAAAATGTTATATATTGTTAGATATGTGATAATTGTTAATATAATGCAAAAGTCATTTTCATGCATGCATTAAGGGCTCATTTGGTCGGCCGGATTGGAAGGGATTGGATGGTATTGGAAGGGATTGGAAGTTAAATCCCGAGATTGGCCAGGCATGCCAAACAAAGTCGGTGATTTGATCCCAATCCCATGGATCTTAAGGCAATCCACTGACAACACCATCATTATCTTTAAATTCTATCCAATCCACCCTAATCCGTTCAAATTTGCCTGAGACGTGTTTGGTTAGAGGGATTGGAAGGAATGGGAAGGTTTAATCCCGAATTTTGGCCGGGCGTGCCAAACGGACTAGATATAGCAATACAGGGGTAGAGCAATCCCATGGATCTCAAGACAATCCACTAACAACATCATTACCTAGAAATCCATGCCATCCACCCTAGTACCATTCAATCCCTTCCAATCCACCCGGCCAAACGGGCCCTAAATATTTGTGGGCTCTCCCTGGATGACATGTAAGTACTTATAGAATCCAGTGACTTAGGGGACTATCTCTAGATTCCCACAATATGTGGAAGCCTACCAAGATGATGAATGTCTGCCTGAAAAGAAGAGATGTAGGTTGATAAGCATCTCATAACACTCATGAATTCATATTTTAATTATGATGTGCATGAACCATAATAGATTCGCTCATTGGGCTTGGCTAGCTGACGTTATAGTGATAGAAAAACCGCACAAATTTAATGGATGATGAAATAGTTTCTCGAGTATCAGGGCAAGAGGATGAATCAGTGGATGATTCGCAAGGGCAGTGGCCTATCTTCAAGAAGATGAGTTGAACATGCTTAAGAAATTACCAGTTTAGACAGAATTCATGCTACTTTCATTGTTTATGTTAGGAGATCATTATTGTCTAGCAAATTCAAATTGAAAATGGTTTAAAGTATTTTATTGTTAGTAAGTTGAAAGATTTGAATATGTTCTCATGATATCTCAAATGGATGGACTTAATGGAATAATTATTCTTTATAATTATCAGAGATGTATGCAATTGAGTGTTTGTGAATGTTGGCATTAAATGATGATTGTTATGTGTGGATAATGGATGTGGATGAGAACTTAAAATATATATAATTTTATATCTAGAAAATTGTATGAATACATGGTTTTACTACACTTGTCATATGAGTCATGTACCATACATCAGGTCTAAGGGTGCACAATCTGTATCCGAATTTTGGGGCATGACACTTTTGATCCTAAGTCCCCGACTATGTCACATGAGATTCCAGAACCGATGACTGTCTCTTATGAGATTTTGTAATTTCTATAATGTGTAAAGCACACCTTGTTTGTCGAATTTCATTTAGACAAAACAACTTATGAAGTGGCCTTCAAATGTGGATTAAGATGAAAAGTTCAAGCTCTACTAAAGTTTAAGTCAAGTAGAAGATAAAGATGGAAAGTTCAAGTTCTACTAAGTTCAAGATGGAAAGTTCAGGTTAAGTTCAAGTTTTACTTAAATTCAAGTAGAAGATCAAGCTCCATCAAGAAATTCAAGCTCTATTGAAGAATCTAGTAGAAGATCAAGCTCCATAAAGTTCAAACATCTAATCTACTTCAAAGTTCAGTAATTTAAGGTATTATGAATCCTAGAAAGACCTTAAGTTTAGGTACTTTTAAAATCTACTTTAAAATGGATTTTTATAGTTATAGTTAGTTAAAGTTCAACTAGTTTAAGTTGTGGCTCGACTAGTTTAAGAATTTTCAACTAGTCCTAGTTCAAATCGAAAAAAAAAAGGATTTTCTGTTACACCTTCGACCAGTCGAGGAGACTGCTCAACCAGTTAAAGGTGGGCATTCAACCAGTTAAGGGTTGCTCGACTCGAAGTCCAGCAACTGAATCAGTTCAGGTTTTTGGCATCATCGACCAGTCGAAGACCTTACTTGACCAGTCGAATAGGGCCCTCAACCAGCCAAGCAAGGCCTTCGACCAATCGAAAATCTATTTTATTTTATTATGCTCAAATTTAAAAATTTATTGGAACAGAATCCGATTCTTAGACGAGTCGAAGCAACAACTTCTTTACCTATAAATTGAAGCTTTCTCACAATCTAAAAATACAATTCAAGTCTATGAAATCCTTCTATAAGAGAGAGAGATAGGGCTGTTCATGAGTCAAGCTAGCTCGAAAAGCTCACGCGACTCGGCTCGAGTTAGCTCGGATTGACTCGGCTTGAATGGCCGATTTTTTAGCTAGTTAATCTTAATTATTTAAAGCTCGAGTTTGAGTTAAAGCCCAGTTGTGAGATCTTGAGCAATTCAAATAAGTAGTCATTGGTATGAATCTATTTAAAATCAATCTAGAACTTATCACTTGTCTATTATATTAAATATTAACGATATACATATATAAGATGAATAGTTCTTGAGTTTAAACTTAAAAATTTCAAAATAAAAAAATATACCCTAGAATCTCTACTTACATAGCACCATTCCCTTTCCATTTCTGTCTTTCTCCTAATATAGCAAAATCTTAGTCGAGGCGTTTCCTCCCCAATTTTCTTAAACTCCCCAATAGTATGATTTCAATCTCTTCCTACTTCTTAGATGAGAAATCCAAGAAATTTGAGATGAGTTCTTCAGATTTGTTAGAGCATTAAGGAAATCCAATGATCGATTGGGCCACCCCACAAGCAATAGTGAGTTATGGGATTTTCAATGGCTTGCATTCATTTAATACTTAGATTTCTGCTGGTGGAAGAAGATCAAGAACAAATTGATTCTTAAAGGTTTCCTCATCCGATTCAAAGCTTTATTTGGTTTTTTCATCGGGTTTTGCTTTGATTCTCTTAAGATTTTTGAATTTTTCATCAATGGAGGAGGATCAATAACAGAATCCATTACTCTCCCACCCAACAAGCTCGAGCTCGACTCGAGGTAAACTTGACTCGACTCGAACCACTAGCTCGACTTGACAGCTTTGGCAAACAAGCCAAGCTTCAATGTTGAGCTTGAGGCCAAGCTCGAGCTCGAGCTCAAACTCGAGTACATCATGGACAAGCCAAGCCAAGCTTGGCCCACCTCGACTCGACTCAGCTCGATGCCCACCTCTAGAGAGAGAGAGAGAGAGAGAGAGAGAGAGAGAGGGGTCTTTGTTATGCTTAAGCTATTGTACGGTATTTATTGAATATTTTTAATAGCTTTTTATTTAATTCATTGATCTCTTAGATTGTTAATTTCATTTTATAAAGAGAATAAATACTCTTTTTTTGAGATCTTAAAGGAATTCAAATAAGTAGTCATTGGTATGAATCTATTTAAAATCAATCTAGAACCTTGAACTCTTGTCTATATGACTAAATATTGAACGATCTACATTCAAGAGAAGTGGTTCTACAGCTACATCGACAGATACATCTTCAAATGAGAAGATAAGTATATATTTCTTTTATATTTTGATTTTTATTAAGATAGCTAGAAAATCTCATTTGGTTTTCCTAAGATAGTCAGAAAATCTTAGTGAGGCGTTTTTGTTTGTGATAATCCGCTAAAATCACAACTGTATCAGGTTTTAAGGTGTTCCCATGAAAACCTTATTTATAGTGAAAGCCAATATCACATGGATTGTGATTATTAAGAGTGAAGTAGGTGTGGTTGTTTGAAAACAGTTGTTGTACACACCGAACCACTATAACTCTTAATGTTATGGTGAATATTTACCTTTTGCATTTGTGATGAATAGTTGTAATTTTATTTATGCAAATGTGGTGAATGCTTATGATAGATGGCTCTATTGTTTTTTTGCTTGGTTTAAGATTTTGATCCTTAAAAAATCTTATGTTGTAATCACTTAGCCTTAATAAAGAGCAATGGGGTTTAATGCCAAATGAAACTAGATGAGAAGGGCCTTCTCCCTGTTCTATAAAGACATGTTCAAAGGTTCATTCGCTTTTCGCATCTTGGATCCAATTAACTCCCCTTTCAATTGTGCACTTTTTTAGTGAATGTTTGGGAGCATCCTTCTGTTCCTCTCCACCGTAGCATTAGTTATAGATTGGCACTTGGAAGCCTAAGACAGAGGGTGGGCAATGTACCATCCCCACTACTTAGCCAAGCCACCCTAATATGATCATCATGAGAAGGGAAATCCATCCACATTGCCTCAAACTTGAACGACGGCTTAAAATTGGGCTTTTGTTAGATCGTGGATAGTAAGATCGGGCCATGTTCTAAGGCAATAATCTGTTGATATTTTAGCATAGCCTTTGATAATTTCTCCATCTTTTTTTACTTGCCATTTAGAACCATATAAATTGACTTTCGTTTAATTTAAGAATAATCCTCCTGGATGTGGATTGCTAGGGAAGTTCTTGTAGTGGGGAGCTGTGTGGGGCCCAAAAAGATGCCTGTGAGGAATCCACTCCATGCATCAGTTTTGCAAGACCACGATAGGACAAGAATCTAAAAATCAGGCTTCTATTCCCACCGTTTCATTTGGTGTGGCCCACATGGGTTTTAGATCCCCCTTTTTTAAAATTCTTGTCCTACTGCGGTCTTTAAAAGCTGACAGATGGAGTGGATTTGTCATAGGCATCTCTGTGAGGCCCACCTAACTTCCAATTATAGTAACTTCCTGTGCCCGTCGGCACAAGCAATTCCCATCCTATCTTCCAATAGCATGATATAAACCTACGGAAAAACTTATTTGTTAGTTTAATATCAGTTAATGGTTATTCTCATCTCACAAGTGACAATGATATGCAGTTATCCATACCATCCAAATTGTCCATCACATGAGAATAGAGCATATCTTTGAAATCACGCTAATAAAAGAAATCTTGACCATCCAATTAATGGTCATTAAATGAATTAAATAAAGTTTAGTTAGTGGTCCAAAAAAAATAAAAAACATTAGATGGTTGATACAATTTTCTCAGCGCCACAAATACAACAATGCTTCATCCATAATCAAATACATCAAACCATACAATATCATTCCACAACCTATGTACTTTATATATACAAATAGTAAAACATTCAATCACCATTTTCTAAAATTTAATCACTCTTCAACTATAATTCCTTCGTAATAATTTTTGAATAAATTTTTTAAAGAGACTAAACTAATTACGAATGGAAAGAAATCTAAAGTCCTTCTCCCTTCAATGCACTCTCCTTCACCTCCGGAAGCGGATTGCGTACTGAGTAACTCAGTACCCTTAGCGTATTGAGTAAACTGTGTGGGGTCCACTGTTATCTATTTATTTTATCCACTCTGTTAATTCATATTAACAGATAATTTTAGACTAGATCCTAAAAACGAAGCAAATTAAAATCTCAAGTGTACCACACCACAGGAAACAGTTTGATTGAACCTCTACCATTGAAAATTTTTTGGAGGCCAAAGAAGTTTTGGATCAAGATGGTGTCTGTGGTTTCTCTTCATCTGTCTTTGTGATCTTATGAACAGGTTAGATGACAAATAAAAATTAATTTAGACCCTAGGAAGGTTTCAACGGTGGAAATCATTATTCCACACTGTTTCCTATGTAATGTGTAATGGTCCACTTGAGCTTTGGATTCACTTCAATTTTGGTATCAACCCTAAAATTATCAGTAAAAATGGATGGACAGTGTGGATAAACCACATACATTCACTTCCAACCCTAAGATTTTATTTCCAAAAAGGATTAGCTTAAATGCACTTAGTGAGGAAAATTCTTACAAGTTTCCAAAATTGATAGTTACAAAAAATAAACTGGTTTTCAAAAATAGTAGGTTCTAAATATAGTAAGTTTTCAACACGATCAGTTTCCAAATATGACAGCTTTACAAATATAGCACTTCCAAGTATGACAAGTGTCCAAACATACCAAGCTTACAAATTTAACAGTTTTTCAAGAAATTTATATTTTAATTAAAATAAATAATACATGTTAATTAGAAACATGAGCATCTGCAAGAATGAATTGGAATGCGATGTTAATTATAATGTCAAGACCTGTAATGTCATTAACACCAGGGCCTTTTTATATATAGTAAGCCAATGCTCTCCTATACAACCAGATCCTAACCATGGTTTTTTGCAGTTTATATCATGCTCATCATCGTGGACTCAGGAAGAGGGACACGATCAACTTGATGTGGCAAAAACTACCTACATACGGTTTCTAAGTGATGCACTCTCACTACACTTGGGCTAAGGTAGGCCAAGAAGATCTAATTGAGGCTTAAGGTCTTTCAACCTAAGGGTTGAAGAGCCTAGTTATTTTACTTTTTGGCATTTTCAACCTAAGGGACAATATATTGCCTTCTTATTAGCCAGTATTCCATGAATCCATTATCAGGTTCTCAACATAGAAACTTTCCAGAATAAAAAATTGAGAAATTTAGGACTGTGGACCCCACCTTTTATCCAGCTGTTTTTACGAAACAATACAAACTTAGTTTTGGAACTTAGACCTGCTCGTACGGACAGCAAATTTGAGGACGAAAATACCCCTCCCTTCCTTTCGAAGACGAGCGCTGACGCTCCTCCAACCGAGAGTTGTACGAACGGCTCAAAAGAGATCAAAGTTACATGGCCCCACAGCTATGTATTTATTATATCTACAACGTTCATCCATATTTCGAGATCATTTCGGAGCATTATCCAAAAAAAAAAAATCATATCCAAAGATCAACTGGACCACACCACAAAGAGCAGTGGGAAAATTGATTTTCACCATTAAAAATTTTGTAGGGCAACATTTATTTTCCATCCAATCTATTCATAAGGTCACAAAGGCCTGGATGAAGAGGAAAAACAAATTTCATAATGATCCAAAACTTCTGTAACCCCTAAAGGGTTTCAATGGTAGACGTTCAATTCCCCACTGCCTTTTATAGTGTGGTCCACTTGATAGTTAGATCTATCTTATTTTTCGTCTCAAGCCTTAATATGAGTTCGCCAAATAGATGGACGATTTGGATATAACACAGACCTCATGATGGGACCCACAAAAGCAACACAGCAAAAATAAATAAATAAATAAATAAACAAAAAAAAAACCAGACTACAATGGGATAACATGCATCTGATTTTCTCTACAATGGTGCTATTCATTTGCTCAGCTACACCATTCTGCTGGGGGGTCTTGGGAACCGTTTGTTCATGCCGTATACCCAGGGACTTACAATACTCGTGAAAGTCACCAATGTATTCACCACCATTGTCAGTGCGGATGCACTTCAACGATCTACCTGTCTCTCTCTCGACCATAGCATGAAACAATTTAAACATACCAAAGACCTCATCCTTGGATTTCAAAGCATAAACCCAAACCCCCTAAATGCATCATCTATAAAAGTAACAAAATACAATGCCCCACTCAAGGTTTTTGTCTTCATAGGACCACCACAAACATCAGAATAAACTAAATCTAATGTATGCACTTTATTAACATGAGAAGCAGTTTTAACAAATGAAACTCTATACTGTTTCCCTGATAAACAATCAAGATAGGTTTTGAGAGGTGTACATGTTACGTCTGGAAAGAGCTGCTTCCTCGCTAGTAGCTGAAGCCCTTTTTCACTCATGTGGCCTAGACGCCTGTGCCACATGTCAATAGCTGAATCTTTCGCTGCGTTCAACCCACCCTTGCACACACCGAGACATACCTTGTAAAGGGTGCAACACTTATTTCCTCTAGCTGCGATCAACGAACCCTTGATGAGCTTCCAGCGCCCACCAGCAAACCGGTTTTCATAGCCATCATCATCCAATCTTCCTGTCGACATCAAGTTGAGGTGAAGGTCTAGGATATGCCTCACATCCCTGAGAACTAATGTGCAACCCACATTAGTTTTCACATAAATATCACCAACCCCTACGATATTCGATACGCCAGAATTTCTCATCTTCATGGTCCCATAGTCACCTGACTTGTAGCTTGTGAAGAAGTACCTGCGTGGAGTCGCATGAAAAGAGGCTTCCAAGTCTATCACCCAGTCGGTGTCCTGACTCGTAGCCGTGAAACATACATCATGATCTGTAGAAAGAATAACTACAACGTCGCTATCTGAAGCGACCGTAGTGGAATCTAATTCATCTTCCTTCTCCTTTCCTTTTCCTTTCTTGTCATTCTTAGCCTTATGACATTCATGCTTGTAGTGGCCCTTCTTGCCACAATTCCAGCATTCAACATCTTTTCTGTTACTTGACTTGCCTCTTGATTTATCTCGGGCCTTCCCGCCCTTCCTATTCTTTCCTCTCCCCCGTTCCTATGTCACAATGGTCTCTTGCTAAGTAAACTCCTCAGACTTCCTCCTTTTCTCCTCATTGAAGAGACAGCTAGTCACCTGTTTCATGGATATCTTTCTGTCTGGCGCGGAGTTACTTAAAGACACCACCAATGTCTCCCAACTATCAAGCAATGAACTAAGCAATACTAAAGGTGCAATTCATCATCCAGGACCATCTTCATAGCGATGAGCTGGTTCACTATAGTGCTGACCTCATTCATGTGCTCGATCACAAGACCACCATCCTTGAACTTGAGATTCACAAGTCGCCTTATCAGAAAAATTTTATTACCGGCTGTCTTCCTCTCATACAGCCCTTCTAGTTTCAGCCATGGGCTAGCGGTTGAGGTTTCCGTAGACACATGGTGGAATACGGAATCGTCCGACCATTTTCTAATAAACCCCACCGCCTTTCGGTCCATCTTCTTCCAATCATCATCAGACATATCCTTGGATTTTGCTGATATGCCTAAAATTAGAGAATATAAGTTCTTGCAATAAAGTAAGTCCTCCATCTTAGCCTTCCATATGGTCCAGTTAGAACCATTAAGGCTGATCATCCTTGATGAGCCACCTTCCATAATTCCAAACTGATCCTACCCGTTCAATGAATTTAGCTTTGATACCACTTTGTTGGGGGCCTTACACAAAACCTTAGGATCTAGCCCTCCAGAACAAACCAGAATTATGGGATAATAAAAGCAATGAAATAAATCAAAGCATCAACCACACACCACACAAGAGATTTTTATGTGGAAAACCCTCAAAGAAGGTAAAAACCACGGGACCTCATCCAGATCAACAATCCACTATGAAGTAGAACGTTACAACTGATTACAAGCACACCTTGCTATGATCAAACCTTCATCACTCACGCAGGAGTGGATAAATAGTAAGAGAAACAAAGAAAACTGAGAGATCTCACCGATTACGATGACGTAAAAGCGCTGAAAACAAAATTGATTTTCACCGTTAAAAATTTTGTAGGGCAACATTTATTTTCCATCCAATCTATTCATAAGGTCACAAAGGCCTGGATGAAGAGGAAAAACAAATTTCATAATGATCCAAAACTTCTGTAACCCCTAAAGGGTTTCAATGGTAGACGTTCAATTCCCCACTGCCTTTTACAGTGTGGTCCACTTGATAGTTAGATCTATCTTATTTTTCGTCTCAAGCCTTAATATGAGCTCGCCAAATAGATGGACGATTTGGATATAACACAGACCTCATGATGGGACCCATAAAAGCAACACAGCAAAACAAAAAAAAAAAAAAAAAAAAACCAGACTACGGCGGTAGTGCCTAGAGCTGGGCATCGGACCGAGTCGGATCGGATTCGGTCCAACCCAACCATGATTGACATTTGCAGGGCCTGACCCGAACCTGATCCGATCAGGGGCCGAGTCCGGGTCATCTAACCTGAACAGATCCGAACTCCTGCTGGCCTGAATCGATCCGAGTCTGACTCAGTTAGGAAAACCGAGTCGGATCGGATTGGTAAGACTTGGTTAATTCGTTTCTTTCAAAAGTGTGGAAATCATTATTCTTCGTCTCCTATGATGTGATCTACTTGATTATTAAATATACTTAAAATTTAGTATCAACCGTTAAAATGATCTGAAAAAACTAATGGACGGTGTGGATAAACTAAAAATTTCAAGATGGGCCCCACACAGATAAAAATGTACAGCTGTATAACCTGCTAAAGAAGCATTACACCAGCTACGTAGCTTCTCCAGGAAGCTTTATAAAGAAATTGAACTGCGTCAGTACACTCTTATCGTACTGAGTAAACTCTGTTGGTCCTACCGTGAATTCATTTGGTTTATCCATGCCATCCATCCGTTTTTTCAAATCATTGTAAGGGTTGAGCCCAAAATCGAATCATATCCAAAGCTCAAATGGCCCATACCACAGGAAATAGTGGAAGTAATGATTTCCACCATTGAAACCTTTCCAAGGACTCCAGTGATGTTTATTTGGCATCCAACCCGTTAGTAAGATAAAAAGACATGGATTAAGTGGAAAAAAAAAAAAAACATCGGCTTGATCTAAAACTTTTGTGGCCATTAAGAACTTTTCAACGGTAGACGTTAAATTCACACTGTTTCCAATGGTGTGGTCCACTTGATCTTTGAATATGCTTCTTTTTTGGGCTAACCACTTAAAACTAACTAATAAAATGGATGGACAAAGTGGATAAAATGCATAAATGACGGTGGGCCCCACAGAGTTTATTCGCGTACCGAGTTACTAAACACGCAATCCGCCACCCTTTATTATAAAGGTACAGCCTGGCTGTAGCTAGCCCATAGCTAGCATGGCTGTATTACAGCTGCTGTAGTACGTGTCGTGCGAAGACAACACAGACGCTCCTCGAGCTCCGAGTTGTGAGAACGGTTCAAAGGAGATCAAAGTTACATGGGCCCCACAGTGATGTATTTATTATATCTACACCGTTCATCTATTTTTAGAGATCATTTTAGAGCATTATCCAAAAAATAAATCATATCCAATGATCATATGGACCACACCATAAATAGTGGCGGAGATAATGATTTTCACAGTTCAAAAATTTGTAGGGCCCACCATAACGTTTATTTTACATCCAATCTGTTCATAAGGTCACAAGTACTAGATTGAAAAGGAAAAATAAATCTTATAAAGTCACACGTACCCGAATGAAGAGGAAAAACAAATTTGATATTGATCCAAAACTTCGGTGACCCTGAAAAGGGTTTCAATGGTCGACGTTCAATCTCTCACTAGTTTTTGCAGTGTGGTCTAGTTGATGGTTAGATCTGTCTTATTTTTTGTTTCAAGCGTTAAAATGAGCTCTCCAAATGGATGGACGGTTTGGATATAAAACATACCTCGTGATCAGACCCACAAAAACCACTTCATACACCATTCCTCGATCGAGAGAGCTGTGACTCTCTTTCTCCTTCCCTCTTTCTTTCTTCTGTATATACCTACAGATCATTTCTTAGTATATCTCTCCAGCAGAGGAATCAAGCTCCAAAACCTTCTTCTTCAACAGCAATAAAGAGATAGAATCACAGATATAAAGATAGAGAGATAGAGTTGACGGGAATGGGCGGGATTTTTTTAGCATCGAACCTAAATCCTAGGCGGTAAAAGTAAAAGAATACACACACACACACACACACACACACACACACACACACACACAAGGTCTGAATCAGGTCGGTCCGAATCGGATCCAATCGTCGGTTCACAGACTATCGGATTCGCCGACGATTCTGACCGATCCTGACAATCAATCTGTTCAAATCGGGTTTGATCGGGTCTGATCAGGCCGGATACATAGGTTTGGGTATGAAATGCCCAGCTCTAGTAGTGTCACGGCAGTTTGGGAGATTTTTATTTATTTATTTATTTATTTTATTTATATATAAGGAGAACTTCTAATCCCTTGCATTTTTCTCTAATACATAATTATGTGTGTGTGTGTGTGTGTGTGTGTGTGTGTGTGTGTGTGTGTGTGTGTGTGTGTGTGTATATATATATATATATATATATATATATATATATATATAAGTATATAAAAATATTTCTCTATCTTTTAATTCATTTCTTTGCCTATTTATGTAACAAGCATATCTCCTAAATTAGAATGATTTAATTAACGTACCACGTATGATTTTGGGGTAGGAGAAGCTAATTTAGCCAACCAACCTAGTTATTTTTCAAGATTCCATCGGATCGATGGCGGAAAATCCATTTCATTCACTTCGTGGTCAATTTCAATCACTTCGCGGTTAAATTGGAAATTGAGCGGGCCAAACTAGAAATTGAGCGGGAGAAACTGGAAATTGAGCGGGCCAAACTAGAAAACTGGAAATTGAGAGGGACAGGAAAGCGTTGGATATACATTATTGAGGTTTAAAGTAATCTTGGAATGCAGAAAATTTTCTTATCTGTGCATTTCAGTCCGAGTTCCTTCTCTAATCACGATGGGTTGATTTGAGTGATGGGTTGACTGCAAAAGGGTTGATTAAAACTATATTGGGTTATTAACCCATCCCTCGGATCAACCATCTCAAGGCTATCATGATTAGAGAAAGAACTCGGACTGAAATGCACATACTTGAAAATTTTCTACATACTTGCCAGAAGTGCATGGGTGGATGTATAGCATATTTTGTAATTTTGGTGGATGATGAAATGAACTTTATACTTTGTCCCACTGTATTTTCAGTTTGGTCCGCTCAATTTTCAGTTTGGCCCACTCAATTTCAATGGAAATATGCGGTCTTGATTCAGGCCTATTGCAGATTTAATTTCGGTGGAAATGCCCGCTCAATTTTCCAACCGAAAGTGCATAAAAAGCTCCAATGATGAATGATGAATTTCAGAGTTCATTCAATTCGACCGAGAATTAATTCGGTCCGAACGAACCCAAGCTCGGTGTGACCGAAATCGGACAACTGCCGAAACAGAATCCTGTCATGATTCAAACTCGACTTCGGTCCGACCAATGCATAACACGGCTGAGTAAATATGAGGCGGTTCAAGGAGTGGAGCCAAAGTCATATGTGGTACATTAAGTAAATCATTCTAGTTTAGGAGATATGCTTGTTAAATAAATAGGCAAAGAAATGAATTAAAAGATAGAAAAATGTTTTTATATACTTATATATACATATTTACATAATTATGTATTAGTGGAAAATATAAGGGATAAAAAGTTCTCCTTTAAAAAAAATTTAAAAAAAAAAAAAAAAATTCTCCCAGACTGCCACGGCACTGCCGCTATACCGCCGCAGCACTCTGTTTTTTTTTTTTTTTTTGCTGTGTTGCTTTTATGGGTCCCATCATGAGGTTTGTGTTATATCCAAACCGTCCATCTATTTGGCAAGCTCATATTAAGGCTTGAGACGAAAAATAAGATAGATCTAACTATCAAGTGGACCACACTGTAAAAGGCAATGGGGAATTGAACGTCTACCATTGAAACCCTTTTAGGGGTTATAGAAGTTTTGGATCATTATGAAATTTGTTTTTCCTCTTCATCCAGGTCTTTGTGACCCTTTGAATGAACTTAGACAGGGAGGATTTCTCACAAACATCATAGTGGGCCCCCAAAAAGTTTTTAATGGTCTACGCTCATTCAACACTGTTTCTTGTAATGTCGTAGACTTGAGATTTGGATATACCTCATTTTTGGTCTCATACCATAGAATGATGTGGAAAATATATGGATGGTATGGATGAAAAGCATACATCATGGTGGGGCCCACAGACCACCGACCATCCACCATTGACTGGTGGCAGGGGGAGTACCCAATCCGTTTCCGTGAAAGGAGGGGTAATTGCATCCTCAAATTCGCTGTCCGTACGAGCAGGCCTAGGTTCCCAAACGAAGTTTTTGTTGTTTCATAAGACCTGCTGGATAAAAGGTGCGGTCCACAGTCCTAAATTTCTCTAAAAAATTTCAAGATAACATTTCATAATTTGTCAATAGACTTTCCATACTTAGAACTTTCCGAAGTGACTTTTTCCCATCACACTTTCCACAAACAACTTCCCATGAATAACTTTTCATAAAAACTTTTCAAGAATAACTTTCATAGCACACTTTCCGGGAGTAACTTTCTATAAAAGCTTTTCATAATAAACAATGCATAGCATAGTTTCCATAAACACTTGATTTCTCATAACAATATACAAACATGTTGCTTTCTTCACATAGACATAATAAATATGAATCTCATAGAAATTAACTAAAGTATAATAATAAATAAAATAATAAACCATGCTGAAATTTTATGAATTTACACAAAACTATATTTAAAATTTTCAATATTTACACAATGGTATAGAATTTCGAGTACACAACAATTCCATGTAGGATTTTCGACGGTTCACATCACGTGACTTAAAATTTTAAGATCACTTGTTGGTCTAATTCTTCACAATAATTTTAATTAATATTAATTCCAAAAGGTTTTTTATTAACCCATGGAATTAAAAAACGAATCATCAATTCCTTGAAATTCTAATATCCACTCATGTATATATTGATTTTACACAATTTTGGTCAAATAGGTTCAATTAAAAAAAAAAAAAAAAAAAAAAAAATTGCAAATCATCAAGCCAAACATTCTAATTAAGAGAAACTTTAAAAATAAAAAAATAAAATAAAATAAAAATTGTGAATAGCCATATGATAATCAAATATAAGAAAAACAGTAAATAATTTTTAATTTTAAATAGAAATTTTTTTTTATCATATAATGCATAATTCTAGAAAATATAATAATGATGATGATGGTGGCGGTGGTGGTGGTGGTGGTGGTGGTGATGATGATAATATATAATAATGATAAAGATTTTTTCTTCTTTTAATCATAACTAGCAGGGACGCTAGTTTGCTCATCTAGCATGAATCATGTTTTTTTCTTCTTTTAGTTTGTTTTCACATTAATTATTTAATGATAACAACAGCGAATGATGTTGTATAAATGGTTTTGCCCCACCTCCCTTCCTCTCACATGTGTTTGAAAACACGTGTGAGAGAAGGTTCCACTTCTCTCATTTTGGTCACAAGTGGGTATTAAAAAAATATTTTGTAGAAATTATCGTTTTGGCTTTTAGAGATGTTGTTACATCTAAAAGAAAACCAGATTTGGGGTTCCTCATGGTGGATTGGGCTAAGTCCCACATGGTGTGTCGATGAGTAAGGTTGAGACACAATGAACTTGTGTCATGTATTCAAGTGGCCCCCCTAATGAATGGTTTGGATAATCAAAAGAGGGGTTCCAAGTATGAGATTTTGGATGGATTGATCAATGTATTTGGGGTATGATTGGATCATTTGATTACCTGTCCGCATGGTGTATTAGTGACCTCATTAATAGTGTTAAAGGTTGTATACGTTGTCGATTAAGGTAAGAACCAAGGAATTAATCTATATTCTTGGTTGGACTCTATTGGATGTTTATGCACGAAATCCCATGTTTCAAATGGCTTATCTAAACCATGGATTCAACGGTCATTAATGATGTATGTTTATGGTGGAAATCATGGGTTAAACGAACATGAATTTATATTAAATTTTGTGGGTTTGATATAGATCAATATAAGTCATGATTTAGTGGTCTAAAATAAGCAGATTTGGTGTACAAGTAGGTGATCTTATTTGGTTAACTTTTTAGTATAAATATTAGGTCCCAATTGAGAGGTTTCGATACAAGGGCACAAGAGTGGTGATAGTAATTTTTTTGGTTAGCACATTAGTACACACCCACTCTTAGCCACACCCCACTTGGGAATCCATACCAATACCTCAGTGTGAAATGAGGTTATCTTCACTCAATCTACCACTTGATCTATGGATCCGTGTGTACATAACCCAGTGGTTGACGCTAAATATATACATCTATCACACATCAACAATCACACCTTACATAAATTAATGAATGCATAGTCAGTCATGCATGAAAGTATAAATGTATGGATGAATGTGTATATTTATATATGCATATTTAGATGAGTGCAAATGAATATATATATATATATATATATATGTGTGTGTGTGTGTGTGTGTGTGTGTGTGTGTGTGTGTGTGCGTGTGTGTGCGCGCGCGCGCGCAGAATGCTTGGCTGCAAACTAGTTCGCATGAAAGTCCTACAAACTTTTTTAAAAACTCATCGTAGGTAATGAGTCTTGAAAATCTAAACGGTCCACGTGAAGCAGAACCTCATGAAACTGCCTGGTATCAATTTTTACTTTGAACCAAAACTTTGGTGGGCCATGAAAATTGAAAACGGTTTCTTCCCTTGATTTGCATTTCTCTTTGCTATGGCCCACCAGAATCTTAGATCAGGATGAAAATTCATTCCCTGAGGTTTCATGGGATTTCGCATCTTATGGACCGTTCAGATTAGATGCACATGACACGTGTGCAAAGGTGTACACCTGCATAGGTGTGTAGGTGAGCATGCCTCTATATATATATATATATATATATATATATATATATATATATATATATATATATATATATGTGTGTGTGTGTGTGAAGATGTACAAAACCCCAAGTCATTATAAGTTGTGTGAGGCCACGGAAATGCCCATGACAAATTCAGTTTGTCTACCATTTTTGCAATAGGACAAGAGTCTAAAAATCAGGCAGATTCAAAACTCATGTGTGCTATACCACACGAAATAGCAGGGATCCAACGCCCACCATTAGAAACTTTATAAGGACCACATAAGTTTATGCATCAAGATGATATTTGTGTCTACATTTATCTAAGTGGTAGTAGCCATTTGAACGGTTTGGATTTCATATAAGTATCATGCTCAATTACAGGAAGGTTTCAACAAAGGATGTTTCCATTTGGACTGTTTCGTTTGCTGTGGCCCACATGAGTTGTCGATTTGCCTAATTTTCGGATTCTTGTCTTATTATTGTCTCACAGAACTAATGGACGAAGTGGATTTGTCACCAGCATTTCCGTGAGCCCCACAGCTTCCAACTGCATTAACTTTATTTGCTTTGGGGGCACAAGTAATTCCCATCCAATCCTTCAATACCATGATCCACGAATATGTCACAGATCAACAATAAATATATATATATATATATATATATATATATATATATATATATATATATATATATATATCTATATATATATTTCGCGTCCAATCCTCCAATAACATGATCCATGAATATTGCGCAGGTCAACATTAAAACTACAGATAAACTTATATGTTAATTTAAAAGCATTTAATCTTTCTCCTTTCACAAGTGACACTGATGCACAATTATCCATACCATCCAAATTGTGTCCCATGAAAATGGAGCATATCTCTAAAATCATGCTAATAAAAGTAATCTTAACCATCCAATTAATAGCCATCAAATGGATGGATGAAAGTAAAAGAGTTAGTGGTCAAAACAATGAAACAAAAATTCAACGGTAGATATATCTTCTAAGTGCCACATATACTATTATGCTCCATCCACAATTAGATTAGAGATTTGGAATGTCTAGATTGCCTTGCAATTATGTCGCGGGTACCTTGTAAGACACCATCATTTTTAAATGGTGGAAAAATAACACAAGAGTCATGTCGTGAATTAAATAACAATTAGATGAGCTTCATAGGCTATATATGTAAAGAGTTGGTGAATGAGCGGTGTAGCAACAATAATAGAGTTAAAGGTTTGTATACGTTGATTAAGGTAAGAACAAAGGGATTAATTTATATTCTTGGTTGGATTCTATTGGATGGTTTATACACAATGTCAAATTTGGTGAACAAGTGGGTGATCTTATTTGGGAAACTTTTTAGTATATATACAAGGTGCTGATCGAATTAAACAGGCGGTCTTATGCACACGAGTGATTTTTTTAGCACATTAGTACACACCCCACTGTTAGCCACACCCCACTTGGCAATCTATACCAAGACCTCAATGTTGAAAAGAGGTTATCTTCACTCAGTCTATCACTTGACCTATGGATCCATATATACACAACCCAATCGCTAACACTAAATAAATCTATCACACATCAACAATCACACCTTACATAGAATAATGAATGAATAGTTTATCATGTATGAAAGTATAAATGTATGGATGAATGGGTAAATTTATACATGCATACTTGGATGAATGTAAATGTGTGTGTATGGAGATGTACAACCCCAGGTCATTATAAGTTGTCTGGGGCCACAAAAATGCCCATGGCTAATTCAGTCCATTTACCATTTTTGTAATAGGACAAGAGTCTAAACAAAAGGCAGATCTAAAACTCATGTGTGCCATACCACACGAAATAGCGGGGATCAAACGCCCACCATTAGAAACTTTAGAATGACCACATAAGTTCATGCATTAAGATGATATTTGTGTCTACATTTATCTCAGTGGTAGTAGCCCTTGGAACAGTTTGGATGGCATATAAATATCATGGCCAATTTCAGGAAGGTTTCAACAAAGGATGTTTCCATTTGGACTGTTTCATTTGGTATGGCCCACATGAATAGTGGATTTGTCTAACTTTTAGATTTTTGTCCTATTATGGTCTTGTAGAATTGATGGATGAAGTGGATTTTGTTGGGAGCCTTGCACAAAACCATAGGATCTAGCCTCCCAAAACAAACCAAAATTATGGAATAATAACGCAATGAAATAAATCAAAGCATAAACCACACCACACAAGAAATTTTTTTGTGAAAAACTCTCAAAGAGGTAAAAATCACGGGACCTCGTCCAGATCAACAATTCACTATGAAGTAGAAAATTACAACATTCTTCACTCACGTAGGAGTGGATAAACAATGAGAGAACAAAAGGAAAAACGGAGAGATCTCACCAATTACGAGGACGTAGAAGCGCTGAGATATAAATTGCACATTAGATAACCTCCACGAGCATAACCTCCCTTCTACAAGCTTCCTCTCTATCTTTCTCTCTTTCTCTCACACTTTTATAACCCTCTTGTGTTTTTCATATATGTAGAAAAATCCTAGGAACCCCTATTTATAGTTTTAGGAAACTCCTTTCCGCATCCAAGTTGCGAAAGGACTCAGATTTTCGCAATTCGTAAAATCACGAAACAAATCTGTGTAACCACGACTGGTCGAGACAAGGCCACGACTGGTCGAGCGCCACCCACGATCGGTCGAGCACTCCAAAGAAAAATAGCCCAAAGTCGCTAGACTTTGAGTCGAGTCAAGGCTCGATCTCACGACTAGTCGTGCACCAGCCCTCAACCGGTCGTGTGAGGCTCACGATCGGTCGAACACGGGTAAAAAAATCCATCAAATCTCTCCCTTTTTTATCCAAGAGGGATTCACTTTCTTCAAGCCAGCCAGGTTTCTACAAATCTCAAACTTGCCCTTGACCAAAGCCTTGGTCATCATGTCTGACTCATTATTGTCCATGTGGACCTTCTCAAGTTGTAACACTTTCTGTTCCAAAGTATCCCTAATCCAGTAATATCGAATCTCTATGTGCTTTGACTTGGAATGCTGATTTGGATTCTTGCTCAAGTGTATAGCACTCTAACTATCGCAATAGACCACGTGCTCCTCCTGCTTCAGGCTAAGTTCCTGTAAGAACCTCTTCATCCAAAGCATCTCTTTACATGCCTTTGTGACTGCAATGTACTCGGCCTCTGTCGTCAACAATGCTACGACCTTCTGTACCTTGCTTGCCAAAAAACTACTCCCCCTACAAACGTGAACATGAACCCCGAGGTAGACTTCCTGGAGTTTATGTCACTTGCCATATCTACATTTGTATAGCCATCTAACATAGGTTTTCCATCACCTAGCATAAGCTCAACTTGGATGAGCCTCTTAGATACCGTAGTATCTACTTGACCGCTACCCAATGTTCTTTGCCAGGATTGGCAAGATACCAGCTGACAACACCAACCGCATATGCTATATCTGAGCGTGTACACACCATAACATATATCAAACTTCCTACAGCTAATGCGTAGGGTATCTTCTGCATCTCTTCCACCTTTGCCTTCATCTTGGGACATTGTCTGTCGCTCAATTTGAAGTGACCATCTAGTGGAGTACTGACCGGCTTCGCTGCATTCATATTGAATCGCTTTAGGACTTTCTCAATATACCGCTCTTGTGACAGCCAAAGCTTCCTGCTGCTTCTGTCACGGGTTATCTCCATTCCTAGGATCTGTCTAACTGGGCCCAAATCTTTCATCGCAAAAGACTTGCCCAACTCCTGTTTCAGCCTGTCGATCTTCTTGATGTCTTTTCCCATGATGAGCATGTCATCAACGTATAACAGCAGAACTAAGAAATCACCATCTGAGAACTTGCGCGTGAACACATAGTGGTCCGACTCCGTTCTGTCATACCCATGCTTCAACATAAACGAGTCAAACTTCTTGTATCATTGCCGTGGAGCTTGTTTTAGCCCATACAAGCTCTTCCTCAGCCTACACATCATATGCTCCTTATCCTTGACTTCGAACCCCTCTGATTGGTGCATGTAAATCTCTTCTTCTAGGTCACCATGAAGAAAGACAGTTTTAACATCTAACTGCTCTATCTTCAGATCCATGCTCATCGCTAACCCAAGCAACACCCGCATGGATGTCATCTTCACCACTGGTGAGAATATCTCCTCGAAGTCTATACATTTCCTCTGACCAAACCCTTTCACCACAAGTTTAGCCTTGAACCACGTCTGTGAATTCTTCTGCTCAACCTTCTTTCTGAACACCCACTTTTTGCTCAGTACTTTCTTGTCCTTAGGCAGTTTCACCATATCATAGGTGTGGTTCTTATGCAAGGATTCTATCTCCTCTTGCATAGCTTTCAACCACTCCTCCTTATGCTCGTCGGCTAGGGCCTCAGAATAATCTTCTAGCTCTCCCCCATCAGTGAGCATAATGTACTTATGCGACGAGTACCTCTTGGACGGATGTTTGTCCCTAGATGACCTCCTCACTTGTGGCTCAACAGGTGGATCAAGTGAGGGTTGCTCCCTCGGTCCATCTTCTTTAAGAATTCCCTCGTCCTCTGCACCTTGCTGTACTCCTCCATCATCAGGCATCACGGGAGGAATAACCGGATCTATGTCCTCTACCTCACCTGATCTAGGCTGGTTCTTCTCTAGCTTACAAATGTCTTCTATACATTGATCTTTAAAGAAAACCACATCTCTGCTTCTGACGAGTTTCTTCTCGGTCAGATCTCACAATCTGTAACCGAACTTTTCATCACCATACCCTAAGAACACACACTGCTTGATTTTCGTATCGAGTTTAGACCTTTCGTCCTTTGGTACGTGAACGGATGCCTTGCATCCAAACACCTTGAGATGACTGTACGATGGATCCTATCCAGTCCACACCTTCTCAGGTACTTTTCCATTCAACGGGGCTATTGGAGACCTGTTTATCAGATACACTGCCGTGTGCATTGCTTCTCCCCAAAACGTCTTGTGCAACTTCGAATGGGATAACATGCATCTGATTCTCTCAACAATGGTGCGATTCATTCGTTCAGCTACACCATTATGCTGGGGGGGTCTTGGGAACCATTTGTTCATGCCGTATACTCAGGGACTTACAATATTCATGAAAGTCGCCAATTTATTCGTCACCATTATCAATACGGATGCACATCAATGATCTACCTGTCTCTCCCTCAACCATAGCTTAAAACAATTTAAACACACCAAAGACCTCGTCATTGGATTTCAAAGCATAAATCCAAACTCTCCTAGTTGCATCATCTATAAAAGTAACAAAATACAATGCCCTACCTAAGGTTTTTGTCCTCATTGGACCACAAACACCAGAATAAACCAAATCTAATGCATGCACTTTATTAACATGAGAAGCAGATTTAATAAATAAAACTCTATATTGTTTCTCTGATAAACAATCAAGACAGGTTTTAAGAGGCATATCTGTCACGTTTGGAAGGAGTTGCTTCCTCGCTAGTAGCTGAAGCCTTTTTTCACTCATGTGGCCTAGACGCCTGTGCCACATGTTAGTAGTTGAATCTTCCGATGTGTTCAACTCATCCTTACACATACTGACACTTGCCTTGTAAAGGGTGCAACACTTCTTTCCTCTGGCCACGATCAATGAACCCTTGATGAGCTTCCAACGCCCACCAACAAATCGGCTTTCATAGCCATCATCATCCAACCTTTCCGTCGACATCAAGTTGAGGCGAAGGTCTGGGATATGCCTTACATCCCTAAGAACTAATGTGCAGCGTACATTGGTCTTTACATAAATATCACTGACCCCTACGATCTTCGATATGCCAAAATTTTCCATCTTCATGGTCCCATAGTCACCTGACTTGTAGATTTTGAAGAAATCCCTACGTGGAGTCACATGAAACGAGGCTCTTGAGTCTATCACCCAGTCGGTGTCCTGACTCGTAGCCGTGAGACATACATCGTGATCTGCTAAAAGAATAACTACAACATCGCCATCTGAAGCGACCACAGTGGAATCTGATTCATCTTCCTTCTCTTTTCATTTTCCTTTCTTGTCGTTCTTCTTACCATGACATTCATGCTTATAGTGGCCCTTCTTGTCACGATTCTAGCAATCAACATCTTTTCTGGTACTTGACTTGCCTCTTGATTTATCTCGGGCCTTCCCGCCATTCATGTTCTTTTCTCTCCCCCGTTCTTGCATCACAAGGGCCTCTTACTGAGTAGACCCCTGAGACTTCCTCCTTATCTCCTCATTGAAGAGAAAGCTAATAACCTGTTCCATGAAAATCTTTCCGTCTAGCGTAGAGTTACTTAGAGACACCACCAATGTCTCCCAACTGTCAGGCAATGAATTAAGTAATAGTAAAGCCTGCAATTTATCATCCAGGACCATCTTTATAATAGAAAGCTAGTTCACTATGTTGTTGACCCCATTCATGTGCTCAGCTACAGAACTACCATCCTTGAACTTGAGATTCACAAGTCGCCTTATGAAAAAAAAATTATTACCTGTTATCTTCCTCTCATACAGCCCTTCCAATTTCAGTCATAGGCTAGCGGCTGAGGTCTCCCTAGACACATGGTGGAATACGGAATCGTCCAACCATTGTCGAATAAACCCTACCACCTTTCGGTCCATCTTCCTCCAATTATCATTAGACATATCCTTGGATTTTGCTGATATGCCTAAAATTAGAGAATATAGGTCCTTGTAATAAAGCAAGTCCTCCATCTTAGCCTTCCATATGGTCCAATTAGAACCATTGAGGCTGATCATCCTTGATGAGCCACATTCCATAATTCAAAACTGATCCTACCCGTTCAATAAACTTAGCTCTGATACCACTTTGTTGGGGGCCTTGCACAAAACCTTAGGATCTAGCCTCCTGAAACAAACCAGAATTATAGAATAAGAATGCAATGAAATAAATCAAAGCATAAACCACACCACACAAGAAATTTTTACGTGGAAAACCCTCAAAGAAGTAAAAACCACGGGACCTCGTCCAGATCAACAATCCACTATGAAGTAGAAAATTATAACCTTCTTCACTCATGTAAGAGTGGATAAATAATGAGAGAACAAAAGGAAAAACAGAGAGATCTCACTGATTACGAGGACGTAGAAGCGCTGATATATAAATTATACAGTAGATAACCTCCATGAGCATAACCTCCCTTCTACAAGCTTCCTCTCTATCTTTTTCTCTTTCTCTCACACCTTTTATAGCCCTCTTGTGTTTTTCATATGTGTAGAAAAACCATAGGAACCCCTATTTATAGTTTTAGGAAACTCCTTTCCGCATCCCAGTTGCGAAAGGACTCAGATTTCCGCAATCCGCAAAATCGCGAAACGAATCTGCGTAACCACGACCAGTCGAGACGAGGCCACGACCGGTCGAGCGCCACCCACAACCGGTCGAGCACCACCTTCGACCGGTCAAGCACCCCGGAGAAAAAATAGCCCAAAGTCGCTGGACTTTGAGTCTAGTCAGGGCTCGACCCTACAACTGGTCGTGCACCAGCCCTCGACCAGTCGTGTGAGGCTCACAACCGGTCGAGCACAGGTCAAAAAAAAAAAAACTCATTAGATTTGTCATTAGTATTTCTTTGAGCCCCACGTAGCTTCCAACTACATTAACTTCAGGTGCTTCGAGAGGGCACCAGCAATACGCGTATAATCCTCTAATAGCATGATCCATGAATATCTCATAGGTCAACATTACGATTTAAAAAATTAAAAAGAAAATTTTTTTTTTTAAAAAAAAACAACTTCACGTCCAATCCTCCAATAACATGATCCATGAATATCACGCCCATCAAAATTTTATCCCATGAGAATGGAGCATATCTCTAAAATCATACTGATAAAAGCAAACTTAACCTTCCAATTAATGGCCATCAAATGGATGGATGAAAGTAAATGAGTTAGTGGTCAAAAAAATGAAAAATAAAAATAAAAAAAATAGATATATCTTCTCAGTTCCACATATACTCTATGTCGCGGGTACCTTGTAAGACACCACTATATTTAAAAGGGTTAAAAAGTGCACATGAGTACTCATGCCACGAATTAAATAACAATTAGATGAACTTCCTAAGCTATATATGAATACTAACTCTTGTGCTCTACACGAAACCTGGCATTTGTCTTCCTTTTGGACGCTCATCCACACAAGATGATGAAGGTTCAAGTCATCTCTAGAGAAATCATCAAACCATCATCTACAACTCCTCATCACCTACGCAACTTCAAGCTCACCTTACTAGATCAGTCACTCCCTCCCATTTACGTACCAATCATATTCTTCTACTCCAGCAATAGTGGCAATAACGTTGGAATTCTTGAAAAAGTTCAACAGCTAAAGAAATCTCTATCGGAGACCTTAACCCAATATTACCCACTAGCTGGGAGGATTAAAGAAAATGGTTCGATAGTCGAATGTAATGATGAGGGTGTCGAATTTTGCAAGGCCTACGTAGATGGTCAGCTCTCAGAGTTTCTCAAACAACCCTATGTTGAAGTACTGGATCGAATGGTTCCATGCAATCATCAGCGAGCAAGGTCAGGCAGGGATGTACTACTAGCTGTCCAAGCCAACTTGTTTGATTGTGGCGGAATGGCGATTGGTGTGTGCATTTTTCATAAGGTCGCTGATGCGAACTCAATGGCCACATTCATCAATGTGTGGGCCAGCACATCGCCTGGCATTGGAAAAACCACAAGTCCTGATGTCCAATCTTCCACACTTTTCCCAACTGAAGGGCACGTTCCATTACTTCAGTTCATTGAGAAAGAGAATGTTATCACAAAGCGGTTTGTGTTCAATGCATCTAAGATTGCCTCCCTTCGAGCTGGACCATCCACAGGATCGCAAGTGGGATGCCCCACACGCGTTGAAGCAGTGTCAGCACTTATATGGCAATGTGTCATGAGGGCCAATGGGGAAGAGGGGTCCATGAGGGCTTCTGTGGCAACTCATTTTGTGAACTTGCGAGGAAAGATGTCGCCACCATTGCCGGAAAATTCCTTTGGGAACATTATGGTGTTGGTAGCTTCAGTAGCGACAGAGAGAGAGTACCATGAAAACATGCAACGTCACTTGGAACAAAAACTAAGGGATGCAATAAGAAGAGCAGATTTAAATTGCATAAAAGAACTGCAAACACCAAATGGGACTATGAGGATTATCGAATCCTTCAATTCTCTGGTTGGGGTAGACTTCTGTCATTTTTCTAGTTGGTGTAGGTTCCCTTTCTATGAAGCGGATTTTGGGTGGGGGAAGCCCATTTGGGTAAGTACTTGTACTTTACCTGCTAAGAATTTTATTTTCCTGATTGAAACAAGATGGGGTGATGGAATAGAAGCTTGGGTGAATATGGAAGATGTTCACATGGCCAAATTTGAACAAGACCAAGAGCTCCTTTCTTTTGTTTCCCCTCCATCCACTGCTTAAGGCTCGCTGACTGGGTTAAGTTCACTCAATTTTGGTTGCCATCCGACATCTGTTCATCTCAGTGGATCCTTGCATTTGTCCCACCATATCTGTTACATCGTAATGGTGCATGATGGAAATAATCCGAACTTTGATTTTTCTCGATCTAGCTATAGAGATTTATCTATAATAGTGTTAGGTACGTATACATTGTCAGTTGAATAGCTATACCAGAAAACTATGTTTAGATTCTTCTATAACATGTTATAATTTTATATTGGTTATGGTTAGTAACTTGGATACAAGTTGGGTGTCTTTAGTGGTTTTTAATTCCTCTTAGCGATAAATGCATTACTTGCCCAAAGTTTTTAATTACTTTTCACCTGTCGATTCACACTTACAATAAATTAAGTGGATCTTAGTTCGGGTGCTCCCACTATCACAGTAACTTAGGTATCTTTAATGTGGACCATCCATCATGTATGGCCCCATGTTCGATGTGGGTTAATTGTCCATCATGCGGGGACCACCTTGGATTTGGACCATTCATCATTAGGAGACAACCTTTGATGTGCACAGTCCATTATATATGCGGGGCTCACCTTGATGTGGATCATCCATCATGTTGGGCCCACCTTTAATATCACCACCCATCATGCGGGGCCCACCATTAACCTGGACTATCCATCATGTGAGCCCCACCTTTGATTGAGCCGTCCATCATGAGGGCCCACCTTGGATGTGGACCATTCATCATTAGGGGCCGAACTTTGATTTTTAGACCATCCATTCTGTAGGCCCACCTTGATGTGGGCCATCATCATATGGGGCAGTGTTCGCGATTTCTGCACGCGGCAGGCATACACACACTAAAGTGTTGTGTGGATGCTCTTTCGATTTTTGGATTGAGTGTAATGCGGACTTAGAATAGTATGTTTCAAAGACTTGGGGTCACCATTGACTGATAAAGACCTCGAATTTAGGTTCATCTAGACATGTAGAATCGTTTTGGGTTGGGACATCCCCAACTAAGATGACTTCTATATATGGTCTATGAGACCTTGTGGATGAAGAAGTAACAGGTTAAGCACCTTCTCCATCCACACTTACGTGAAGTCTCAATCACCTTCTATCCATACTTACGTGCAGTCTCAATTTCATAAACTTCAGAATTTTTAAATATCTTTATAGTTCTGGGATGGCTTTGTTAAACTAACTAGCTGATAAAGACCTCGAATTTAGGTTCATCTAGACATATAGAATCATTTTGGGTTGGGACATCCCAACTAAGATGACTTCTATATATGCTCTATGAGACCTTGTGGATGAAGGAACAGGTTAAGCACCTTCTCCATCCACACTTACGTGCAGTCTCAATCACCTTCTCCATCCACATACTTACGTGCAGTCTCAATTTCATAAAATTTAGAATTTTTAAGTATCTTTATAGTTCTGGATGGCTATGGTAAACTGACTAGCTGATAAAGACCTCGAATTTAGGTTCATCTAGACATGTAGAATCGTTTTGGGTTAGGACATCCCCAACTAAGATGACTTCTATATATGCTCTATGAGACCTTGTGGATGAAGAAGGAACAGGTTAAGCACCTTCTCCATCCACACTTACGTGCAGTCTCAATCACCTTTTCCATCCATACTTACGCGTGGTCTCAATTTCATAAAATTTAGAATTTTTTAAATATCTTTATAGTACCGGTTGGCTTTGTTAAACTAACTAGCTGGTTATAGACAACAACAGAAATTGACTTATAAACCACTACTCACCAACTCACCACTAAGGAGCTGGTATTGACTCAAACTAAGGTGGAATTTTGAAGAGATATTAGTCAAAATAATAATAAGAAGAAGAAGAAGAAGAAGAAGAAGAAGAAGAAGAAGAGCAAGTATGCTAACAATAAATGAAAATCAAGTGACACATTTTTATATGCACAAAATGATCGGGCCTCACCACAATATGAACCTCATTCAGGCAACAACCAGTTACAAAAGCTGGCCCGCCAATCATATCTATACAAAAAACAAACTCCTAAACTTTCCTAAGAGAGTTTAAATCTAATTTATCCAAAAGGTAACTACCCTTAACTAGCTTGGGGAGTTCAAAAACTTCCTTGCAGACCTAGTTGGCTTGAGACAGACTTCTTGCTTAGCCAAACCATCAGCTAGACCATTGGCTTCTCTAGCAATATGGGAGATTCGAAAAGTGCCCCTGAGATTGAGTCTCCGAATTCTGGATAGCCAATATTTCCATGTCCATGAGCTAGAGAAATTAGTGATGATACAGCCCACCACCCATTTAGAATAAGATTCTATGGTAATATTGTTTAAACCAAGCTTAATACAGTGCTCCATGCCGTAGTGAACAACCCTAAGTTTAGCTTTGTTGTTAGAAGTATTCCCATACCCGCTGCTAAAAGCGAAAATCAAAAGACCTTGGTTATCTCTGCATATACCACCCCCACCTGCAAGCCCTGGGTTTGGACAGGGCTAACCCATCCACGTTTAGCTTGTACCAGCCCAGTTCGGGTCTGATCCACCTGACGATTGTGACTTTTGGGGCAACCCGCGATGTAAGACCTGTATCCTAGTTCGTACCATTCTGTATGCTTCCACGGTCCTCCCTGTCGAATTCCGACAACTCTTGATCTGTATCCGACATTTGTGCGTGATTCTAAGCCGAGTCCTGTATACCGAAGTTGGCTCGACCCGAAACTTGTATCCTAGAAACCATGCCGCCGTCACGGTTCTAACACCGTGACTCACACACCGACCTGATACCTAGGCCAGAAGATGTGGGCCTGCGTTCGTTTCAAGGAAAAACGTCGTGCGTTGTGAATTCCGAGAGAATTAATCTCTACCACCTATCCCATCAATCAATCAATTAATTAATCAATCTCATCAATCAAGTACACATCACACCTCAAGTCAAGTACAAGCAACCCATACCCTACCCTTACCTCTCTCTTACATAAGTTATCCCAAAGTCACTTCATCCATCACTTCATCCATCACTCCACTCATCACCCATCACTCCATCTCTTATCATCCCATCACTTCTCTCTCTTCCCAAGCAACAAAAAAATTCCAACGTCCAAGCCTCCCCAAGCTCTCCCAAAACAACAAGTGTGGCCCACTTTCCCACTCACTTATCTCCCATCTCAACCATTCATTTATCATCTACCTCCATCAAAATTGAAGGCAAGGAGCATAGGAGCCCAAGGGACTAAGAAGAAGGCCGATAGGTAGGTGATCCACCGTTGATTTTTAATTTAATGGCCCACTTGTGATGGGACCCAATTTGATGTATGTGTTGTAATCATACGAGGGGCCCATAATGGCGGGATCTCTCCACTACACCGTATCTCTCTCTTTCTCTCCCTCTCTATTTTTTCTTATTGTGGCCCACCTTGAAGAATGGATTAGATCCACACCATGGGTGGTGAAAATCCCACCATGATGTGTTGTCCACGCCGTCCTTCTCACACGGACCTAGATGAAGGAAAAACACAAGTATCAGTTTGATCTAAGCTGTGGGCCACGCTAATGTGGACCCACCATGATGTCGTGTCATATCCATGCCATGCAGCGTACCTGGACGCTGGATGTGGTAGCAGTGGGGTGTGGCTAACAGTGTTGTGTGAACTGACGGTGGTGTGCACTAACCAGCTATCTTCAAAAAAAAAAAAAAAAGAGTGTAATATATATTAATATAATATATATAGACATATATATATATATATATATATATATATTAGTATATATGTATGAGAGGTGGGCCACACGTGTGGTCCCACCACGATATATGCCTCGGATCTGCATTGTCCAGATGATCAGACTCTCTGGACGGTGGGTTTTTTTATATAAGTCATGTTATATTATATAATATATATCCACACCGTCCAGTTGCTAGACGGTGCAGCTAGCGTATAGCCATGCCGTCCATCCATCTTACGGGTGGCCCACCTTGAAGTAAGCCATGCTGTCCATCCATTTTATGGGTGGCCCACTGTGATGTAAGCCATTCTGTCTATCCATTTTTAAGGGTGGAACCCATTGTGATGTAAACCTAGCCATCCAGCCACCGACGTCCACACGGCCCCACCATGATGCACGTGTTGTATCCCTACCATCCATTCATCTGACGTAGTTATGGGCCCCACTCTGATGGGTATCTTCCATCCAAACTGTTCATCAACTTAGTGGGATTTGGACCATCCATCTGCTGGACGGTCAGCACCCCACCCATGATGGATGCTTTCCATCCAAACCATTTATTCTTTGGTGGGTAGCCACGTATGTGGACCCCACCTTGATATATGTGATTCATCCCAACCGTCCATTCATTTGTCAGCTCATGTTAAGGCTGAGATCAAAATAAGATAGGTCTAGTATCAAGTGGACCACACTTCAGAAAGCAGTGAAGTCGAATGCCCACCATTGAGACCCCCTTTGGGTTACAGAAGTTTTAATTCAATATAATATTTGTTTTCCTTTCCTATTCAGGTCCTTGTGACCTTATGAATAGTATGGAAGGGAAATAAATACTATGGTGGGGACTATTGGAATTTAACTGTGGAAGTCATTATCACCACTGCCATTTGTGGTATGGTCCAGATGATCCTTGGATATGATTCATTTTTTGAAATAATGCTCTAAAATGATCTCTAGTAGTAGTTGAATGGTGTATTGGACTCGGCCTATTCGACTCGGCCCATTCAACTCGGCCTATTCGACTCGGCCATTCGACTCGGCCTATTCAACCCGGCCATTCGGCTCGGCCCATTCGAATTAGCACATTTGATCCAACCCATTTGATTCGGCCTATTTGAATCGGCCCATTGATTCAGCCCATCTGATTCAGCCCATTTGATATGGCCCAATGTTATATATATTGGCCCATGAGTGAGGCCTAATGTGATACGTATACGCCCCATAAGCAAGGCCCATGATGATGTATATTAGGCTTTTATAGGAGGTCGTGGGCCCATTATACAATTGGCCCTATGAGTGTCATTCATTGGGAGCAATGTTGGTTAAAGGACTACATTGATGGGCAATGATGGTTGAACTTCTACATTGTGACCTTCCATTAGGCCTGAATAGGCCCATTCTCATCATTCTCTAGTGGGTTAACCCAAATGCTTGGGCCCCATCGATTTTACTTGATCCATCATCGACCGTCCATCTATGGACCTCACCTTGCGTTGAGGCTAATTATCGATGCCAATTATCAGTGCCGGTTGACGATACCGGCTACCGTTGCCGATTATGAGTTTGTGACAGCATAGCATTATGATATATGCTCATACACATCATATGTATGCTTGATATGAGGAGTGACTGATCATAGCATATGCCTTCGGGCAGATTGTTAATGAGCCTCCTGATAGGCGGAGTTGCCCTTCATGAGCATGCGGTACGCGCAAGATTATTACATGACTGATAGTGTGATTCATGCACTTTGCATTTGTATGACATAATTACTATACGCCCTAGTAACATCAGGGCTATGACCTCCACAGGCACATCATGAGTGGCAGGATTGGATACCGAAAATATTGTTACTAACATTGGGGCGCTATAGATGTCCCTGGGTGAAAATCTCTAAACCTGATAGTACCAAAGGATGACTCCAACGTCGAGACTGATTGGATACATGAGCGCACGAGGACCGAATATTAGGAGGTCGCATCTCCCACTGTATCGTGGTCAATTGGAAAGGGGTGTGGCCTTACCCGCCCGAGGGTAGGAGCATTACTAGGCTGAGTATGACCAGCTCGTGAATGGGTCCGCATCGACTTGCCGGATAGGTATTGGCAGACTATTAGCCAGGAGGATAGTGAGGTTTTTTACGCTCACTTGGACTGCGCGCCTGTGAAAGGGGCAGTGCCATTTGGAGTGTAGTAAACCCCAGTGATTATCCAGAATGAGAACTGTACTGATACTTGATACTCTAGTGATGAGCTGTATTGATATGTGGATGAGGATTGGCATGCGTGAGTTACATTTCACATCGCATAGCCTTGATATGGCCGATAGCATTTATGTTTTGCACTACATAGCCTTGGTACGTGTAAGACCTGTATCCTAGTCCGTACCATTCTGTAGGCTTCCGCGGTCCTTCTGGTCGAATTCCAGCAATCCTCAACCTATATCTGACATTTGCGCCCGATCCTAAGCTGGGTCCCACATACCAACGTCGGCTCGATTCGAGATTTGTACCTTAGCGACCCCGCCGTCGCCGCGGTTCTAATGCCTGACTTGCGCACTGAACCGATACCCAGGTCAGAAGATGTGGGCCCGCGTTCAATTCGAAGAAAACGCCGCGTGTTACAAATTTTGAGAAAATCTCTATAATGTGTCCCATCAATTAATCAATCAATCAATCAAGTACACTCTATACCTCAAGTACATACAACCCATCTCTCTTTTCCATAAGTCAACACTCTCTCCCCTACCCATCCCTCTTCTACCAATTTTCAAACCAAACCATACTCATCCATCTCCTTTCCTTACAACCACCATATCATCCCATCCTCTCTCTCTCTCTCATTTCTCAAAACCTCCCAAGCAACCAAAAACCACACGTCCATGCATTCCAAGAGAGAAAAATGACTTTGTGTGGCCCACCTTTCCCATCCCAAAAACCTTCATCCTAACCATTCATTCCTCATCTTCCACCATCAAAGTGAAGCACAAGGAGATCGGCTTTCTAACGAACCAAGAAAATCGACGGTGGGTGCCTTATAGGTTAGGTTTTTATGTTTTTATAATGGGCCAAGTGAGGCCTACCGATCAATGGTATGGATCTCACTTCAGACCCTAAGAAGTGGTCGATGGCCCACCTTGATTATCGATATCATTCCATGATGGGCCCATTCTTCATGGACCCCATCACGATGTTTACTTTTCTAGCTTGAATAGAGGTCATCTAGACTGTCCATTTTAGTGGAGAAGGAATCTCCACCGTTGAATTTTGATTTAATGGGCACACATATATTGGGACCCACCTTGATGTATGATTGGATGCTTGAAACAGAGGGCCCATAGTATCGGGGTCCCTCCATCATGCGTGTCCCTCTATCTTTCTCTCTCTCCCCTTCTTTTTATTTATTTATTTTTTTGTGTGTGATGAGGTGGTTGTGTGGCCCACTTGGATGGACCCCACCATGAAGCATCTATTAGATCCAATCCATTTGTAGGTGGGGCCCACTTTATATGTGTTGACCCACACCACCCAGCCATGTGGTGGTCCACCTGAGCAGGGCCCACCTTGAATGTTTGTGTGAGCTAGGACGTCCAGCGTACGTCCAGCGTCCAAGGACGCTGGACGTGAAAATAAATACAAGCTTGATTTCAAGCTTATTGGGTGGGCCACTTGTGTAGGCCCCACCTTGATATATGTATTCAATCCACGCCGTCCATTTCATTCCTCAACCCGTTTTAGGCGTTGAGCTGAAAAATGAAGTCCATCTGATCTTCTAACGAGCCATAGTACATAAAACAGTGGTTTCTACCGTTGAAAAACCATCCTGCCATTTCTATACACCGAAAAATATCAGATATTGGGCTTATTTGGCTTGTCTCACGCTGCTACTGCCAGAGGCGCAGGCAGCGCCTGCGCGTGTAGGCAGGCAAACAGGGACCCACGGTCCCAGTCGTGGGCCCCACCATAATGTATGTTTAGTATCCACCCCGTTCATTTGGTGGGACCCTCCCTGAAGTGGGCCCCCTCCAAAGATCAGGCCGATCTGACGCTCAGGTGGCCCACATCATAGGAAACAACGGTAATTGAATAACTGCCATTAGAACCCTTTTGGGTCACCACAGAAGTTTTGAATCAATTTGAAATTTGTTTTTCCCATTCATCCTGATACGTGCGACCTTATCAATGGGTTGGATTGCAAGTAAACATTATGGTGGGCCCCATGTGGAGCCCACAGTGATATGTGTTCGCATCGTCCAGGCGGATGGTGGAACCACAGTGATATCTGTGTTTATTCACATTGTCCACTGTTTGGACAGTGGGACCCACCATGATGCATATGTTGCATCCAAATCGTCTATCCATTTTGAAAGATCATTTTTTTTTTTTTGCATGAGCTTAAGAATAAGACAGATCTAAAGTCATTTGGACCACACTATTGAAACCGTGTTGGATTGAATGCCCACCATTAAAACCTTTGGATTGCAAGGTTGGACAAGTATGATATGTGCTTTCCCTCTAAATCCAGGTCCTTGTGACCTTATGAATAGATTAGACAGGAAATAAATGCTATGGCGGGCCTTGGGAATTTTAATGGTGGAAGTCATCATCACCATTTATATTTTGGATATGGCCCATTTGATATACATAGGGCCCAATTGGTGTGGCCCATTTGATACACATAAGGCCCATGTGATTAGGCCCATTTTGATGCATTTTAAGGCCCATGGGTTATGGCCCATTGCAATTGACATAAGGCCCATTTGTGCGGCCCATTGATGTGTCCCACTTGATGAATATAAGGCCCATGTGATATGACCTATTTGATGTATTGAAGGCCCAATGGGAAGTACTTAAGGTCCATTGCTATGTGTGATCCCAACATGGTTTAAGTAATGATGTTTATGGCAGGCTATGCCTTGGGAACAATGCTGGTTTGACGTCCACATTGTAAGAATAATGTTGGTTAAATGTCTGCATTATGACTCTCCCTGGGGCCCATTGATAGGCCTGTACTTGTTGTGTGTAGGCCATTTAGGCCCATCTGCGTTGAAAGGATAGTTCATTTCTTTATAACATGCTTAGTATAATTCCATGCCTCATGTCATACGCATCATATGTATGCTTGATATGAGGAATGTTTGATCATAGCATAAGCCGTTGGGCTGAGACATTTACGGGCCTCCTTATGAGACGAAGTGCCCCACATGATAGCGTGGTAGGCGCAGGATTGCTACATGACTGTACGGTGTGATTCATGCATCTCGCATACGAGTGACTTGATCATTGTACGCCCTAGCGACATCAGGGTCGTGGCTCCACAGGCACATCGTGGATAGCCGTATCGGATACCGAAAATACTTGGTTCTAGCACTGTGGGCACTTATGAGGTCCTTGAGTGAAAGTCCCAGAACCTTTTTGATACCAGGAGTTGCTCCAACGTCTAGACCGAGTGGATACACGAGCACCCTAGTGCCGAATACCAGTAGGTCGCGTCTCCCACTGTGTCGTGGTCAGTTAGAAGGGGGTGTAGCTTATTCGCCTGAGTGAGGGGACTATAAGTTAGGCTGAGTTTGACCAGCTCGCAAATGAGTCTACTATCGATGAGCCGGATAGGTATTGGCAGAGTACTGGTCAGGCGGATAGTGTGGTCTCTTCCACTTGCTTAACTGTGCAGCTAGGGAGGAGGCTGTCAGTGTGAGATGTATTAGACCCCGGTGATATCCAGAGAGGAACTGTACTGATATGTGTACTTGATGAGTACTGGCTTGCTTAGATTGCATCTCGCATATGACATTCGGCTATGTAGGCCTCGCATTGCATCGATATGGCCGATAGCATTCATGTCTCGCATCGCATGGCCTTGGTATGGCCAATAGCATTCATGCCTTGCATCACATAGCCTTAGTACGGCTGGTTATATTCATGGACTTACCGTATATTTCTGCATTACTCTGATATTGCACACTTGGCGCTTGCCTTGCGCACACACTTACACCACCCTCTAAGCTTTTGTAAGCTTATGCACGACCGTTATGTGCAGGTAGCGTTGGATAGCAATAGTGTTAAGGCAAGAGTGCGCATCAGTTTATTTTAGAGCTTTTTTATCACCCTGTATTTCCCTTTCCGCATTATACTTAAAAGTTTTTGATATAGTGGATATGTGGTGTTATTGTTTTGTGACTTGGTTATGTTTGTGGTTATGCTCCATTACAAAAAAAAATCATACTGAAAATCCTCCTTATAGAATCCCAGGATCGGAATCTAGCATGTGAGTGCCGAAATCTGAGAATGGGGCACTGCGGAGGCTGTCGGCACCAGATTCGGCGATCGAGAATTTTGTGAGCCTATTTTCCAAGTTTGGGGCATGACAGTACGGCTGATTGCATTCATGTACTCATCAGCATGATTCCACATTACTCTGTCATTGCATTCTAAGCATGCCCATGTTGTGCACACACTTACACCACCCTCTAAGCTTTCTATAAGCTTATGCACGATTGATGTATGTAGGTAACACCAGGACGCAGCCGTAGCTTAGTCGCAGCAAGAGCATGCAATCGCGCTTCAGGAGTCTCCGTTATTATTATCTTGTATTTTCATTCATACGCATTGTACTTTAAAATTTTTTATCATAGTGGATTTTGTGATGGTGTTCTTGTGGTTATTGTTCGTGGGTTATACTTATGGTTATACTCATTATGAATCAAATTGATGTTAAAAATTCTTCTTGTAGGATCCGAGGATCGGAACCTGGTGTATGGGTGCTAAGAGCCGAGAATGGGGTACTATGAAGGCTGTCGGCGCCAGATTCGGCAATCAAAAATTTTGTGAGTCCAGTTCCCAAGTTTAGGGCGTGATAGAAGTTGGTATCAAAGCATAACTTGGGAATAACCGAGAACAACATCACATATTTGTTATGAGTTTAGGACGATTGGGTTCTGAGTGCGTAACTTTTCGATTTAGTTCTCTAACATGCGTGTATTCGAGAGATTCTCAGGTTGATTGGCATCTTTATTCCTTCCTATAGGACATACCACCCAGGAGAGTGACCCGAGCGACTCTCACTCCACTACCTGAGGCTCCCACTTTACTACCTACGACTCCCGTTCCACCCCCAGAGATCCCTTCTCCCCAACTTGAGGATGTCGTTCCTCCACCTAAGACCGGTGTGGATCCGACCATACCTGTGAGTGCCTCCCAGTTACAGCAGATGTTGCATGTTGTGGCGACTGCGCTTCAGGGATAGGGCAAGCACCCTGTCGTTTCGCCAGCACAGGCAAAGTAGGAGCCTGCGAGCGCCCTTCTTCGAGAGTTCCGACAGCTCGATCCCCCGTGTTTCCAGGGCAAGCCAGATCCGACTGCAACCGAAAGGTGGCGCTCTGATGTGGAGAAGATTTTTGATACTATGGCTTGTACAACGCAACAATAGTTTCGATTGGCAGTATTTCTTCTCCAGGGTGAGGCCAAGCACTGGTGGACCTCCGTTACTCATATTGCAAGACCAGATTTCATCTACACATGAGAGGATTTCGTAGACCGATTCGAGTAGTAGTACTTCCTCGACCACATTCGTCGGTAAAGAGAGTTAGAGTTAGAGACTCTGGTGTAGGGGGACATGTCCGTGGCACAGTATGTGGCCCATTTTATGGCACTATCGAGGTTTATGCCGTATTTGGGTGATGATGAGGGGCGGAAGGCCCACCGTTTTGAGAATGGTTTGCATTACGGTCTTCGAGGTTGTGTTATTAGGCATGAGCTCCTGACTTTTCAAGCAGTAGTACGGAGGGCTCAGATTTATGAGACTGAGTGGGTCAGCGGGTAGAGAAATCGGGATCAGAAGATAGGCCAGAAGAGGCAGGCCCCCTCCAGTAGCTCCCACCAGCATCGACGGCCACAAAGGTACAAGAGCCACCTATTTGCCATAGCACTAGCAGCACCAGCGGCACCTCCAGCGCTACCCCAGCAACCATTTATAGAGACTTATTTTGGATGTGATGGGACAGGGCACCACGTGTATGAGTGCCCCTACCCTCATCTGCAGCAGCCGAGAGGGCCACAGCAGCCTCTGGCATAGTAGTGACCACAGCAGCAACGACCCCATCAGCAGCGACCTTAGCCACCGAGGCCCCAACAACAATAGAGACAGCAGTACAGGCCACCACAGAGGCATCAGCAAGAGCAGGGACCTCATAGGGGACAAGCACCTCCCTAGCCAACTCAGGCTAGGTTCTACCCAGCTTAGCAGGATCTGCAGTCCTCTGGAGGAGTCATCGAGGGTATACTCTCAGTCTCTGCATGCATCTCTCGAGTATTATTTGATTCCGGTGCATCACATTTATTCATGTCCGAGGATTTTTGTCATTCGACTAAATTGCAGACAGAGTCTGCTCGCAAGGGGTTGATCGTATCGACGCCCTTGGGGAAAACCTCAATGTTAAGCCGTTTATGTTCATCTTACCTAGTTTTGGTCGGTGATATCTTTTTGCCCGCCAATTTATTTGTGTTGCCGATGTTAGATTTCGACGTCATCCTAGGCATGGATTGGCTTGCCAAGTACTACGCCATCTTGGACTGTTCCGTAAGGACAGTCACATTCTGCATACCAGACTTGTCGCAATTTCAGTTTGTTGTCGAGCCCAAAGGAGAGTCGTTGTCTTATCTCATGTCCTGCGCAGTTGAGGAGCCCGTTGCTTTGTGTATTGACCAGTTGCCGATGGTCTGTGATTTTCTCGATGTATTCCAGGAGATTCTGGGATTGTCGTCGCACCGACATATTGAGTTCCAGATTGATCTTGTGCCCGGTACCGTACCTATCTCGAAGGCCCCGTATCGTATGGCACCGATGGAGTTGAGGGAGCTACAGCATCAATTGGACGAGTTATGTGAGTTAGGATTCATTCGTTCTGAGCAGTTCGTCTTGGGGAGCGCTGGTACTCTTCGTCAGGAAGAAGGATGGCTCGTTGAGGCTTTGTGTAGATTATCGCGAGTTCAACCGGGTCACGATCAAGAACAAGCATCCGCTCTCGAGGATAGATGACTTATTTGATCAGCTACAGGATGCACAATTCTTTTCGAAGATTGACCTGCATTCCGGTTATCATTAGATTCAGGTCTGAGACGAGAACATCCTGAAGACAGCTTTTAAAATGCGTTATGGTCATTTTGAGTTTCAGGTCATGTCTTTCGGACTGACCAATGCACCCACAGTATTCATGCAGTTAATGAACAAAGTCTTCCGTCCGTATCTCGATCAGTTTGTTGTGGTCTTCATCGATGACATTCTGATATATTCGAGGACCTGTGAGGACCATATGCAGCATATAAAGATAGCATTGTAAACCTTCCGTGCCCACCAGTTGTATATGAAGCTGAAGAAGTGCGAATTCTGGCAGGAGGAGGTGAAGTTCCTCGGTCACGTGGTGACAAGGGAGGGTGTCGTAGTGGACCCCTCGAAGGTTGAGGCAGTGCATCAGTGGGACCAGCAACTGATTTAGCGGGTTACTATCGACGTTTCATTGAGGGCTTCTGCCGTATTGCAGCCCCATTGACTAGGTTGACTCGAAAGGGCACAGAGTTTGTTTGGAGCGACGCCTGTGAGCAAGCATTTATGGAGCTGAAGGACCACCTCACATCCACTCCTGTCCTCACTCTTCCCTCTAGGAGTGATGGATTTATTGTATTTACCAATGCTTCGCGTATTAAATTGGGTACTGTCTTGATGCAGCATGGGAGACCAGTGGCTTATACGTCTCGCTAGCTCAAGGTCCATGAGTTGAACTACCCCACATATGATTTGGAGCTGACAGCAGTCGTCTTCGCACTGAAGGTGTAGATACACTATCTCTATGATGTTAGGTTCGAGCTTTTCTTCGACCACAAGAGCTTGAAGTACCTATTCTCTCAGTCTAAGCTGAACATGAGGCAAAGGCGTTGGATGGAGCTCCTGAAGGACTATGATTTTAATCTCCAATACCACCCAAATAAGGTGAATGTGGTGGCTTATGCCCTCAACCGCGAGGCCTGGTGGCACACATGATGATTCAGGAGTGGAGGATGCTCGAGGATATTGCAGAGTATGACTTCAATTTTACCCTGCAGTCTTCTATCATTCAGTTATCGAGCCTGTCGATTCAACCCGCTCTTGTCACTAGGGTGATCGAGGCTCAACAGACAGACGAGTCATTACAAGATTACCGAGTAGAAGTAGCATCTGAGAGTCAGACAGATTGACAGATTGGTTCTAATGGTGGACTTTACTTCAGAGGCCAATTGTGTACCCCGGATATTCCTAAGTTGCGCAGAAATCTTATGACCGAGGTACATCGATTGCGGTTTTCTATCCACCCTAGCTCGACGAAGATGTATCGTGATATAAAGAGAGTATTTTTGGGAGGAGATGAAGCGTCAAATCACCATTTTTGTAGCCGAGTGTGAAACATGCCAGCATGTCAAGGCCAATCATCAGAGACCTCCTGGTTCATTATAGCTGTTGAGCGTCCCGATGTGGAAGTGGGAGCACATATCGACAGATTTCATTATGGGCTTGTGAAGGACTCAGCGCGGTCATGTCGCCATCTGGGTTGTCATGGACCATCTAATGAAGTCAACACATTTTCTTATGATTCGTAAGACTTGACATGCAGACTAACTCGCTAAGTTGTTTATTGATGAGATCGTGAGACTGCACGGTGTTCCTATCTTGATCATTTCAAATCAAGACCCGAAGTTCACGTTTCAGTTTTGGGGGAGCTTTCAGAGATTGATGGGTACTGATTTGCAGCTCAGCACTGTGTATCATCTACATACTGATGGCCAGATCGAGAGGGTCAACTAGATCCTTGAGGATATGCTTCGGGCCTGCGCGATTGACTTCGAGGGAAGCTGGGATGAGCATCTGTGATTAACTAAGTTTATATACAACAACAGCTATCAGGCGACTATTAGCATAACTCCTTTTGAGACATTATAAAGCAGACCATGCAGATCTTCGAGTTGTTAGACTGAGGTTGGAGAGCGGCATCTCCTAAGTCCCGAGTTTGTGCAGGAGACGTCAGAGGCTATCGATATCATCAGGCAGAGGATGCGCACAGCTCAGAGCTGGCAGAAGAGTTTTGCTGATCATCGACGTCGTCCCTTGGAGTTCACTGTTTAGGACAGAGTGTATCTCAAGGTCTCGCCCATGAAGGGCGTGGTTCGATTTGGAGTGAAGGGCAAGCTTGCCCCGAGATTCATAGGACCTTTCGAGATCATTGGGCGTGTTGGCATTGTGGCCTATCGGCTTGCCTAGCCATCTCAGTTGTCTGACGTCTACAACATTTTTCATATCTTTATGCTAAGAAAGTGTGGGTCAGACATCATTCCTGTTATCGATTGGCAACCACTAGAGGCTCGCGAGGACGCTTCTTACATTGAGGAGCCAGTTCGTATCCTTGATCGGAAAGAGATGGTCCTCCGGATCAAGGTCATCCCCTTGGTAAAGGTTCAGTGGGGTCATCATTTTGTTGACAAGGCATCTTGGGAGCGCGAGGCTGAGATTCGAGAGCACGATCCACATCTCTTTGATGATTGATTATATGTTGTACCTTATATGTTGTCTCCGATTTTAAATGATGATGCTATGTTTTCTCTTCCTTTATGAGTTATGTCTAATTGCGATGATTGTGTAAATTTTGAGGATAAAATTTTTATGGAGGAGAGAGTTGTAAGACCCATATCCTAGTCTGTACCATTCCGTAGGCCTCCGCTGTCCTCCCGGTCGAATTCCGGCAACTCTCGACCTGTATCTAAAGTTTACGCGCGATCCTAAGCCAAGTCCTGTATACCGAAGTCGACTCGACCCAAAACTTGTATCCTAGTGACCGCGTCGTTGCCGCGGTTCCAACGCCGCGACTCACGCACCGATTTGATACCCAGGCTAGAAGATATGGGCCCGCGTTCGTTTCAAGGAAAAACGTCCCGCGTTGTGAATTTCGAGAGAATCTCTACGACCTATCCCATCAATCAATCAATCCCATCAATTAAGTACACATCACACCTCAAGTCAAGTACAAGCAACCCATACCCTACCCTTACCTCTCTCTTACACATGCTACCCCAAAGTCAACCCTTACATCACTTCATCCATCACTCCACACATCACCCATCACTCCATCTCTTACCATCCCATCACTTCTCTCTCTCCCTCATTTCTCAAAAAAAAAATCTCCCAAGCAACAAAAAATTCCAACGTCTAAGCCTCCCCAAGCTCTCCCAAAATAATAAGTGTGGCTCACTTTCCCACTCACTCATCTCCCATCTCAACCATTCATTCATCATCTACCTCCATCGAAATTGAAGGCAATGAGCATAAGAGCCCAAGAGACCAAGAAGAAGGCCGATAGGTGGGTGATCCACCGTTGATTTTTAATTTAATGGCCCACTTGTGATGGGACCCAATTTGATGTATGTGTTGTAATCATATGAGGGGCCCATAGTGGTGGGATCCCTCCACTACACCGTATCTCTCTCTTTCTCTCCCTCTCTATCTTTTTTTCTATTGTGGCCCACCTTGAAGAATGGATTAGATCCACACCATGGGCGGTGAAAATCCCACCATGATGAGTTGTCCACACCATCCTTCTCACACGGACCTGGATGAAGGAAAAACACAAGTATTAGTTTGATCTAAGCGGTGGGCCACGCTATTGTGGACCCACCATGATGCCGTGTCATATCCATGTCGTCCAGCATCCCTGGACGCTGGACGTGGTAACAGTGGGGTGTGGCTAATAGTGTTGTGTGAACTAACGGTGGTGTGCACTAAACAACTATCTTCAAAAAAAAAAAAAAGAGTGTAATATATACATATTAATATAATATATATTTGTATATATGTATGAGAGGTGGGCCACACATGTGGACCCACCACGATATATGCCTCAGATCTGCACCATCCAGATCATCAAACTCTCTGGACGGTGGCTTTTTTTTATATAAGTCATGTTATATTGTAATATAATATATTATATTATATTATATGAAATGATATATATTATATTATATTATATTATGTATGCCATAGGTGGGCCATTACGTGGACCACACCATTATGTATATATCCGCACCGTCCAATTATTGGACGGTGTAGCTAGCGTATAGCCATGCCATCCATCCATCTTACGGGTGGCACACCTTGAAGTAAGCCATGATGTCCATCCATTTTACGGGTGGCCCACCGTGACGTAAGCCATTCCGTCCATCCATTTTTTATGGGTGGAGCCCACTGTGATGTAAACTAAGCCGTCCAGCCACCGACATGCACACGGCCCCACCATGATGCACGTGTTGTATCCCTACTGTCCATTCATCTGACATAGTTATGGGCCCCACTCTGATGGGTATCTTCCATCCAAACTATCCATCCACTTAGTGGGATTTGGACCATCCATCTGCTGGACGGTCAGCGCCCCACCCATGATGGATGCTTTCCATCCAAACTGTTTATTCTTTGGTGGGTAGCCACGTACGTGGACCCCACCTTGATATATGTGATTCATCCCAACCGTCCATTCATTTGTCAACTCATGTTAAGACTGAGATCAAAATAAGACAAGTCTAGTATCAAGTGGACCACACTACAGAAAGCAGTGAAATCGAACGCCCACCATCGAGACCCCCTTTGGGTTACAGAAGTTTTAATTCAATATAATATTTGTTTTCCTTCCCTGTTTAGGTCCTTGTGACCTTATGAACAGTATGGATGGGAAATAAATACTATGGTGGGGACTATTGGAATTTAACTGTGGAAGTCATTATCACCACTGCCATTTGTGGTATGGTCCAGATGATCCTTGGATATGATTCATCTTTTAGAAATAATGCTCTAAAATGATCTCCAGTAGTAGTTGAATGGTGTATTGGACTCGGCCTATTCAATTCGGACTATTTGACTCGGCCTATTCGACTCGGCCATTCGGCTCGGCCTATTCGGCTCAGGCCATTCAACTTGGCGCATTCAAATTGGCCCATTTGATCCAGCCCATTTAATTTAGCCCATTTGATACAGCTCGATGTTATATATATATTGGCCCATCAGTGAGGCCTAATGTGATGCGTATATGCCTCATAAGCGAGGCCCATGATGATGTATATTAGGCCCTTGTAGGAGGTCGTGGGCCCATTATACGATTGGCCCTATGAGCGTCATTCATTAGGAGTAATGTTGGTTAAAGGACCACATTGATGGGCAATGATGGTTGAACATCCACATTGTGACCTTCCCTTAGGCCTGGATAGGCCCATTCTCATCATTCTCTAGTGGGTTAACTAAAATGCTTCGGCCCCATTGATTTTACTTGATCCATCATCGACGATCCATCTATGGACCCTGCCTTGCGTCGAGGTTGATTATCGATGTCGATTATCGGTGCCAATTGCCCATACCAACTACCGTTGCCGTTTATGAGTTTGTGACAGTATAGCATTATGATACATACTCATACACATCATATGTATGTTTGATATGAGTGACTGATCATAGCATATGCCTTTGAACAGATTGTTTATGGGCCCCCCTGATAGGCAGAGTTACCCTTTATGAGCGCGCAGTATGCACAGGATTGTTACATGATTGATAGTGTGATTCATGCACTTCGCATTTGTATGACATGGTTACTATATGCCCTAGCGACATCAGGGCTATGACCTCCACAGGCACATCGTGGATGGCAGGATCGGACATTGAAAATATTGTTACTAGCATCGAGGCGTCATAGATGTCCCTAGGTGAAAATCCATAAACCCAATGGTACCAGAGGATGAGTCCAACGTCGAGACCAAGTGGATACATGAGCGCACGAGGGCCAAATACCAGGAGGCCGCGTCTCTCACAATGTCGTAGTCGGTTGAAAAGGGGTGTGGCCTTACCCACCCGAGGGTAGGGGGCATTACTAGGCTGAGTATGACCAACTCGTGAATGGGTCCGCTATCGACATGCCGGATAGGTATTGACAGATTATTAGCCAAGCGGATAGTGAGGTTTCTTACTCTCACTTGGACTGCGCACCTAGGAAAGGGGCAGTGCTATTTGGAGTGTACTAAACCCCGGTGATTATCCAAAATGAGAACTGTATTGATACTTGATGCTCTAGTAATGAGCTGCATTGATATGTGGATGAGGATTGGCATGCATGAGTTGTATTTTGCATCGCATGTCCTTGATATGGCCGATAGCATTCATGTTTTGCACCGCATAGCCTTGGTACGGCTGATTGCATTCATGTACTCATCAGCATGATTCCACATTACTCTGTCATTGCATTCTACATACGCCCATATTGCACACACACTTACACCACCCTCTAAGCTTTCTATAAGCTTTTACACGATTGATGCGTGCAGGTGACGTGAGGACGCTGTCGTATCTTAGTCGCAGCAGGAGCATGCAGTTGAGCTTCAGGAGTCTCCGTTATTATTATCTTGTATTTCCCTTCATACACATTGTACTTTAAATTTTTTTATCATAGTGAATTTTGTGATGGTGTTCTTGTGGTTATTGTTCGTGAGTTATGCTTATGATTATGCTCATTACAAATCAAATTGATGTTAAAAATCATGGGTTATGCTTATGGTTATGCTCATTACGAATTAAATTGATATTAAAAATCCTCCTTGTAGGATCCTATGATCGGAACCTAGTGTATGGGTGCCGGGAGCCGAAAATGGGGTACTACGGAGGCTGTTGGCGCCGGATTTGACAATTGGAAATTTTGTGAGCCCGGTTCCCGAGTTTGGGGCGTGACACGCAAAGTATTGGATTGAAGAATATTGGCAAGGTTAGAGTGGTCAGCCGACAGCAGATTTAAGCAGTTTTGGGGACTAGAGAACAAGGTGATCAGCCACCGTTTGACTTTTCTTATCACAGCTTGAGATAATATAGTACAACCATCAAATCTTGCCTCATTTCTCACCCTCTAAATCTCCCAAAGAAAGAAAATAGGGGCTAACTGGGAGAGGGCTATGAACTTGGTGCGGGGAAAAGGCCTTTGCCACCACCAAACTAGCCTGTCCTAGACCGATGATTGGTGGAACAGGGGACAGCCAAACATACCTAATATATGAGCCCAAATACTACCAGTAAGGTCTCCTTCCAGAAATAGGTGCGCTTGAGATTCCGTATGCGACTCCTGGCCCTGGATATCATCACAGCAGTTACACTTTGACGTTAGAAGAACGCCTCTGTGCTGAATATTTTCATCCACTTGCAAAATTCCATACATCAGCCTCCACAAGAAAATGGAGATCTTTGGGGGGATTCTGGGGTGCCACACCCACCTGGCCCAAGCCTTCTTCATCCCTCTAAATCTGCTGACAACCCATGCTGATTTTGCTGAGAAAATACGTGAAGGGGAGTGGGGCCAGAAGCGTTGGTCCTCAGCCTCAGAGATACAGAAACCCCCTGCTGGATGTGACCCTTAATCCACTCAGGAAGGGCTGCAGGGGTAGCAAATTTCAACCCGTCCTGATCAAGGAAGTCAGCAACTATGAGACTACGAAGATTGGAGGGGATGGTGAAGGAGGGGATGGATTCCAGAGGGCTCAGCCCGGACCAATTGCAGGACCACATATTGCACAGGCCATGGCCCACTTCCCATTGGACGTTCCTATCCAGGAAAGGGAACAGGCCCACCATGATTTTCCAAAAAGGAGAACCAAATGAGTTGTGACTATTGTAGGCTGCATCATCACTGGCTATGTGGTATTTAGCTCTCATAAAAGCCGCCCACAAGCTGTCCTTCTTCCCGTATCTAGCTGCCCAGGCCATCTTGCACTGCAGGGCTTGAATGACTTCTTTCAATTTTCTGATTCCCAGCCCACCCTCATCCTTCGACAATCATATGGAACTCCAATTTTTCCAATGCAACTTTTTCTTCCCATTATACCACCTCCAGAAGAAGTTCGCAAAAGCAGCTTCCATATCTTTCAGCACTTTATTAGGAATAACGGACGCTGACATTGTGTGGATTGGGAAGCTGCCAAGAACCAAAGGTATCAGGGTAAGCCTACCTGCCGGAGAGAGGATTCTTGCATTCCAACCTTGAATTTTGGCCTTCAACATATTGAATAATGAGCTAAAGACACTACACTTTATTCTGCCTTTTACAATCGGGACCCCCAGATACGTGAAATTACCATTTGCTTTTGAGACACCCAGAATTCTTTCAATAGCTCTGATCCCGCTAGCTGGCATCTTAAAAGAATAAAGGAAAGAGCTCTTCCTAAAGTTAACTTGTTGGCCAGAAATCACTTGAAAATTTGTAATGAAACGTTGCATCTCAACCAGGGACTTAAGGGAGCAGTTGAGAAATAAAACCGTGTCATCAGCGTAAAGAAGATGAGATATCTGAATGCATCCCCGCTTAAGCTTGAAAGGCTGACACAAACCACTAAACACCATCATGGAAATCGCCCTACTGAAAGCTTCAGCCACAAGAATAAAGAGGCTGGGGGAGAGGGGGTCACCTTGTCTCAAGCCCCTAAATGAATGACTTAAATGAGTGACCTCTCTCTCTCTCTCTCTCTCTCTCTCTCTCTCTCTCTCTCTCTCTCTCTCATTCTTATTTAATTTCACTCTATTCTCTATACTACTCTTCTAAGGCATCCAAGTATATATTCTTGAGAGGGGTGAGGCCTCTATTAATAGAGGTTGGCCCGGTTTTACCGTAAATAATTATAACTTAGGAGGCAAACATGTCATGTGGGCTAATCTGAATGGTTAGAAGACATGTGGCTTCATGGGATTGCATTAATAAGTGATCAATTTGATGATTTCATATCCTAGAGGGAGAATTGTCTATTCTACCCCTGGGTGACAATATTATTGCCTCTTGCTCAAAGGATCTCTCTTTACAACTATTCAAAAGATCTCAAGCGAGATCTTAGGATCTTTTCATATCCTTAAAGATACAGGAAACAATATTCCCATTCACAAATTTTGCATGTTAATGCTGAGCAAACCTCGAGGGTTCCCAAGTGATCCTTTGTATGTTCAAACTACTTGAAATGACATCAGGCACTTGTAATTTTGCACATTTCAGTCACAATAGCATATGACAATCCCTTGATGATCCTTGTGGTCCCATATTATTAAAATAAGGTTGCCAATTTCCTAAAGGTTTCAACATTCTCGGTCATTGGTTGTTGTTCAAAATGACTACATAGTTTGTTGGGGTAGGATGTCTACAAATGCTCCTCTTTGATGAAGCTAGTTGAGTATAACCAAACACCAAAGCAATAGACACCCCACCATTCTCGTCGGGGCTTTACTATGATTTAGACAGATTGTTGCCTTAATATCAACATGAGTTGATCACTCGATGAAAACATAACTCCCTCATTTTATGATAGCTAAGGAAAACATTACGATTTTCCTTTTCCTTTCTTTGGTAATATAGGTAACCAATTCCAACAATTTCATGTCATGATTGGTAATTGTTTAAAATGTCATTGAATTTGAAAGGTAATTGCCCATGCGTATCGTGACCGTATGGGGATTCAACAATTGTCTAGATCTATGTTGCTCCTTACGTAATCACCCTAAGAGTATTCATTGTCTGGTCATCAAAGTGGTTAGCTCCATGTGTGTCATGCCCTAAACCCGAAAATCGGATTCACAGGAATCCCAATCGCCGAATCCAGTGCAGACAGCCTCCGTAGTACCCCATTCTTGACTCCCAGCATCCATATGCTAAGTTCTGATCCTGGGATCCTACAAGGAGGATTTTCCAACGTACATTTATCTCGTAAGAAGCATAACTACAAGTTTACCCAAATCACAAAAGTAACATCATCATCATATATCTACTAATATAAACTTTGAATACAATGCTAAAAGGAAAATACATATGTCAAAATAAAATCAAAGATCCAGAAGACAGTTGCACGCTCCAAGCTCAATGCCTCTGCAACCAACATCACCTACATGCATCTATCGTGCATAAGCTTATAGAAAGCTTAGAAGGTAGTGAAAGTATGTGCATAAGGTAAGTGCCAAGTATTCAACACAATGCCATAATCATACAATATCAAAAATACTGGTAGGATCATGAATCATACGATATCAGAGTAAGTGGAAATACTAACAAGTCCATGAGTCAATCCATGTCAGAATACGCAATACAGATCAGCTATGCAAATGAGGAGTCATAAAAAGCCAAATATCAGATGCCGATGATGCCATGCAATACATAATTCCTGATGAGTTCACGAATACCGTCAGTCGTATCTAGACCATATAAATACAGAAATATGGTAACCCAAAATGTCATATGTTGCGGATGTAATGCAATATACGATGTGAATGGAATGACTATGCTAGAGTGTGAAGTCGGGATGATAGTACGTTATATCGCAGACAATGGGATCCATCACAAGGGACTTCTATCTAAACCAATCTCATACCTAAATTTGAATAGTCAGACTCAATGTGGTAAACTCCTGATCTTAGGTTAGTCACGTGCCCCAACTGAAATCCTGGCCATTGCGAAGGTATACGTAACAAATAGTTGCGCACCACCAACCTGAGTGGATAGTGAATGAATGAATAAATGAGTATGCAACTCCTACTCAATAAGTCCACATATCAGTACAGTTCATCTTTGAGATCATCATCAGGGTCTATTACAATCTATATGCAAATCGCTGCCCACTGACGCGCGATCATGCAAGTGGAAGAGACCTCACTATCCGTCTGACCAGTAGTCAGTCAATATCTACCTAGCATGTCAATAGCGGACCCATTCACGAGCTGGTCAAACTTAACCTAGCTATACCCCCTATGCTTGGGTGGTTAAGGTCACACCCCCTCCCAACCGACCATGACACAGTGGGAGACGCGACCTCTTAGTATTTAGCACTCGGGCGCTTATGTATCCACTCGGTCTCGACATTAGGGCGTCTCCTGCCTTGGAGGTTTAGGGACTTTCACTTACGGACATCCAAACTGCCCAGATGCTCAAACCAAACATTTTCGATGTCCCATCTGGCCATCCATGACATGCCTGTGGAGGTCACAGCCCTGATGTCCCTAGGGCGTACAGTAATCACAATCACACAATGCAAGATGCATGAGTCATGTAGTTCAATCATGTATCAATCCTTCGCATACCGTGCACTCATGAGAGATAACTCCACCTATCAGGGAGTCTCATAAACCATTTGTACTATGGCATATGCAAGGGTCAATCACATCTCACAATAAACATCCAGATGATGCGTATAGGCATGCATCATGATGTTATGCTGTCACATACTCATAATCGGTATCAATAACCGGCATCAATAATCAGCCTCAACAATGTGGACATTTAACCAACATTGCCTCCAAGGAATAGCCCATATAGAGCCAAACATATAATGGGCCCACGGCCTCACACAAAGGCTTAATATACAACAAAATGGATCTTACTCAAGGGCCACATATACACAATAGGTGGACCCTACTCATGGGCCTCAAATACATGACATGTGGGCCCTGCACATGGGTCTCGAATACATCAAATGGGCCATGCATCATGGGCCTAATACATATCATAGTGGGTCTTGCCTATAGGCCATGAATATATCACAATGGGTCTTGCCCATGGGCTATGAATACATCACAATGGGCCTTGCCCATGGGCCTCAAATACATCACAATGAGCCCCATCACATAAACCTCTTATTCATCACATTAGGCCTTAAGCATGAGCTGCATATACATCACACAGGCCGAATACACATCACAATGGGTCTCAACTATGAGTCGCATATACATCGACAATTGGCCTTGGTAATCGAAATCGGCATCGACAATCGAAATCGGCCTCGACAATCGAAATCGACACTTGGAATCGACCTCGATACTCAGCCTCGACAATTAGAATCGGCCTCGACAATCGGAATCGACCTATACAATCAGCCTCGACAAATCGGAATCGGCCTCGACAATCAGAATCTACCTATACAATCAGCCTCGACAAATCGAAATCGGCCTCGATACTCAGCCTCGACAAATCAGAATCGGCCTCGATACGTGGCCTCGACAATCGGAATTTGCCTATACAATCAGCCTCGACAAATCAGAATCAACCTATACAATCAGTCTCGACAAATCAGAATCAGCCTTGATACTTGGCCTCGACAATCAAAATCGGCCTATACAATCGGCCTCGACAAATCAAAATCAGCTTCAATACTCGACCTCGACAATCGAAATCGGCCTATACAATCTGCCTCGACAAATCGAAATCGACCTCGATACGCGTCCTCGACAATTAAAATCGGCCTATACAATCGGTCTCGAAAAAGTCGGAATCGGCCTCAACAAATTAGAATCAGCCTCGATACGCGGCCTTGACAATCGGGATCGGCCTATACAATCGGTCTCAACAAATCAGAATCAATAATCAACCTTGACGCAAGGCGGGGTCCATAGATGGACGACCGATGATGGATCAATCAATGGGCCCCAAGCATTTGGGTTAACCTACTAGAGAATGATGAGAATGGGCCTAACAAGGCCTAAGGGAAGGTCACAATGTGGACGTTCAACCATCATAGCCCATCAATGTGGACCTTTAACTAACATTGTTCCCAAGGAGTGGCCCACATAGGGCCAAACATACAGTGGGCCCACGGCCTCGCACCAAGGCCTAATATACATCATCATGGGCCGAATCAAAAAGGCTGATTCAAAAGGGCCGAACCCAAAGGGCCGATTCAAATGGACCGAATCAATGGGCCGATTTAAATGGGCCGCACCAATGCACAATAGGTGGGCCCCGCACATATAGCAAATGGGCCCCACCAGATGGTTGGCGTGGATATAAAATGCATACATCAGGTGGGTCACACGTCCCACGGACAGTGTGGATAAAACATACATCATGGTGGTCCCCTATCCCTAAACGGCGTGGATGAAATCATATATCAAGGCGGACCACGCGTCCATCAAAATGGACAAACAGTGCGAATACAACACATCATCAAGGTAGGTCCACCGTCCTGGACAGATGGACGGAGTTGATAAAGTACATAAATCATGGTGGGCTTCGAAAAGATCTAAAAATAGGGTGGACGACATGGATACAACACCTACATTAAGGGGGTCCCACTGTCTATATGGGGACAGCTTGGACAGCTGGCACACCACACATCAGGTTCCACCGTCCCATCGTCACCGGACGGAGTAGATACAACACGTACATTACGTGGGGCCCACATCCCATGTGGACGGTGCTGATACAGCACATCATTAAGGTAGGCACCACCCATCCAGAAACAGATGGACTGTGCAGCTCATAACACATACATTAAGGTGGCCGTCCCACCATGCATGGACAGTGAGTATACAAAATACATACGTCAATGTGGGCCCCACCCCGCACACGTGCAACACGTATGGGGTGAGCCCCACTTCCTGCCCAAAAGGACGGACGGTCTGGATTTTAACCATACATCAAGGTGGTTACTCAAAGCTCCTGCCCGTCCCTGCAAATAGGATGGACATGGACGGTTTGGGTGGAAATCATCCATCATGGTGAGGCCGCTGAACAAGGCACCGTCTAGATGGACGGTGCAGATGAAACACATACTACTGCGGTGGTCCCACCGTCAATAGACAGTGTGGATGTAAACGCTAGGTTGCTGTTGGTATGAAGTAATCCAGCCAATCCGCTTCACTAAAGGTGGGTCCCACGTGGGGCCCACCAGACATATGTAAGATATATATATCCTATATCATATATCATATATTATATAATATTAGTTATTTATTTTTATTATTATATATATATATATATATATATATATATATATATATATATATGCCAGCGCCCAGCGTCCAGGAATACTGGACGAATGGCCTCGATGTAAAATACATCCAGTATGGGTCCCACGTGGACGGCTTGGAAGAAACATGTACATCATGCGGGGCCCATGTATGGACGGTCTAGATAGACCACAAACATCATGGTGGCCCCACATGAACAGTGTATATATAAGCACATATTATGGAGGGTATCCACCGAGTGAGGGACGCCAGCTAATCAGCATCCATCACACGTCCTGTATTGGACAGTGTGGACAATCACATATCATGGTGGGCTCCACCGTATGGACGGTGGGTGGATGGATGGAATGCATACATCTGTTGGGTCCACACGTGTGGCCCACCAGCTTGTATCAAGCTGATATTTGCAGTTTCCCTTCATCCAAGTTGTCCACACGGCAGCACTAATGGATCCATCACAGTGGGTCCCACCATTTAGACGGCTTGTGGTCCCACTGGACAGCCTGGATCATCCATCAAGGTGGGCCACAAACCTCATCATCAACATGAAAAATAAATAAATAAAAGAAAGAGAGAGAAGGAGAGAGAAAGAAGCATGAATAGCGGAGGGACCCCACCACTATGGGTCCCTCTCTAATCAATGCATACATCAAGATGGGTCCCACCATATGTGGGCCCTCTAATCATCAAAATCACACAAAAATCACCCACCTTTCTTACTTCTTCTTGGATCAATGGTAAGCTAAGCTCCTTGGCTACCACTTCAATGGAGGATGATGGTGACTGGATAGTGGAGATGGAAGATAGGGAGGTGGCCACACTAAGCTCTCATCTCTTGGAGATAGCTTGGACGTCTCTCATGGTGGGGTTGCTTTTGTACTTGGGAATGGGAAGAGTAATGGGTTGAGTGATGGGTGTACTTTTAACAAGTGAGGTGATTGATGTGATGGATTCTCTTAGGTTTTGCAAATTGCGGCGTTTTTCTCGAACTTAACGCGGACCCACATCTCTTGGCTCGAGTATTGCCTCAGTGCGCGAGACGTGGCATCGGAACCACAATGACAGCGCGGTCGTGAGGGTACAAGTTTTGAGTCGAGCGACTCTAATATATGGGACACGACTCAGGATCGCCCGCAAACGTTGATAACAGATCGCGGGTCCCTAAAATTTGACCGAAAGGACCATGGAGGCATACAGAATAATATGGGCTAGAATACGGGTCTCACAATGTGTTTTTTATGATCTTGTGGGAAACTCATTGTGCCGCTTCAATTTGTTAAATGCCACAGGCCTCCCGGATTAGGTATGTGTGAGTGACTTCTACACATGCAATATTCTGACTTCATTACATAATTGGTCTTCTCTTGAAACCTGATTTACAACTTTCCGACTGTCATTTTTTACCTTTCTTGATGCGATTGAATTGACACTGTAAGTTTAGATTGTTTGCACCTTTAAGGGGTGTTTGATTTTTCGAATCCTCCGTAAATACCCATTAATGGGTCATTATTATTTCTAACGTACGTTTTTTAAGATATGGGAATCTTCCTCCTCAAAATCGGTCCAATAGGGGTTGGCTTAAATTTGTGGTGCCACCATCATGTATCTGACTTATCCATGAGATTCATCCATTTTACTCGAACATTTTAGGGCATGGGTGCAAACATGAAGCAGATCCAAAGCTCAAGTGGTCTACACCACAAGAAATAGTGGTCCATGCAATGTTCTTTATAGAAAGTTATTTAATTCCTTAGGCTCACATTAATGTTTATTTATCATGTAATCAATTCATAAGGTCACATAGACATGGATAAACGTAAAACATAAATACCAGTTTGATCAAAAAAATTTGGGCTCCTAAAAATTTTTCAGTGGTAAGTGTTTAATTCCCAATATTTCTTGTAATGTGGTTCACTTGAGCTTCAAAACTTCCTCGTTTTTGGACTTGCCCTAAATTGAGTTGGCAAAAGGGATGGATGGCATAGATAAGTCGCATACATCACAGTAGGCCCCATAATTTTTACCCTTAGTTTTAGAGAAGAATGCATTCAAATAGTGACTATCACTATCACATTGGAAAAGGTGAAGTAATTTCAAATGATTGCTTATTTAAAGTAATTTATTGGGAGAATCTAAAAATCAAATGCCCCCTTATTGCTTCTAAATTCAACTAAACCAAAAACTCGAAAAATCAAACTCCACCTTCGATGCTGCACTAGCGTCTAATCGAACCCAAGGGTTGATAACTCCAAGTGCAAGGCTGCGATGTAGTTTTAACTCGATGAGACTGAGATTGAATTCTTAGGGACATATTTGTGTGTTCTCTAAAACACTTTAAAACTAGAATTAAATCTAAAGCTAATTATGGAATTGAATGAAGTAATGATTAAAAACTAAAATACTATAAAGAGGAAAATCAATATGAGAAAAGACTGGAGCGCCAAGGATCCACTTCTAGCCATTCTCAATGCCTAATTCACTTTATTCAATTAGATAATTCAATTGGAATCGAAGTCATATCTTATCAAGCCGGATAATGGAGCGGTTAATTCACCATTCTTATCTAAAACAGATTTTGAACTTCAATTGATTCAATTCTCACATGAAGACCAAAGTATTGATCATAGAGAATTCAAACCATTTATTATGCCATTAGTCTATAATAAATCAATGGATTTTACATATCAATCTTTGCAAAAGACATAAGATAATAATCTTAGCCTTCCTAAGCATCCAAAGTGAGCAAAGTCGATAATCAATCAAAATAAAATAAAACAAAAGCGTTGTTCAAACCAATATGAATGAATTGTTCAACATTCAAACTAAATAACTTAAATCAAAGTAAACTTGAAAAATCACAAGCTTCACCTCTTAATATTAGCTAACAGATTTATCCAACCATTATCATAATTAAACTAAATTCTTTTTAAAAAAATATGAAAAAGAACTTAACAAAAAGGCTCTGTAGACACTCTGCAACTCTCTCTCTCTCTCTCTCTCTCTCTCTCTCTCTCTCTCTCTCTCTCTCTCTCTCTCTCTCTCTCAAACCCTAAATCTACTTTGAAGAGGATATATCATCCCTTTAAATAACAAAAACTTTCACTAACTATGTACCAACTTGTAAGACCTCATCCCTTCCATACCCATTTTCGTGTGTTTGTGCACGATGATCAGCGCCCTTAGTTGGCCCTATGAGACCCAACCCGAGTTCGCATGTGTGCATATGTGTGTGAGTATGCATCTCATTTATTTTGGTCCCGCGGTTCTACTAGTCAAATCCGGCGACCTGCGACCCTCAGATAGTGTCTGCCATCATCCTTGAATTCGGTCACGTAAACCCAACTCGGATTGACCCGAGACCTATGTCATTGCGACCGCATCATCGCCGCGGTTCCAACGCCGTGTCTCACGCATAAATTCGATATATAAATCAAAAGTTGTGTACATTTCATTATATGACCATTGATCATGTGGACCACCATCACCCTTGACACAAGTTCCAAGGTACACTACCCACACACCACACAAAAATTCATAACTAACACCACCAACCACAAACACCACCAAGAGGCCAAGTCTAACCTACAACTTTGTAAACTCCTCCCTATGATAATGATGGATTCTCTTACAAACCCATCATGGTCTCTCTCTCTCTCTCTCTCTCTCTCTCTCTCTCTCTCTCTCTCTCTCTCTCTCTACCCTTCTCATTTCTAGCTAGCAACCTTCCTCCAAAAATCCCCAAATTCTCCAACCCCTTCCAAGCTAAATCTCTCCCAATCTAACCCTTAAAAACCCATCTCAACCATTAAAACTTCACCATTGGAGTTATAGAACCCAAGTGTGGAAGGAGGATAAGCTTTAAGGTGGGTGCTTCATCAATATTCTTCATCTCTTCTTCTTCTTCCCTTTCTTCTCTTCTTTCTTCTACATGCATGGAAGCATGTAGGGCCCACCAATCCATGGTGGAGGCCCTACATGGCTCCTAGGATGAAGGCCAAGGGCCTAGATCCTTCACAATCCATTCCATGGTGGGCCATTTTCCATGGACCCACTATGATGATTTCCTCTTAATTCTTGCATCACATGGGCCACCTAGGCCTTAGCATGCATGTAGGAAAGGGATCCCTATCATCCAGTAACTTATTTTGATGTATCTTGGCTTGCATGTAAGTGTATGATATAGTAATGGTGTGGATTTGTGTGTGGGTGGCCCATTAGTGGCGGGACCTCTCACCTATGGCCGATCTTGCTCCTTCTCTCCCTTCTTTCCCTTATCTTCTTCTGTACATTCTTTGATGATGTGTGGCCTACTAAAGTAGGTCAGCAACATCCCAGGCCCCCAGCAAGATGAGACGTCCAAGCCCACCTTGATTGGACGTCCAGGCCCAATCATGCATGCATGGTTTGGATGGCCTCTAAAAATGGATTTTTATGGAGGCTTGAGAGCTCTGATGGGTCTGAAATTTTGTAAACTTATCAAGGTGGACCCCACATGAGGAATCAAGGCTATGGACCCCTTGATTTACTTGCATGGGCTAAAATATGGACAGCCTATGTTGCTGTCCAGATTTCAGGCCCAGTTGGAGCATGTGTTCTGAGTTACTATTTAGACCTATTTATAAGCCTTTTATTCCAAATTTCTTTAGGATTTTTGTAGTGTGTAGACCCCACTTTGATGTGGTATGGGACCCACACCCTACCTCCCATGTTTGAGGCCCATGGGTTGGGCCAAAGATGGCTAACTGTCCAGAAATTTCTGGACAGTTCAGCAATACAGTATGGAGAATATTCTCCTAACTTTTTGGAAGAAGTGGGCCACTCTAGTGAACCCCACTTATTTTTCAGATGTAGAACCACCTTTTCCCCCAATTTTCAAAGGGTTTGGGTGGGTCCAGGCCCACTCCATGTGGTCCCAAACATAGGGACAGATGCAATTCCAGCAACAATCCACCCTAGATAGGTTGGAATTCTAAAATTTATTAAAATACTTTTGGGTGTTTAAAAAATTATGAAAATTTACAGGGAGGTGGATCACTAATGGTAGGACCCACTTACAAAATTTTGGGGCCAATGGACGCCTATACACACCATGGTGGTGGTTGGACCGGCCCACTATAATATGGTGTCCAGATCAGTCCGATTTTCAGGATAGATTGATTTTTTAAAATGAATTAAAATATTTATAGATGTCCAAAAATTCTAAAATTTTTTGGACATATGGTTTACTCATGGTAGGACCCATCTACCAAATTTCAGGGTCAATGGACCCCTGTACACACCGTGGCAAGGGTCGGACTGGCCCACCACGTTGGGACGTCCAGGTCGGTCCAATTTTCTGGACAGACTATTTTCTAAAAATAAATTAAAATACTTGTAGTTATCCAAAAATTGCAAAATTTTGTTGAGGTGTGGCCCACCCATGGAAGGACCACCCTACAAATTTTTAGGGTCATTGGGACCTAAACCGACCATGGTGTGGCCTACAATTAGGATCAGTTTTGGGCCAAATACCCAGGCTTGTAGGATTTCCCACCATGGGAGACCCCTACCTTAGGCTGCTGAGCCTGCATTCCAACGGCATGGCCTACTTGAAGTAAGTGTTGTATATCCCCCTTCTTATCTGGTGGGACCCACAGTGATGTGTGTGTTCATCAGGGATTAAATATACTATAAAATAATTTTATTGTTGGATTCAAACCAACCCAAGAAAATGGGTGGGCTGGAATTTGGTAATGGGCCTAATATTGCTACCCATAAGAGTTTATTCTGGAGCAACATGGCCCACCAGATTTGAGGATGGATTAGTCAGTTATCTTACCATTTTAATTTTATTTTTGAGCTTCATTAGTGCATGATTAAAGGCTCATTCCAATTGGATTCTTCTTGGGCTAGTCTTCTAGTTAATTAGTGGGCCTTATAGCCTTGGTTGTGCTGGAACTTGTGATAGGCCCGTTGGACCCTTGGGCCCTATATTTACCATGCCATTGTGATGGGTCTTATGGGCCAAATACTTAAGTTGTTGGGCCCTTACTTGTCCACTATAATAAATCCATACTTAGGCTGAGATGTGAGGCCCAACTTACTTGTGTTAAATATAAGGATTTTTCATATATTGGGATAATGGGCTGCCCATTAGGCCCACCACAATGAGTGAACCCATGAACCTTATAGTTGGGCCCTAACCTTGCTTAAAGGCCTACCAGGTTGCCTATGTATTGGGCTTAGTGTATGGCCCACTAGGCCATGGATTAATTTAGGCCTTGGACTTTTATTTACAAATGTAGCAGGCTACCTTTTTGAGACCCAGTTGAGGTTAGACGTCCTCCTTGACCTAAGGTAGCCCCATAAAGACTTGATAGGTGGTTGAAGGCCCACCTTGGACCTTGTTAGGCTCGTTTCCTCCTTGAGATTTTAGGACTCCCCTAGCTTGTGGGTCATCCTAAATTGTTGGGCCCCCACTAAGAGAACTTCATTTCTCCTTAGAGTACTTGTCCATAGATTTTGTCATTGTCCCTCCTTGGGAAGGAGGAATACATTTTACAGGTAGCACACTTACATCATTGTGACTCATATGCATCATCTGTATGAATTGATTGCATTGTATGGTGGTTGTTGAGGGACGAAGTTTCTCCCCTTGTGCATGTTGAGTGCCTGAAGCTTGTGCATGATTTGTATGTATGACTCGTGCATTGGCATCACATTTCATGATGATACAGCCCTTGCTTTATCAGGGCTTGCCTCCATAAGGGCATTCGTGGATGGCCATATGTGTGGACACCAAAAATATTACTTGAGCATACCGGGTGCATAGGATGCCCATGGGTGAAATTTTCAAAAATTCCATGGTACCAAGGATCTACTCCAACGTCGTGACCGAGCGAAAACTATGAGTGCACGAGGGCCTTATACTGTTAAGCCGCGACTCCCACTGTCGTGTAGTCGGGGTGTGATCTTACCTGCCTGGTGTGAGGAGGCGTTGCTAGGCTGAGTCTGACCAGCTCGTAAATGGGTCCGCTACCTTTAGGTCTTGTTGGTGATTGGTTGTCCATAGGCGGGTAGTAAGGTCTCTTATGCTCATTTGACTGAGCGGGATCTGTATAGTGGCAGTCATTCAACAGTGTAATGGACCCCAGTGATTTTCTTATGATTGGAAATGTACTTGACATATGGTTTGGATATGAGCACTGGCATTACTTGCATCATATTAGCATTGGCTGTGTAAGCCCCTTCATGCATTGTCATGGTATGGCATCCAGTACTCATAACATTGTATTCATGATAAGCCTTAGTAAGGTTAGTGATATTCTCATTGAGCATGTTTCCATTCTTACATCTCCTACTATTCAACTGTGCACCATTGTCACACACTTACACCACCCTCTAAGCTTCTATAAGCTTATGCACGATTGATTTATGCAGGAGACTCTAGGCAGGCGACGTAGCAGCAGAGCGTGGAGTAAAGTTGAGCTTGAGGACTCTAGTGTTGCTGACCCTTTTCTCTCTCTTCCCATTATCTTATGTATGTCCTTTCGGACCTGATGTAAGCTTGTAAAAGTTCAAATTCTTAGTGGATTTTTTGATGTGTATCCTTTGTTATTTTCAAATGTACTTGTTGTGATCTTGGGTATGCTCGCATCGAAAATGATTATACTATTATGAAAATCCTCCTTGTAGGATCCCAGGATTGGAACTTGCCTCAGGAGCCGAGAATGGAGTACTACAGAGGCTGTTACAGCTAGAACCGGCCATCGGGTTCCTTGTGAGTCCGGTTACCGAGTCTGGGGCGTGACAGGCCCAAATTGGTCATGCGTAGTATGCACCCGAGTTATCAAAATCCTGAGACCCCTGTTATATCAAATACCCCGTTGCCGTAGTCACGGGGGTGCCACCCACGTCTGTGTAATGCTCTGTTGACGAGATATGACGCGAAGAATCATTTTTGTATGATATGCACATGGAGCCATATATTCCGTAACCACATGAGTGCCACACATGGGTGAGAATCTTTACCATGTATGTGATGCCACCCTCCCATATTACCATTTCATAAACTAAAAAGTCAAATTTTCGTTCACATTTCCATACTAAAGACATAAGCAAGCCATACCATTCCATTCTCTTCCTTAATCACCATTAAGTCCTAATCATAGATCAATACCTTAATCATAGTCTCAGACAAATACGATTGCATTAACCCAATATAACCACATCTTTAGTCATTTCTTTATAAATCCCACGTCCCTTAACAATTTTCATCAATTTTCTACACTAAGCAAGAGGGGAGAGACAGAGCGAGAAGTGATCTTGGTTGGCCATCATCAACTCTTTTCATCTCTTCCATCCATCTAGTCCATCAAGGTGAGTACACACCCTTATTCTGTTACTTTGTTTTCCTTAGATTTGATGATGATGATACGAGGCCCACTGTGATGATGTATGTCATCCAATCCATTCACATGGGTTTCATACATGTAAGGGAAGAAAAAATGCAAAATATCAGCTTGATTTCACAAGATGGTTTAGGAACAGTTTTCAAATAGGGCGTTGCAAAAAATTAGGGACGGTTGAAAACCGCTCCAAAATGGTTTTAGGGCGTCGCAAAAAAATAGGGCGGTTGAAAACCGTCGCAAATTTTCAATTTCCATCCCAATTCTAAATCCTTAATTTTTGGGAACGGTATGTTTTTCTTATTTAGGAACAATTTTAAACCAAAAAAAATGTGCAACTACGAGCAAAAGCCAATAAAATTGTAGTAGCACATTATACAATTTTAAACACATGAGAAAAGCCTTACAATAAAAACACTTACAAATCGCACAAGGTAATGTTTGGAAGTAACCTAAAAATTTGGATTGATTCCATTCATGGGTGCCTATATTTTGAATTGACTGAGCATTTGGGGCGGTTAGAAAAAAGAAACTTAAATGGGCATATCGTGTTCAATCAAGTAGTAGTATTGAAATGAACAAAATCTTCTATAGGAGGAAATCAACCCCACCAAAAACCAATGTCCTAAGATACTTCCAAACACGGCTTCAACTTTTTGTGATAAAACATTTCACCTGGAATGTGTCTTTCTCAATAGAATCATAGACGACGTTGACTCCTTCGCCGAATGTTATCTCATCAACCCTGCTGACGAAGTCCTCTTTGTTGTAGATTATGACACGGTGGCATCCATCCTCAGCCGCTTGAGCTGCTTTGGCTTCGGTTGACACTATTCCAATGACAGTGGCACCAAAAGCATGTGCCCAATGGCAGAGTAGAGACCCAACACCTCTAGCTGCTGCATGGACAAGGACAGTGTGCTTGGGTTCAACCTACATTCATTACAAGTTAGCTCTTCAGCTTAAAACTTCTATATACATCCACATTCTAAGTATGCATGTATGCATTTATGTATGTAGTTTCATAGGCATGCATGCAAACATTTTTTATTTTTTTTTGTTTTGAAATTTTATTGAAGGAGCCAGGCATGCATTCGAACAATTACAGCTGCAAGAACAAGGACTGCCAGTTTCAACCTGCATCTGCACTCAAGTCAGGTGTATGTAAACTGAAACACGCATATGATTGAATAAGCCTGCATATGTACAAGTAGCAGTGCATTCTATGAGGCCATTTTAGTCCATCTATTTTGAGGCCTTCCATTTACAACCCAGCAATCAGATAGTCAAGATCAACCCATCAGTGAAATTTTTGGGTCTTGCCCATCCATGGTTGGGGTTGGCAGATGGATGGTCCAGATCACTATTACACATGGACACAAGTACGGTGGAATGATGTTAAAAGGACTTGGCACTGGTGGGTGTTAATGGATGTTGGGGAATTTTTCACCAGCACCTTCCAAGTACAAGTGAGATGACTGAGACAGGGCGGATAGACTTTACTCCTGACCATGCAGCTACAGAATGGATGGACTGCCTACTCTAGAAAGGCAACAAAAAGCTCAGAAGCATTGTTCTTAACAAAACCAACCTTGGCGAACAAGGAACTGTGCTGTCATACCCTTAAGCATGATGGATACTGCAACAAGTGGATCAATAGAAGGTGGAACAGGTACTGCAACACTCGCAGGAAGGATCCGTTCTTGAGTGTAAGATCCCATTGGGTTTCCCGCATAAGCAACGACATCCCCCACTTTCATGCCAGTCAGTCCAGGTCCCACATCTGTCACCACTCCAACTGCCTCACAGCCTGCAAAAGAAAGACTCATGTATATTCTCACTCTTATGCTTTCACACATGAATTGAGGTATAAGGTACTTTTATTTCTTTCTTTCTACTTATTTTCTTTTTCTTTTTTTTTTCTTTTTTTTTTTATATTTATTAAGAGGGATTCAGAAGGGTACCAAAGTCCCAATACAAAGGTCAGGATGACCAAGACCTTGAAGTGCAAGACTGACAACTACATTAGACTCCTTACTAACAAGATCAAAGATGGCCTTTCCATTATGCTGCAGCTCGCCCTGCTGTAAATGCATTCACGGATGGTGATGCCTGACCTAGTGACCTGGTTCAATACACGAGAGAGAAGAAGACATCCTTTCATAAAGGCTACCAAAAAGTCACCAAAGAAAGTTGAAACAAGCTGTATGAACTTCCTTACACCTGAGAAGAATGCCAATCATGAAATAGATGTTAGAGGTTCCTTGCCATTACAGGTATGGAACTAAGTTTGTTAGAGGTTCTTGGATCCTCTCATTACCTTTTTCTTAAATCTGTAGTGGAATAATAACTAAGGCCTCCCTCAGATGCATTATTGAATCTTGAATTCCAATAACCAGTTCTAAATGACAAAAGTGTACGATGGTATCCGTAATAAGTAGCCCTCTAGTTGAAGTCATGGCTAGTTGCACCACAAATTCTCTCTTTGGTTATCATTGCCACAATTGCATTACAACTTACTTCAATGGTTACACTTCCACATGTTTGGAGGAGGAGGCAGGGTATATACCTGAAGGTGGAGGCTTGCATGGGATAGGTTGACTGCATATAGACAACCTGAAAAATAACAAGAGTTTGGATTACCAGAAATATCTCTTTTTCGTAGAAACTGACAACAAACACAAACACAGGATGTCAGTCAATAAACATGGAAATTCACAGTTCACTTTCCCTAAAATTGATATTCATCGCCCTAGGAAGAGCCTATTCCATCAATCACATGTTTATATCTAGTCTTTGATCCATCAACATAAGAGCTGATGCAATGTCTACTGAGTCTAGACACATCTATAAAGCCTAGGCCACTAAGAATGCCCACGAAATAACAAAGATATGGAAATTCATAGTTCACTTTCACTAAATACCACCAGCTACCTCATGGATGCAATCGGAAGGCATGCAATGGTTAAGAGCATGAGCAAATCATGATGGTGAACGCATATATTATGAGATCAACAACGTTGTCATTGAGTGTAGGCCATAGCGAAAGAAGACATGTGGGTATATATATATAAATTTTAAATAAATAAATAAATAACTGCAGTTGAGTAGAAAATGTCTTGGGGAGAAGTATTTTGAGCTGATTTTAGATTAACTCCAATTGCAAGTTAAGCACATTCTCAAATAAAAGCACATTGCATCCACATGTTGGCAGGTTAAATGAGTTCTTAAATGAAGCTAGGAGGAAAAGTTAATGCAGAACAAGAAAAGACAGCAGGTATGGGCTTGAAGGCAGAAGCAAGCATTCCCATTTTTCAGCTATGGATCTGTTGATCTTGGGCTCCAGATCCAATGGCAATACAGCTGCCTGCAACGAAGAACAATGGAGGTCGACCCAGAAGGTCAAATGGTGAGCACAGCACAAGGCGTTGTTCAGCATCTGATCAACAGTATCGGAGATGCCATCAATGGCCACTTGCCTGCATCTGTGGAGCAATCCCTCCCTGACCACTTTCACTACTTATCATGAATGCTAAGGAACATTGCCTTCTTCTTTTTGGTTAATTCTTCTTGATTAAACTGAATGTTTGCAATTCGATTCACACATGCATCCGAGGAAGTTTATAATTGCTACTGTTTAGATGGAAGGATAAATTACCAAAAAATTCAGATCTGGCGCCACATACTTCTGAGAAAAATTCAAATACCGGGTGTAGGATCTTGTTTTGTAGTTGTCTAATAGAGTTGGTTGCACGAATTTTGAGTATAGGTTGACATGTAAGCTTCAAGTACTGTTTAGCATGTAAGCTTAGAGTACTAGTTGACATGTAAGCTTCTGAATGTAGACTATGGCCCATGCATGTGGTCGTGACCAGTTCTGTCACCCTCAACAATCACCACTTGTACAGGATAGATGCTAGAGATGAGCAAGCAAACATATCTAGATTTTGAAATCGCCCCATCATAAGAAATGATGATTCAGCTATGAAGACTTTCTTACCTCCATCAGTTTTTCCAGCTCATTTTAGGACATGGTCTGAAAAATGAAGCAGATCCAAATCTCAAGTGGACCACACGGTAGGGACTCAATGCCCACCATTAAAAACTTCTTAGGGTGGGCATTCAATGAAGCCTATAACATTATGATGGGCCCAAGGAATTTTTTAGTGGTGGGCATTCAATGAAGTCTATAACATTAAGAAAGGTCTGGAAGAAAAAGGCATGAGAGAAGCAATGTAATGATATCACAGATGATGTATGGTCTACCATGAAAATTAAAACTTCCTAAGAAAAGAATTGATGAACTCCTATGAGAAGATAATAGGTTGTATATCATTTTTAACCTTTAAAAAATGTATAGATCGTTCCGTATTATGTCTCTCAAGTAGCGATCGTACATGTTTTCTAGATCCTCATGACTTAGTGCTAGAAACCTTGACAAGATGTCTTCTTTCTCCATTTGCCATTTGATGTGTTTGTGCAAGTGAACTGAATTATCATGAATGCTGTAGCAATTTTGTGCAAGGAGATATCAAAAGGTGTTTCGTAGCAGATGTGCATTCACACAGCACGTATTTGTGACACACAGACCATTCATTAGGTGGGGCCATCCGTCAACATGCCCTTGTCCAAAATTCACAAAATCATCCATAGCCCCATTAACGATCTGTTTTCAGTGTGCGTGACTCACCTGATGAGTCGACTGGCTGGAATTTTAAACCAGGGCATGTATGTTGTTGGCTTCCTGCAGAATGGCATGAATCTAACATGTGTGCCATGAATGACATCTTCATCTCTTATCATGCTAACTGCCTTCGTATTTCTTTGATGTGTTTTCAGTTTAAAATTTTGTTGGAAAGGAGTAGAAAGAAAAATGGAAGGAATGATTTTCTTTTCTTTATTTTCTCATTTACTTGTCATTGGAATCTAGAGTGTCAAACCGCACTTAAAAATCATTGAACTGTTATAGAAAAACAAATGATAATTCAAAATTCAAATATGAACATGCACCTCTAAATAAGCATAAGATCTTTGGAGCTATGAAAAGTAGCACAAGCAAATGAGAACTATCACATGAAGGTGTAAAAGATGATGATGCTGAAAGAAATATTACATGAACCAGGTAAAATGGTATAAAACAAAGTTCGGCATTACCAAAGGCTATCAGAGATGTATATACAATCAGTACCAGTAACCTTACCTAAAAGAATGGAATTGTCCATCATGGCTCAATTAGGACTTCAAAACAACATAAAGGGAAAAAAGAAGAAGAAGAAGAAGAAGAAGAAGCTCCAAAATGAATGGAAATGTTATAGCACATACCTCACCTTTGGATCTTGTAGAAGAAACTAATGCTTGGAAAACAAAACTGCCACACTGATGAGAGGATATTTCGATAACGACCCTTACTTTCCTGAAAATCTTATCATACAAAGTCTCAGATGCCACTTCCAAGATAACCTGCAAAAATCAAGAAGTTAACTGAAGGGCTTACAAAGTTCAAAGGTATAAATACATGTAATCCAAGCAGTTTGATGCCCAACAGGCAATGGAAAACAAATTCTTTCAAAAACCACTAGGTTCCTAGACTAGAATCAATAGTAGAACATAACACATCTTTAAGTACCTGTGCCATTAAAAAAATAAACCAAGTGTTAAGTGTCAACAGAAGCAACAAACAAGAGGCACCACAAAATAACGTCTGGTATAAATTTAAGTAAATGCAGAAATCCCAGCTGAGCATTTGGTGATTGATTTCCACCTGATTTGGGCATCTTGCTGTTCAAGCACTCCGCTAGAATAGTAGTTGATTTTGTAACAGACCTAGATGAAGGAAAAAAGCAAATATCAGATTGATCCAAAACTTCTGCAACCTCCAAGAAGTTTTCAATGGTAGACGTTCAATCCCCACAACTTTTTGTGGTGTGGTCCACTTGAGCTTTGTATCTGCCTCAATTTCATGATCAGTTGCCTTTAGCCCATTGAATGTAGTTCTTTGGTTAGACATTTTTTCAACTGCTAAGAATCATCAAATTAAGGGTATGGCCTACCAAATGGATGGTACCATCTCATACCTGAGATCCCCTACTTAATATTATGCAAAGAAGTGTCAGACACAGGATCCTCTCTCCAGTTTGGCCTAATAACCCATGGATGCAAGTTATCAGGAAAGCTGTATATACAGAAGAAGAAAAGCTCCAAATGAAAACCAAACTACTTAACGTTCACTGATGGAGAAGATAAGCTGGCACCCAAATGGGTTTGCTTCTACCATTTATTTCTGTTTGTGATGGGACTGAAGGTTTAGCTTGAATCTCAAAACAGAGGGAGCATTGTCAGGCCAACAAAGAAAACCCCAAGAATGAAAATACAGCAACAGTTGACATTCTACAAACAAAAGGCCAAATACTCCAACGCTGGGATCTTTGAACCCAGGGGATTATTTTTTTGGCGCACGAGCCATTTACGGAGAGACCCACGAATGCCTTGATATCAACAATACAGATCACTGAACCATGGGCCCAACCTAGAGAATCTTAATCTCAGCTGAGCATTGTATAATACCTCAAATGCTGAAGCAATTATCCTTTGCAATCATCTAATTGCTTGTTACAGAAGTCTCAAAGAATTTTCCATGTCCTGATATGGACTGCTTGGACGTGGATTGCCACCACCTTCTCTTCCAAGAATCCTTGAGCTCAAGAGACTGGCTGGTTATTTTGATCCATGACTCATCGATAACATTGTAATTCGGTACAATAGTGGAAGTCAGACGATCCTAATCTCATCAAAAGTCAGCATGATATATACAAACTAAGCTAGAGTGTGTCATCGGGGTGCGGCAGAGAAGGCGTTCGGGCTTTTCATTGCACCATTTCATAATGCAGTTCCTACAAAACATAGCATAGAGGAGAAGCAAAAAACCAAACAACAGGAGATGTGGCCACAGTATGAGCAGGATACATGTACACAATCCGGGCCGTCCAAATCATAAGTCCATGTGGATGGGGTGCAGCATAGCCCGAAAATCACAATGACTGGACAATATCAACCATCTAATCTACTCCTGAAGAATTCATAATACTGACCAGTTTATTCCTAGCTGTCCATTTGATGGCCACCAATTGGACATCTAGGATCTTTCAATCAGAGAATTTTCAGGCTGTGGTCCATCCACAATGGGTACAGCAATTTGCACAATCTGGGTCGACCAAGTACACCTACTGTATGGTGGGGCAGGCACCACTATTTAAAAAAATTGAGGAAAAAAAAAAAACAGAAGAAGAAGAAGAAGAAGAAGATTTGTACAGAAAGAGTTGCATTATATGGGCCTTGGACAGAAAAGAGAGTTACCAACAGAAGACATGGCCACATGGTGTGGCAGTTGGGTGCTGCCGTGTACTGAGGCCGAGGGTCCATTTGCTGGTATTTACATTTGCGGGTTCATAAGGGATGATGTCCTACACAATCAGGCGTAAACACCTATGCATGCATTGAATCGAACAGTACAGAACTAACAAAACAAATGTGCCATTTGAACAAGTCAATTTGAATGGCCGATCTGAAATATTCATACATCTTTTTACATGGAGAGAGATACGTACCTCTGGAACAGCTGCAGAATCAGAGGTCCAATTGCCTTTCTCTGGATTTGTATTTGTAATCCGATTGCCCTCTTCCAGCAGACCTCGTCCTGCACCTGGTAGTGTCAGACAAACTGGATATTAAAATTTTCGGTTTATGTTCTCAGATAGTGATCAAATCTCAAAAATCTGCCACAAAAACCAAACGATCTATAAAATAAAAAAAATTTAAAAAAAAAAAAGATAAATAATGAAAACATGTGAAAAGCAATCCGATCTACAAATGGAAAAACAAAAAACATAGAGAAAATACAAAGATCTGCAACCAAACGGACCTCTTTGAAACAATCAGATCCATTTTTTATAGGCTTAATCATATCCTGAACCAAAAACAAAAAATCACAAGACAAAAAGAAAAACAATAAGAACTGCAAGGCGAAACCCTCAAAAAATACAAAAACTCTAAATCACATTCTGATTGACCAAAAGAACTCTTAAAAACCACCAGAAGAAATTACATGTTGAATGAGGGTTTTGCAGGCGGATTAAAACTAGCAAGAGAAAGCACATCAAAACTCAAGTAGCAAAGATCCGAATCCTACCTCCGTAGTTGATGAGCACTGGCATGGATGCAGCTTAGAAAACCCTTGAGATCCAAATCTTTTTTGCAGGCAGCGAGAGAGAGCTCCCCTACCGAATGAGGGTTTTTTCCATTTTCTTTTTGGATTTTATCTGTTTATATATTATACTTTGTATGAGGAACAGTTTACTTTGAATTAGGAATGGCTTAAACTGGTATTTAAACCAAATAGATAGCCGTTCCTAATTAACGATTTTGGTGTAGTGCCTAAAGCTTGTATGGGCCTCACCATGATGTTTATTAGCCATCCAACCTATATTGAAGGTCACCGAGACCTAAACAGAGGGACCATACAAATACCAACATGAACAGAGATGTGAGCCCCACCACGGGTCACTGCGATGTTGCATGCAATCCAACCCATCCATATCTTATACCTTGTTGGTTTAGCGAGACCCACGGAGAGAGCACCTGCATGTGTGTGTGTGTGTGTGGCTGGACCCACAGAGAGAGCACCTGTGTGTGTGTGTGTGTGTGTGTAAAAAAATTTAACATTTAATAAAGGAGATTATGGACACAGAATTTTGTACTTAACACGGAATTTGAATATTATTTCATGTTTAGTGGTGTTTGTTAATGCATAACAAGCGCTCCACGATTTTATGTTGAAATTTTCCGTGATGGGAGTCCTTTATGTTGAAAATTTTCCATGGTGGGAGTCTAGTTTAATGGGGAATGGAGAATGCGCTCCTTGATTATTAATTTTTTTAATCCAAAATTATCCTTTGCCGAAGAGATTTTCTCCCTCGCGTTATACACACCCCAACTTTTAACATGGGACACTTCTCTGAGCCCACCATGTTGTATGTGTTTCATCCATTTTTAAAGATCATTTTAGGCCTTGATACCAAAAATGAGAGGAATATAAATCTAAGGTGGACCACACCACAAGAAAACAGTAGTGATTGGATATCCACGATTAAAATTCTCCTAATGCTCAATGTACTGTTTATTTGACATCCAATATGTTGTCATATAGACCCAGATGATTGGAAAAAACAAAGATCAGCTTGATCCAAAACTTTTATGGCCCCAAAAAGTTTTTAATGGTCGACATTCATTCAACATTGTTTTCTTGTAATGTGGTCCACTTGAGATTGGGATATACCTTGTCACACCCCAAACTCGGAGATCAGACTCACAAGAACCCCGATCGCCGAATTCGGTGCCGACAGCCTCCGTAGTACCCCATTCTCGGCTCCCAACGTCTATACGCCAGATTCCGATCCTGGGATCCTATAAGGAGAATTTTTTTAATGTACATTTATCTCGTAATAAGCATAACCACAAGTATACCCAAATCATAAAGGTAACATCATCATCACATATCCACTAATAAAAACAGTTAAATACAATACTGAAAGGAAAATACATAGGTCAAATCAAAGCTCCATAAGTCTACTGCACGCTCCAAGCTCAATACCGCTACAACCTAACGCCACCTGCATGCATCTATCGTGCATAAGCTTATAGAAAGCTTAGTGGGTGGTGAAAGTGTGTGCACAAGGTAAGTGCCAAGTAAGCAATATCAGAGTAATCAGAGTAAGCAGAAATACTAACAGGCCCATAAATAATATAATATCAGAATAATGCGAAAACATGCTAATAGACCCATAAATACCATTAGCCTTATCCAGGCTATGCGATGCAAAAATATAATGACCAATATCATATACTGAGGAAGCAATGTAAATCAACTATGCAATGTGAAGACAGTAAGCCAAATACTGTGTTAAGAATGTAATGCAATATGCGATGCGAATGAAATGACCAAGCTGAAATGTGAAGTCAAGATGATAGTACATAGTATCGCAAGCTACGCAGTCTATCACAAAGGACTTCTATCTAAACCAGTCTCATACCTAAATTTAGATAGTCAGACCCAATGTGGTAGACTCCTGATCTCAGGTTAGTCGCACGCCCAACCGAAATCCTGGCCATACAAAGGTACACAACAATTAGTTGTGTACCACCAGCCCGAGTAGATAATGAATGAAATGAATGTATGAATATGTAACTCCTACTCAATAAGTCCACATATCAGTCAGTTCCTCTCTGGAAAATCACCAGGGTCTATTACACTCCAAACCAGATAGCCGCCCCATCGCGCGCAACAAGGTGAGTGAAAGAGACCTCACTATCCGCCTGCCAATATCGGGTTCGGCTCGTCGATAGCGGACCCATTCCTCGAGCTGGTCAGACTCAGCATAGCATTGCCCCCTCCTCTCGGGTAGGTAAGGCCGTACCCCCTTCCAACCGACCACGACACAGTGCGAGACACGGCCCTCATGCGCTCATGCATCCACTCAGTCTAGATGTTGGAGCAACCTCTGGAACCAAGAGGGTTTAAGGACTTTCACCTAGGGATATCTATAGCACCCCATGTAGAACAGATTTTCGGTGTCCCATCTAGCCATCCACGAAATGCCTATGGAGGCTACAACCCTGATATCGCTAGGTCGTACAGTAATCATAACACACAATGCAAGATGCATGAGTCATACAATCCAGTCATGCATCAATCCTGCGCATACCGTGTACTCATGTGAGACAATCTCCGCCTATCAAGGAGTCTCATAACAACATGCTCAATATCATATGCAATGGTCAACCACATCTCATAACAAACATACGGATGATGCGTATGGGCATGTATCGTGATGCTATACTGTCACATACTCATAATCGGTATCAATAACTGGCACCGACGATCGGCATCGACAATCGGCCTCGACAATGTGGACATTTAACCAACATTACTGTGAGACTCAACCCAAGTTCGCATGTGTGCATATGTGTGTGTGAGTATGCATTTCGTTCATTTTAGTCCCGCGGTCCTACCGGTCAAATTTCGATAACCAGCGACCTTTGGGTAGCGTTTGCGGTCATCCTTGAGTCTAGTCACGTTGACCTGACTCGGATCGGCTTGAGACCTATGCTATCTCGTTCGTATCATCGTTGCGGTTCCAACGACGCGTCTTGTGCATTCATCCGACTTATAGATCAAAAGTTGTGAGCATTTCATTATGTGGCTCACTTTTTGTACAAAAGCATATGGACCACTCTCAGGCACAAGTTCCCATGCACACCACCCACACACACTACAATTCTCATGAAATAAACACTACCCATCCTAAATAGTACCCACACCTAACCTACCCTAGCAAGCATTGTTTGTATCACCATAGGTCATGATTTCTTTCTCTAACCAAGGAGGGAGAGCAATGATGACTTTCTTACAACCTTCCCTTCCTCTCTCTCCTCCTTCATTCTCTCATTTTCCTCTTCCATGGTGGAATTTTCAACCCTCCCTCTCCCAATTTCCAGCAACTTTCCCTTCCTTTCTTCCTCCATCTAGCCACCACAAACTCATCTTGACCATTGAACCTTTAAGCTTGGAGCTTGGAGTACCTAGTATTGGTGGTAGCTTGAAGATTCAATATGGGTGTTTTCCACAAATGCTAACCTTCCTTCCCTCTCTTATTTTTTTTATTTCTTCATGTAGGGAACAAGTGGGACCCACCAACCCATGGTGGGGATCCCATCTAACCCTTTGGATGTGCCTATTGGTCATCCATCATGCATGTGTTAATCCATGATGGGGCCATTCTCCATGGACCCCATCATGATGTGTTTCATGATCTCAGCCCTCCTAAGGTCATCTAGACCTTTGTTTTATGGTGGGGATGGCATCCCCATCTCAGATTTTTACTATGGAGGTCTATGCATGCATAGATCCATAGATGAGCAATTATATGGTTGAATCTTCTTTGTGCATAAGGGGTTTTTAGTGGCGTAGCCCCTCTTGAATGGTCGATCTCCTCCTCTTATTTCCTCTATCTCTTTTATTCCTTCTCTCTAAATAATTGTTGGTCATGGGGGCTCACCTGATGTGCAAGGCACATCCAACCGTCCATCCTTGTTGGGACGTCTATATGTCCCATTTTCTGGACATGTGGAGATCCACCTTGCTGTCCATTCACACATGCAAGGTTTGGATCATTTGGGAGTATGTCCCAGATGTGTGTGGCCCATATAGGTGGCCACATCTTAATGTGCAGGAAGATTATTTTGCTGGAACTTTAATGGCGGACTGCACTAGACAGCTATATACCTTGCTGTCCAGATTTTTTTTAAGGGCCATGTTGCTAATTATTTGGGCCCATGTGTTGCCTTGTTTTAAAGAAGATAAGGATGGGTTATTGTTATGAGGACCCCACCTTAATACATGCTGAAAACCTATCTCATGCAGCCCTTTTTGGGATGTCCAAGGGCTGGGCCTAAGGGCGTGGACGGTCCAACATATGGGACCGTCCAACCATGTTGGTGGAAGAGGGAAAGACCCCAGTGCGATCTGATTTTGGGGAGGTGGCCAACTTATGTGGACCCTACCTTGTTGTACAATAATGGAGGCACCCTTCCCTCCATTTTTCCCTTGATTTGATGAGCATAGGCCCACTCCTTGGGTGATCCAAAAGGGGACAGTAATCTTTAATTATTCTGCAACATTGCTGTCTATAAATTGTATGAATTATTAAAAATACTTTCACTGCTCTAAAAAGTGTAAAATTTTGCAGAGAGGTGGCCCACCCATGACAAGACCTACCTATAAAATTTCAGGGCCAATGAACCCCTGTGCACACCGTGGCGAGGGCCGGACTGGCCCACCACGTTGGGACGTCTAGGTCAGTCCGATTTTCTGGACAATCTATTTTATTTAAATATATTAAAATATTTCTAAGTGTCCAAAAATCTTGAAATTTTGTGGGAGTGTGGGTCACCTATGGAAGTATCACTCTGTAAAATTTCAGACCCAAAATACATTTGAGTTACCCGTGGTATGGCTGGAAGTGGTCTGCTAGGCAGGGACGCCCAGGCTGGGGCATCCAGCCTGCTTCGTGGGCCCACCTTGATGTGTTGTATATCCCACCACCCATCCATGTAGGGTTCTTAGGGGATCGATCATACTTCCCCCCTTTTTATTCAATTAGAACCCATTGGGTGGATTTTTGGGCCAGACACCCCAGGCCCATAGGGCTACCTACACATGGGACATCCCTGCCTTAGGCTACTGCTGGACCTGCATTCCAACGGTCTGGCCCATTTCATATATGTATTGCATATCCTCTCTCATCTGGTGGGGCCCACATTGATGTGTGTGAGCCATCAAGAATTAATTATACTAAGAAATACTTCTATTGTTGAACTCCAACCAACCTAGAAATTTGGGTGGGCTGGAATTTGGCATTGAGCCCAATAACTGTTGCCTATAGATGTTCTTTGGGGCAATATGGCCCACTAGATTTGAGGAGGATTTATGTTAGTATCTTACCATCTTAATTTTATATTTTTTTGGGCTTAATTAGTGTATGATTAAAGGCCCATCCCAAATAGATTTCTTCTTGGGCTAGTCTCTTAGTTAAGTATAGGCCTTATATCTTTGGTTGGGCTAGAACTTTTGATAGGCCCATTGAACCCTTGGGTCCTATATTTACCATGTCATTGTGATGGGCCTTATGGGCTAAATATTCAAGTAGTTGGGCCCTTGTTTGCCTACTATAATAAATCCATACTTGGGCCGAGATGTGAGGCCCAACTTACAAGTGTTAAAAATTTAAGGATTTTCCATATGTTGGGATAATGGGCTGCCCATTAGGCCCACCACAATGAGTGAACCTATGACCCTTATGGTTGGGCCCTAACCTTCCTTAAGGGCCTACCAGGTTGTCTTTGTTTTTGGGCTTAGTGTATGGCCCACTAGGCCATGGATTGATTGTGCCTTGGACCTTTCTTTGCATATGTAGTAGGCTACCTTTTGGGACCCAATTGAGGTTGGATGTCCTCCTTGGTGGCCCTAAGGTAGGCCCATAGAGGCCCTTATAGGTGGTTAAAAGCCCACCTTGGGCCTGGGTAGGACCGTTCCTCCTTAGGACTTTGACTCTCTTAGTTTGTGGGTCATCCCAAAGTACTGGGCTCCCACTAGAGGACTTCTCTTCTTCTTAGAATACTTGTCGATGTGCCTAGATCTTGACCCTCCTTGGGACGGACAATTTCATATTCCACAGGTAGCACACTTACATTGTTGCGACCCATATGCATCATCTGTATGAATTGATTGCGTTGTATAGTGGTCATTGAGGGATGGAGTTTCTCCCCTTGTGCATATTGAGTGTCTGAAACTTGTGCATGATCTGTGTGTGCGACTTATGCATTGGCATCGCATTTCATGAGGATACCGCCCTTGCTTCATCAGGGCCTTGTCTCCACAGAGACATTTGTGGATGGCCGCATATGTGGACACCGGAAATATTACTTGAGCATACCGGGTGCATGGGATGCCCATGGGTGAGATTCTCAAAACTTCCATGGTACCAAGGATCTGCTCCAATGTCGTGACCGGGTGGAATACATGAGCGCACGAGGGCCTTATACCGTTAGGCCGCGACTCCCACTGTCGTGTAGTCGATTGGATAGGGGTGTAGCCTTATCTGCCTGGTGTGAGGAGACATTGCTAGGCTGAGTCTGACCAGCTTGTAAATGGGTCCGCTACCTTCAGGCCTTGTTGGTGATTAGCTATCCACAGGCGGGTCGTGAGGTCTCTTACGCTCGTTTGACTGTACGGGGTCTGCAGAGCAGCAGTCATTCAGCAGTGTAATGGACCCCGGTGATTTTCTTATGGTTGGAAATGTACTTGACATATGGTTTGGATATGAGAACTGAAATTACTTGCATTGCATTAGCATTAGCTATACAAGCCCCTTCATGCATTGCCTTGGTACGGCGTCCAGTACTCTTTGCATCATATTCATGGTAAGCCTGGGTAAGGCTAGTGATATTTTCTTTGATTATGCTTCTCTCCGTATATCTCATACTACTCTTCTATGCACCATTATCACACACCTACACCACCCTCTAAGCTTCTATAAGCTTATGCATGATTAATGCGTGCAAGAGATTCTAGACAGTCGTCGTAGCAGCAGAGCGTGGAGTAGAGCTGAGCATTTGAGGACCCTAGTGTTGCCAACCTTTCTCTCTTTTCCTGTTTATCTCATGTATGTCCTTTTGGACCTTATGGATGATTGTAAAAGTTCAAATTCTTAGTGGATTTTGTTATGTGTGCCCTCTGTTATTCTCAGGAATACTTGTTGTGATCTTAGGTATACTTATATTGGAATGATTATACTGTTATGGAAATCCTCCTTATAGGATCACAGGATTGGAACCTGCCTCAGGAGCCGAGAATGGGGTACTACGGAGTCTATTGCGGCCAGAATCGGCCATCGGGCTACTTGTGAGTCCGGTTACCGAGTCTAGGGCGTGACAATTACCCCCAAGAGTAGCCCACATAGTGTCTAACATATAATGGACCCATGGCCTCATAAAGGGCTTGATATACAACACTATGGGCCTCACTCAAGAGCTTAATACACATCACAATGAGCCTTTCACATGGGCCTAACATATATCACAAAGGACTCCATCGCCTGGCCCTCAAATGCATCACAATGGGCCTCATCACATAGGCCTCGACAATTGGCCTTAACAAATCAAAACCGGCCTCGACAAACGAAATCGGCCACAACAATCGGAATCAACACTCGGAACTGCCCTCGATTATCGGAATCGATCGATAATCAAAATCGGTAAATCAGTCGCGTCAATCATAATCAGCAATCGGTCACGTCCATCGGAATCGGCAATCGGTAAACAGAATTGGCAAATCAGTCGTGTCAATCGAAATCAACAATCGGTCACGACAATCGATAATCAGAATCGGCAAATCGGTCACCTCAATCGGGATCGACAATCGGTCATGATAATTGAAATTGATTGATAATCATAATCAGCAATCAGTCACGTCAATCGAAATCGACAATCGGTCATGACAATTAGAATTAATCGATAATCAGAATCGAAAAATCGGTCACATCAATCGAAATCGGCAGTCGGTCATGTCAATCAGAATCGGCAGTCGGTCACGTCAATCAGCAAATCGGTCACATCAATCGGAATCGGTAATCGGTCATAACAATCGGAATCAATCAATAATCAGAATCGGCAAATCAGTCACGTCAATCGAAATCGGTAATCGGTTACGACAATCGGAATCAATCGATGATCAGAATCGACAAATCGGTCACGCCAATCGGAATAGGCAATCGGTCATGATAATTGAAACTGATTGATAATCATAATCAGCAATCAGTCACGTCAATCGAAATCGGCAATCAGTCATGACAATTGGAATCAATCGATAATCAGAATTGAAAAATCGGTCACGTCAATCGGCAAATTGGTCACATCAATCGGAATCGGTAATCGATCACGACAATCGGAATCAATCGATAATCAGAATCGGCAAATCGGTCACGTCAATCGAAATCGGCAATCGGTTATCAGAATCGGTAAGAATGGGCTTAGCAAGTCCTAAGGGAAGGTCACAATAAGGACATCTAACTATCATTACCTATCAATATGGACATCTAACCAACATTGCTCCCAAGGATTGGCCCACATAAGGGATTCATATGCAACGTAACGGCCACACATACATCACATCGGGCTCGCCCATGAGCCTCAAATACATCACAATGGGCCACAACTCATGGGCCTTGAATACATGATAGACGAGCCCTACACATGGGTCTCGTATGCATCAAATGGGCCACGTATCTAGGTCTCGAATACATCAAATGGGCCACGCATCATGGGCCTAATATACGTCACAATGGGCCGCATGATAAGGGCCTAATACACATCATAAGGGGCCTCGTGTACATCAAGTCGGGCCTCATCATATGGGCCTCAAATACACCAAGTAGGCCACATCAATGGACGGCATAGATATACAATACATTCATCATGGTGATCCGCACAAAAGGACGGTCACGAATGTAAAACAGCTGAGTGGCGTGAAATACACCACATCAATCAAGTGCGCCCCACGGAACTTACTGGCATCAGTACCTCGGCTATCAAGCTGGTGTGAGGTACTCTAGTCAATCTGCATCCACCGTCCATGGATTGGACGATAATGATGCAATACATTAATCAAAGTGGGCCCCACACGCTGCCATGATGGGGCCACATCCAATGAATGGACAGGGTGGAGAAATGCATACATCATAGTGAAATCCCACCATCCTTGCACTGGATGGTGAGGATACAATACTTACATCATGGTGTGGTCCACAGATGATGTGGATAAAACACTTACATCAGGTGGGACCCATGCCCATTTATGGACGGGGTGGATTAAAACCCATATATCATGGTGCGCGCCACACCAGCAGATGGACGGCCTGATGAAAATGAAGGTGGGCTCCACACAGCACCGTCCAGTCCTGGACGGTGCGGATACGGAATACATATAACAAGGTGGGCCCCACTCCACACGTACAAGGGTGGGCCACGTCCTCCGGATGGATGGACAGTGTGCTGTAACACATATCACGGTGGTCAGCACCGTCCATACAAGGACGGTGTGGATATTAAAACGCATACATCACAGGTGGGTATCCACCGTCCAGGCCTGCTGGACGGCTAGGATATACAATAAATCATTAAGGTGGCCCCACCAGAGATTTGAATCTCCTCAGTTTAAGTGAGGTGGGTCCCACGTGGGGCCCACATAATATAATATTATATTATATTATAATATATAATATACATACATATATAATATATAATGCAGGGGGGTGGTACGTCCAGCGTCTGGTGAGTCCCACCGTCCATAACAGTGGACGGTGGGGATGTGTCACACACATCATGGTGATCATGTCCTGATGATGGACAGACAAGATAAAATACATGCAGCATGATGGGGTCCACGTAGTGGATGGTGTAGATAAAACCCATACAGCATGGTGGGCTTCCACATGCTGGACAGCATGTATGTACAACACATACATTTGAGGGCCGCACAGATAGGCGGTGTGGATCAAACCCACACACTGCAGCAGGGATCCATCGTCTGAATGGACGGTGTGGTAAAACCCAACATTTCGTAGGTCCACAAAGCTGGTGACGTCACTACATCAAAATAGCTGGTTTGCACCAGCCAATCTCGTCCAGATGAATGGACGGTTAAGATACAACACATGTATCAGGTGGTACCATCGTCCATGCATTGGACGGTGTAGATTTATGTACATCAAGATGGGCTCCACCAGTCACGGTCGTGATAGACGGACACATACATCATTTGGTGGGCCCCACCCAGCTAGCTGACGTCAATACATCAGCCAATCGGCTTCCCATATGTGGGGTCCACATGCACGAGTGGACTCAGAGTACATCATAGTGCTCTACCGTCCAAACAACTGGACCGTGGATCTAGCCCATATCTGGTGGGATCCACAGGTCTAGCTGATAGTCCAGCAGCTACATGCTGCTGAACGTGTAACTGAGGGACGGCTTGTACACATGAAGTGGGTCCACACACCAGAATATCAAGCTAATATTGTGTTTTCCATCCAGTGACCAGGCAAGACGGACGGCCTGGACTCAACATATGCACGAGGGGTTCTCACTGTCCAGTTTTGCTGGATGGTGTGGACCCAAAATATACATCATGTGGGTCTTGTTGTGGGCAGCAAGGCGGACCCCGGATGGACCGCGGTGTGGATAAAATACATACATTATAGGTGGGGTCCATAGCACCGTCCATCAAGGTGGACCATCCACAAGGAAAATAAATAAATAAATAAATAAAAAGGAGAGAGAGAGATAGAGAAAGAGAGAGAGAGAGAGAGAAACGGACGGAGGAGGAGCCCCGCCACTATGGTCCCCTCAATACATGCATACATCATGATGGGTCCCACTACAAGTGGGCACTCAAATCACAAAATCAAATAAAAGAATCACCCACCTCAAGATCTCTCCGTCCTTCTTCCATCAACACGTTCTACAGCTCCAAAGAACGTTATCCAACGGTTGAGATGAGGCTTTGATGGTGGAGATGAGAGGTAGGAAGGTGGGCCACACATGGCTTCTCTCATGGAGAGCCATGAACGTGGGTTGCTTGGGAGGAAAATGATAGAGAGAGATATGAGAGAGAGGTTGTAAGAGAGAGAGAGAAATGAGTGAGTGATGGGTAAGTGATGGGAGAGTGATGAAAGAGTTGACTTTGGGGTTGCTTGGGGATGGGTTTGTACTTGACATGTTACGTAATGAGTACTTGATTGATGGGATTGATGGGATTTGATGTGATGTTCTCTTGGGTTTTGCAACGCGCGGTATTTTTTCTTGAATTAAACGCGAGCCCACATCTCCTTGCCTGGGTATTGCCTCGGCGCGCGAGACGTAGCATCAGAACCACGGTGACGGCGCGGTCGCACTAGTATAAGTCTCAGGTCAAGCCGACTCAGAATAACGAGATATGACTTAGGGTTGCGCGCAAACCCCGATAACAGAACACGAGTCACCGGAATTCGACCGGAGGACCGCGGAAGCCTATGGAACGGTGCGGGCTAGGATACGGGCCTTACATACCTCATTTTTTATCTCATAATAAAATGATCTAGAAACATAGATGGACGACATGGATGAACACATATATCATGGTGGGGCCCACATAGCACCGACCACCAGCCATTGGCTGCTGGCAGGGGAGTAGCCAATCTATTTTCGGGTCCAATTGAGTAACGAGACTCACTATTGAAGTGACGTCACCAAGTTACGTATGCCCATCACGATGTATGTTTTGTATCCACGCCGTCCATCCATTGGGAAATATAATTTTAGGTAAAGGTGGAAAAAATGAGTAAATCCGAAGCTCTGGTGGACCTCACCATAGAAAACAATGAGGAGAGTGACACGCATCATTAAAAACTTAAATAGGCCCAAAAGTTTTTGATCAAGCTGATATTTGTTTTTTCCCTTATTTCGTGTCTATGTTAACTTGTGAGCAGGTTGTATTTCAAATAAAAATCACCCTACTGTTTGTTGTGGTGGGGTCAACTATATATTTGGATCTACCTCATTATTTAACTCATGCCCTAAAATTAAATCTCCAAATAGATGGACGGTGTAGATAAAGCACATACACCATAGTGGGGCCCACATACATTATAGTGGGCCCACAAAACTTGGTGACGTCACTTCAGTAGCGAATCTCGCTATTCAACCTGTCAATAGCGAATCCACATCTAAAGTAGGATGCGGATTGGCTGGTGTACCTCACACTAGATATATAGTTGTTGTATTGATGTCAACAAGTTCTGTGGGTCCCATCATGAGGTATGTGTTATATCCAAACTGTCCATCCATTTGGCAAGCTCGTATTAAGGCTTGAGATGAAAAATAAGACATATTGAACTATCAAGTGGGCCATAGTGCAAAAAGCAGTGGGAGATTGAACGTCTACCATTGAAACCCTTCAGTGAGCACCGTTGAAGCATTTTTATAGCCATAAAAGTTTTGTATCAAGTTATATTTTAGGTGTTTTCACTTAATTAGGAAAGACCTTATAAACAGTTTGGATAGCATATTAACATCAAGGTGACCCTTATTTGAAGGTTTTGTTGCTACTTGGGAGATAAGGGCAAATGTGTCAAATTAACATATTTCAAACATTTAATGTTGGCTAACAAACAGATACTTTCAAATTCAGTACTTAATTTTCAGACTTCAGCCATAATTATCAACAAAGTTTTTTTTACTTCAGATTTTAGATTCGGACTTCAGATTTCAGATTCAAACTTCAGATTTCATCTTTAGACTTCAGATTTAACAAACGGAGCCTACTTCTTCTGCCAAAAGGACAGTGGGGCCTGCCGTGACACCCCTTGATATACTTGATAAATCCACACCGCCCATCCATTTTAGCAGCCCATCTTATGCTTGGTTTCCAAAAATTAGGATGATTCAAAATTTAGGTGATCCATACCACCTGAAACAATGGTAATTGGATTCTTACTGTTGAAAATTTCTTAGGGGCCACCGCGACAAATGTGATCTATCTAAGCAGTCCAGTCATTCATCCATAATTATCCCCTCTCCACTCCCTCATCTCTCAATCCAAATCGGTTCCAACTCGAACCAACTCAGTACTTTTTACTAAGTTGGACTCGGTCCGAATTAGTCCAAGCCAAACCCGGATTCGGATCGGTTTAGGTATGCTGGACTCAGTACCGAGTCGAGTTGAGTCAAGTTTGGGTCAGGCGTATTTCAAAACCGGATCAAGTCGGATCAGCCCTAACTCAGTCCGACTCGACTCGTTGCCCAGCTCTAGTGTGGAGTGAGCTTTCACGGCAAAAATATTCATATGGCCCACCTTGAGGATGTAAAGTATATCCATCTATCAAGTTTCCATAGATTATTTTAGGGTGGAGCTTAAGATATGAGCCAGATCTACATCTAAGGTGGACACCGTCGGCGGAACAGAGGTCTGGACGCGCGTCCACCATTGAACATGTAGAGGGCCCACCTTCGTACCCGTATCCCAGACACATGTGAAGAGATCTCTTAGATCTATTACGAAGAAAAAAAACAAAAGAAAAAAGATATGTGAAAACACAAAAACAGGAACGACCTTTGTATGTATTAATTCTGTACCTAGGCCGTCCATCTGGTGGATCCCCTCTTGGACCACCATGATGCATGGGTTCATCCCCACCGTTCATTAGGTGGGCTGCACCTAAGATGAAGCAGATTCAAATATCATGAAGATAGCACCATAAAAAATAGTGATGATTTAGTGGTCACCATTAAAGATTCCCTAGTCCACTATAATGTTTATTTGCCATCTAATGTTGAGCCGACCTTGTAAACCATATTGGCCCAACTTGTGGACCCTATTAATGTGTTCACAAGAGCACTGGAGTGGTGGGCCCACGAGCTATAAGGCCAATATGGTTTACAAGGTTAGCTCAACATTAGATAGCTAATCCACGTCTAAAGTAGGATGCGGATTGGCTGGTGTACCTCACACCAAATATATAGTTGTCATATTGATGTCAGCAAGTTCTGTGGGTCCCATCATGAGGTATGTGTTATATCCAAACTGTCCATCCATTTTGTGAGCTCGTATTAAGGCTTGAGATGAAAAATAAGACATATTGAACTATCAAGTGGACCACAAAGCAAAAGGCAGTGGGAGATTGAATATCTACCATTGAAACCCTTCAGTGAGCACCGTTGAAGCATTTTTATAGCCATAAAAGTTTCGTATCAAGTTATATTTTAGGTTTTTCCACTTAATTGGGAATGACCTTATAAACAGTTTGGATAGCAGATAAACGTCAAGGTAAGCCTTATTTGAGGGTTTTGTTGCTACTTGGAAGATAAGGGCAAATATGTCAAATTAACATATTTCAGACATTTAATGTTGGTTAACAAACAGATACTTTCAAATTTAGTATTTAATTTTCAGACTTCAGCCATAATTATCAAACAAGTTTTTTTTTTTACTTCAGATTTTAGATTCGGACTTCAGATTTCAAATTCAAGCTTCAGATTTCATCTTTAGACTTCAGATTTAACAAACGAGGCCTACTTCTTCTGCTAAAAGGACAATGGGGCCTGCCGTGACACCCCTTGATATACTTGATAAATCCACACCACCCATCCATTTTAGCAGCCCATCTTATGCTTAGTTTTCAAAAATTAGGACGATCAAAAATTCAGGTGATCCGTACCACCTGAAACAGTGGTAATTGGATTCTTACTGTTGAAAATTACTTAGGGGCCACCACGACAAATGTGTTCTATCTAAGCAGTCCAGTCATTCATCCATAATTATCCCCTCTCCACTCCCTCATCTCTCAGTCCGAATCGGTTCCAACTCGAATCGACTTAGTACTTTTTACTAAGTTGGACTCGGTCCGGATTAGTCCAAGCCAAACCCGGATTCGGATCGGTTTAGGGATGCTGGACTCAGTACCGAGTCGAGTTGAGTCGAGTTTGGGTCAGGCGTATTTCAAAACCGGATCAAGTCGGATCAGCCCTAACTTAGTCCGACTCGACTCGTTGCCTAGCTCTAGTGTGGAGTGAGCTTTCACGGCAAAAATATTCATATGGCCCACCTTGAGGATGTAAAGTATATCCATCTATCAAGTTTCCATAGATTATTTTAGGGTGGAGCCTAAGATATGAGCCAGATCTACATCTAAGGTGGACCCCGTCGGCGGAACAGAGGTCTGGACGCGTGTCCACCGTTGAACATGTAGAGGGCCCACCTTCGTACCCGTATCCCAGACACATGTGAAGAGATCTCTTAGATCTATTAAGAAGAAAAAAAAAAAAAAAAGATGTGAAAACACAAAAACAGGGACGACCATTGTATGCATTAATTTTGTACCTAGGCCGTCCATCTGGTGGATCCCCTCTTGGACCACCATGATGCATGGGTTCATCCCCACCGTTCATTAGGTAGGCTGCACCTATGATGAAGCAGACTCAAATATCATGAAGATAGCACCATAAAAAACAGTGATCATTTAGTGGTCACCATTAAAGATTCCCTAGTCCACTATAATGTTTATTTGCCATCTAATGTTGAGCCGACCTTGTAAACCATATTGGCCCTACTTGTGGACCCTATTAATGTGTTCACAAGAGCACTGGAGTGGTGGGCCCACGAGCTATAAGGCCAATATGGTTTACAAGGTTAGCTCAACATTAGATAGCTAATCCACGTCTAAAGTAGGATGCGGATTGGCTGGTGTACCTCACACCAAATATATAGTTGTTGTATTGATGTCAGCAAGTTCTGTGGGTCCCATCATGAGGTATGTGTTATATCCAAACTGTCCATCCATTTTGTGAGCTCGTATTAAGGCTTGAGATGAAAAATAAGACATATTGAACTATCAAGTGGACCACAAAGCAAAAGGCAGTGGGAGATTGAACATCTACCATTGAAACCCTTCAGTGAGCACCGTTGAAGCATTTTTATAGCCATAAAAGTTTTGTATCAAGTTATATTTTAGGTTTTTTCACTTAATTGGGAATGACCTTACAAACAGTTTGGATAGCATATAAACGTCAAGGTAAGCCTTATTTGAGGGTTTTGTTGCTACTTGGAAGATAAGGGCAAATATGTCAAATTAACATATTTTAGAATTTAATGTTGGTTAACAAACAGATACTTTCAAATTCAATACTTAATTTTCAGACTTCAGCCATAATTATCAAACAAGTTTTTTTTTACTTCAGATTTTAGATTCGGACTTCAGATTTCAGATTCAAGCTTCAGATTTCATCTATAGACTTCAGATTTAACAAACGGGGCCTACTTCTTCTGCCAAAAGGACAGTGGGGCCTGCCGTGACACCCCTTGATATACTTGATAAATCCACACCGCCCATCCATTTTAGCAGCCCATCTTATGCTTGGTTTCCAAAAATTAGGACGATCCAAAATTCAGGTGATCTGTATCACCCGAAACAATGGTAATTGGATTCTTACTGTTGAAAATTTCTTAGGGGCCACCACGACAAATGTGTTCTATCTAAGCAGTCCAGTCATTCATCCATAATTATCCCCTCTCCACTCCCTCATCTCTCAATCCGAATCGGTTCCAACTCGAACCGACTTAGTACTTTTTACAAAGTTAGATTCGATCCGGGTTAGTCCAAGCCCAACCCGGATTCGGATCAGTTTAGGCATGCTGGACTCAGTACCGAGTCGAGTTGAGTTGAGTTTGGGTCAGGCATATTTCAAAACCGGATCAAGTCGGATCAGCCCTAACTCAGTCCAATTCGACTCGTTGCCCAGCTCTAGTGTGGAGTGAGCTTTCACGGCTGAAATATTCATATGGCTCACCTTGAGGATGTAAAATATATCCATCTATCAAGTTTCCTTAGATTATTTTAGGGTGAAGCTTAAGATATGAGCCAGATCTACATCTAAGGTGGACCCCACCGGCGGAACAGAGGTCTGGACGCGCGTTCACCATTGAACATGTAGAGGGCCCACCTTCATACTCGTATCCCAGACACATGTGAAGAGATCTCTTAGATCTATTAAGAAGAAAAAAAAAAAAAGATAAGTGAAAACACAAAAACAGGGACGACCTTTGTATGCATTAATTTTGTACCTACGCCATCCATCTGGTGGGTCCCCTCTTGGACCACCGTGATGCATGGGTTCATCCCCACCGTTCGTTAGCTGGGCTGCACCTATGATGAAGCAGATTCAAATATCATGAAGATAGCACCATAAAAAAACAGTGACGATTTAGTGGTCACCATTAAAGATTCCCTAGTCCACTATAATGTTTATTTGCCATCTAATGTTGAGCCAACCTTGTAAACCATATTGGCCCTACTTGTGGTCCCTATTGATGTGTTCACAAGAGCACTGGAGTGGTGGGCCCACGAGCTATAAGGCCAATATGGTTTACAAGGTCGGCTCAACATTAGATGGCTAATCCACATCTAAAATAGGATGCGGATTGGCTGGTGTACCTCACACCAGATATATAGTTGTTGTATTGTTGTCAGCAAGTTCTGTGGGTCCCATCATGAGGTATGTGTTATATCGAAACTGTCCATCCATTTGGCGAGCTCGTATTAAGGCTTGAGATGAAAAATAAGACATATTGAACTATCAAGTGGACCACATTGCAAAAAGCAGTAGGAGATTGAATGTCTACCATTGAAACCCTTCAGTGAGCACCGTTGAAGCATTTTTATAGCCATAAAAGTTTTGTATCAAGTTATATTTTAGGTTTTTTCACTTAATGACCTTAAAAACAGTTTGGATAGCATATAAACGTCAAGGTGGGCCTTAGTAAAAGGTTTTGTTGCTACTTGGGAGATAAGGGCAAATGTGTCAAATTAACATATTTCTAACATTTAATGTTGGTTAACAAACAGATACTTTCAAATTCAGTACTTAATTTTCAGACTTCAGCCATAATTATCAAACAAGTTTTTTTACTTCAGATTTTAGATTCAAACTTCAGAATTCAGATTCAAGCTTCAGATTTCATCTTTAGACTTCAGATTTAACAAATGGGTCCTACTTCTTCTGCCAAAAGGATAGTGGGGCCTGCCGTGACACCCCTTGATATACTTGATAAATCCACACCGCCCATCCATTTTAGCAGCCCATCTTATGCTTGGTTTCCAAAAATTAGGACGATCCAAAATTCAGGTGATCCGTACCACCTGAAACAGTAGTAATTGGATTCTTACTGTTGAAAATTTCTTAGGGGCCACCACGACAAATGTGTTCTATCTAAGTGGTCCAGTCATTCATCCATAATTATCCCCTCTCCACTCCCTCATCTCTCAGTTCGAATCGGTTCCAACTCGAACCGACTTAGTACTTTTTACAAAGTTGGACTCAGTCCGGATTAGTCCAAGCCAAACCTGGATTCGGATCGGTTTAGGTATGCTGGACTCAGTACCGAGTCGAGTTGAGTCGAGTTTGGGTCAGGCGTATTTCAAAACTGGATCAAGTCGGATCAGCCCTAACTCAGTCCGACTCGACTCGTTGCCCAGCTCTAGTGTGTAGTGAGCTTTCACGGCTGAAATATTCATATGGCCCACCTTGATGATGCAAAATATATCCATCTATCAAGTTTCCTTAGTTATTTTAGGGTGATGCTTAAGATATGAGCCAGATCTACATCTAAGGTGGACCCCACCGGCGGAACAGAGATCTGGATGCGCATTCACCGTTGAACATGTAGAGTGCCCACCTTCATACTCATATCCTAGACACATGTGAAGAGATCTCTTAGATCTATTAAGAAGAAAAAAAAAACAAAAAAAAAAAAAAGATTTTTGGAAACACAAAAACAGGGACGACCTTATGCATTAATTCTGTACCTAGGCCGTCCATCTGGTGGGTCCCCTCTTGGACCACCATGCTGCATGGGTTCATCCCCACCGTTCATTAGGTGGGCTGGACCTATGATGAAGCAGCTTCAAATATCATGAAGATAGCACCATAAGAAATAGTGATGATTTAGTGGTCACCATTAAAGATTCCCTAGTCCACTATAATGTTTATTTGCCATCTAATGTTGAGCCAACCTTGTAAACCATATTGGCCCTACCGGAAGACCCTATTGATGTGTTCAAAAGAGCATTGGAGTGGTGGGCCCACGAGCTATAAGGCCAATATGGTTTACAAGGTCAGCTCAACATTAGATGGCTAATCCACATCTAAAGTAGGATGTAGATTGGTTGGTGTACCTCACACCAGATATATAGCTGTTGTATTGATATCGGCAAGTTCTGTGGGTCCCATCATGAGGTATGTGTTATATCGAAACTGTCCATCCATTTGGCGAGCTCGTATTAAGGCTTGAGATGAAAAATAAGACATATTGAACTATCAAGTGGACCACATTGCAAAAAGCACTGGGAGATTGAATGTCTACCATTGAAACCCTTCAGTGAGCACCGTTGAAGCATTTTTATAGCCATAAAAGTTTTGTATCAAGTTATATTTTAGGTTTTTTCACTTAATTGGGAATGACCTTATAAACAGTTTGGATAGCATATAAACGTCAAGGTGGGCCTTAGTTGAAGGTTTTGTTGCTACTTGGGAGATAAGGGCAAATGTGTCAAATTAACATATTTCAGACATTTAATGTTGGTTAACAAACAGATACTTTCAAATTCACTACTTAATTTTCAGACTTCAACCATAATTATCAAACAAGTTTTTTTTACTTCAGATTTTAGATTCAAACTTCAGATTTCAAATTCAAGCTTCAGATTTCATCTTTAGACTTCAGATTTAACAAACGAGGCCTACTTCTTCTGCCAAAAGGACAGTGGGGCCTGCCGTGACACCCCTTGATATACTTGATAAATCCACACCGCCCATCCATTTTAGCAGCCCATCTTATGCTTGGTTTCCAAAAATTAGGACGATCCAAAATTCAGGTGATCCGTACCACCTGAAACAGTGGTAATTGGATTCTTACTGTTGAAAATTTCTTAGGGGCCACCACGACAAATGTGTTCTATCTAAGCAGTCCAGTCATTCATCCATAATTATCCCCTCTCCACTCCCTCATCTCTCAGTTTGAATCGGTTCCAACTCGAACCGACTTAGTACTTTTTACTAAGTTGGACTCGGTCCGGATTAGTCCAAGCCAAACCCGGATTCGGATCGGTTTAGGCATACTGGACTCAGTACCGAGTCGAGTTGAGTTGAGTTTGGGTCAGGTGTATTTCAAAACCGGATCAAGTCGGATCAGCCCTAACTCAGTTCGACTCGACTCGTTGCCCAGCTCTAGTGTGTAGTGAGCTTTCACGGCTGAAATATTCATATGGCCCACCTTGATGATGTAAAATATATCCATCTATCAAGTTTCCTTAGATTATTTTAGGGTGAAGCTTAAGATATGAGCCAGATCTACATCTAAGGTGGACCCCACCGGCGGAACAGAGGTCTGGACGCGCGTTCACCGTTGAACATGTAAAGGGCCCACCTTCATACTCGTATCCCAGACACATGTGAAGAGATCTCTTAGATCTATTAAGTAAGAGAAAGAAAAAAAAAAAAAAGAAGATAAGTGAAAACACAAAAACAGGGATGACCTTTGTATGCATTAATTCTGTACCTACGCCGTCCATCTGGTGGGCCCCCTCTTGGACCACCGTGATGCATGGGTTCATCCCCACCGTTCATTAGCTGGGCTGCACCTATGATGAAGCAGATTCAAATATCATGAAGATAGCACCATAAAAAAACAGTGATGATTTAGTGGTCACCATTAAAGATTCCCTAGTCCACTGTAATGTTTATTTGCCATCAAATGTTAAGCCGACCTTGTAAACCATATTGGCCCTACTTGTGGTCCCTATTGATGTATTCACAAGAGCATTGGAGTGGTGGGCCCACGAGCTATAAGGCCAATATAGTTTACAAGGTCGGCTCAACATTAGATGGCTAATCCATGTCTAAAATAGGATGCGGATTGGCTGGTGTACCTCACACCAAATATATAGTTGTTCTATTGATGTCAGCAAGTTTTGTGGGTCCCATCATGAGGTATGTGTTATATCCAAACTGTCTATCCATTTGGTGAGCTCATATTAAGGCTTGAAAAATAAGACATATTGAACTATCAAGTGGACCACAGTGCAAAAAGCAGTGGGAGATTGAACTTCTACCATTGAAGCCCTTTAGTGAGCACCGTTGAAGCATTTTTATCGCCATAAAAGTTTTGTATCAAGTTATATTTTAGGTTTTTTCACTTAATTGGGAATGACCTTATAAACAGTTTGGATAGCATATAAACGTGAAGGTGAGCCTTATTTGAAGGTTTTGTTGCTACTTGGGAGATAAGGGCAAATATATGAAATTAACATATTTCAGACATTTAGTGTTGATCAACAAACAGATACTTTCAAATTCAGTACTTAATTTTCAGACTTCAGCCATAATTATCAAAAAAGTTTTTTTTTTTTTTTACTTCAGATTTTAGATTCGGACTTCAGATTTCAAATTCAAGCTTCAGATTTCATCTTTAGACTTCAGATTTAACAAACAGAGCCTACTTCATCTACTAAAAGGACAGTGGGGCCTGCCATGACACCCCTTGATATACTTGATAAATCCACACCACCCATCCATTTTAGCAGCCCATCTTATGCTCGGTTTCCAAAAATTAGGACGATCCAAAATTCAGGTGATCCGTACCACCTAAAACAATGGTAATTGGATTCTTACTGTTGAAAATTTCTTAGGGGCCACCACGACAAATGTGTTCTATCTAAGCAGTCTAGTCATTCATCCATAATTATCCCCTCTCCACTCCCTCATCTCTCAGTCCAAATCGGTTCCAACTCGAACCGACTCAGTACTTTTTACTAAGTTGGACTTGGTTCGGATTAGTCCAAGCCAAACCCGGATTCGGATCGGTTTAGGCATGCTGGACTCAGTACCGAGTTGAGTTGAGTCGAATTTGGGTCAGGTGTATTTCAAAACCGGATCAAGTCGGATCAGCCCTAACTCATTCCGACTCGACTCATTGCCCGGCTCTAGTGTGGAGTGAGCTTTCACGGTTGAAATATTCATATGGCCCACCTTGAGGATGTAAAGTATATCCATCTATCAAGTTTCCTTAGATTATTTTAGAGTGGAGCCTAAGATATGAGCCAAATCTACATCTAAGGTGGACCCCGCTGGTGGAACAGAGGTCTGGACACGTGTCCACCGTTGAACATGTAGAGGGCCCACCTTCGTACCCGTATCCCAGACACATGTTAAGAGGTCTCTTAGATCTTTTAAGAAGAAAAAAAAAACAAAAAAAAAATATATGTGAAAACACAAAAACAGGGACGACCTTTGTATGCATTAATTCTGTACCTATGCCGTCCATCTGGCGGGTCCCCTCTTGAACCACCATGATGCATAGGTTCATCCCCACCGTTCATTAGGTGGGCTACACCTATGATGAAGCAGATTCAAATATCATGAAGATAGCACCATAAGAAACAGTGATGATTTAGTGGTCACCATTAAAGATTCCCTAGTCCACTGTAATGTTTATTTGCCATCTAATGTTGAGCCAACCTTATAAACCATATTGGCCCTACTTGTGGACCCAATTAATGTGTTCACAAGAGCATTGGAGTGGTGGGCCCACGAACTATAAGGCCAATATGGTTTACAAGGTCGGATCTGAACTCGATCCGATCCAGGACCAAGTCCGGGTCATCTGACTCGATCTGATTAGATGCAGTGCTAGCTTGACCCAAACCGAGTCCGACTCAATCAGAAAAACTGTATCGGATCAGGTTTAGTAACGTTTGGATCGGAAGAGAGAAGTGGGCGATACAAATTGGAAGCAGATCGGCTGGTGGTGGTGTATTGACGTTAGTAAGTTTTTTGAGTCAAACTTTGAGGTATGTGTTATATCCAAACTGTCCATCCATTTGGAGAGCTTGTTTTTAGGCTTGAGATAAAAAATAGGACAAATCTAAAGATCGGTTGGACCACACTGCAAAAAACATTGTGGGATTGATTGTTTACCATTGAAACCCTTTTCAGATTACAGAAGTTTCAGATAAATATGAAATTTGTTTTTTCACTTCATCCATGTATTTTTAATATTATTAAAAGATTAGATCAAAAGTAAACATTATGGTGGGGCCATGTAACTTTGATATCATTTGAGTTGTTCGTACAACTCGGAGCTCGAGGCGCGTATGCGCTCGTCTTCGCACAACATGTATTTACAACAGGCAACAGCCTGTCACCTGTGCCGCTAGCGTGTGGGACGAGGATTAGCTACTGACAGGTTGGAAGCAGATTGTGTACTGAGTAACTCAGTTCCCTTATCATACTTAGTAAACCCTGTGGGGTCCACCGTTATTTATTTATTTTATCCACTCTGTTCATCCATATTAATAGATAATTTTACGACTTGAGCCCAAAACGGAAGCATATAAAAATCTCAAGTGGACCACACCACAGGATACAGTGTGATTGAACCTCTACCATTGAAAATTTCTTGGAGGCCACAAAAGTTTTGAATCAAGCTGATGTTTGTGGTTTCTCTTCATCCATGTTTTTGTGATCTTACGAACATGTTGGATGACAAATAAACATTACTGTGGGCCTTAGGAAGGTTTCAACGATGGAAATCATTATTCCACACTATTTCCTATGGTATGGTCCACTTGAGCTTTGGATTTACTTCAAATTTGGGATCAACCCTTAAAATTAGCAGGAAAAATTGATGGACGGTGTGGATAAACCACATACATTCACAGTGGGCCCAACTGAGTTTACTCAGTACGATAAAAGTGTACAGGTGTAATTTAGTACGCAATCCGATTTCTGACAGGTTGATTGATACACACACACACACAAAGCAAGTCTTAAGTCTAACGGGTTAGATGGTAAGTTACGGTACAACTAGTAGATAACTTCCAACCATTCATGTTTGTACAACATCCAAACCATCCAATAGGTTGGCACCAACATGATGATCACCTTATATGTAAATATTCTATATCGACTCATCAGGTGGACCACATTTACATTTTTCTATTTATCAATGGCTACACATTGTTCTCATGTGTGGCCCACCTGAGGAGCCAATAGGGTTGATTCTGCACCAAATGAACAACCTAGTGGATCTGATCATCTGACTGAGGTTAGGGTTTGGAATCATTTGGTTATGGACTTAGGGAAAAGAAATTAAAAAAACGAAAAAACAAAAAAACATACCTGTCTTCTTCGAGTTAGGGATGGCCGGACTTGTTGCTGTAGGTAAGGGTGTACACGAGTCAATCCGAGACGAACTGGGTTCAACTCGTCCTGGCCCGGTCACCAGCCAAACCCAGCCCAAACTCGGCCCGGCTCGGTCACTGGGCCAACATGTCCAGCCCGAACTCGGCCTGGTCAGCAATCGGGCGTGTTTAGACCGAGTTCGGGCTAGTTTCAGACCTTACAGTAAGTTCATGGGAAGGGCTTTGGCAGGTAATCCGCGTCTCAGTTTCGGGGCAATTTAGGGTTTTTTTAAAACATCTCTCTCTCTCTCATACACACACACACACACACATACACCATAAAGGCCGAGTTGGGCCGAGTTGAGTCGGGTTTCGGATCGAGTCAGGCCGAACTGGGACCTCTCCAAACTCGGCCTGAACTTAATTTCGAGTTAAAGAAAATGGCCCGTTACCGAATTTAATTCCGGGTCGGGCCGAATCGAGTGAGTTAACCGGGCTAGCCCAGTTCATGTACGGCCTTAGCTGTGGGTTCGGATCGAGATTTGAAGAAGAAGAAAAGAGAATCGTTCAATGGGTAGGGTCAGAAAAAAAGAGGGTAAAAGTTTGTTCGATGGGTAGGGTAAAAAAGAAAAAGGGGTAAAAGTATTAGCATAAAAAACTTAAAAGTTATATATATACGAAGTACCCATTCCGGATTGGGTCGGGTTTTGGGTCGGATCGGTTTGGATGGACCACAATCCGAGATCGATCCGAATCACGATCCGAGATTGATCCGAAAGACGGTCGGATCTGATTGATCCTACTTGATCTGCATCGATCCAGGCCATTGGTTCAGTTTTGATCAGATCGGATCCATCGGATTGGGTCAAGAATGCCCAACTCTTGACCAAATATCTCTTTTAAACCCTTGGGTAGACAGGGAGCAGATTAGGTGCTATGCGGGTAACACCTTACCATGAGGCCCACCTTGGCGATGTGTTGTATATCTATGCAGTCCATCCGTTTCTCAGATCATTTAAGAATCTGCTTCTAAAAATCACGCGGATCCAAATCTCAGGTGGACCACACCACATGAAATAGTCTTGATTGACCGCTTCACCATTAAAAATTCCAAAGGGCCCATTGTAGGGTTTTTATAATGCTTGTTTCCCATCCAACCCGTTAATAATGTCGATAATACATGGATGAAGGGAAAAATACAAAGATCAGGTTGATCCAAAACTTCTGTGTCCACAAAACGTTTTTAATGTCCACTCATCAATTTTTTTAACGGTAGGATTCACCTTAGATTTTGATCTTCTTTAAGGTTTGGAACCGCATCCTAAAATGGAATTGAAAAACAGATGGATGGTGTGGATATACAAAAAATACATCAAGGTGGACCCCACACGGTTGGTAACAGGCGGGTAACGGATTTCCTGCCAAAGGCTCTCGCAAGACGTTTATTCGTCGGGATTCTATTTAGTCCAAATGTGATTTTTGTGAGAAATCAACGTCGTTCATCCGTTTTGGAAGCTCATTTCAGGCCACAGGAGAGGAAAAATTGGGTGAAGGAATGCCCACCGTTGAAACCTTTTTGGGCTCCACTTTGATGTTTATATGCCATCTAAACCGTTTATAAGGTCATTCACAGTCACAGTGAAACATGAAAAACCTAGCTTGATAAAAACCTTCCGTGGCCATCAAAAATTTTCAACAGTCATTGAATCTCCACTGTTTTCTCTCGTACGTTCCAAATGAGTTTTGATCTACCTTATTTTTGGTCTCACGCACTTAAATGAGCTGTTATAACGGCTGGATGTGGTGAATTTCTCCAGGCAAAAAACAAAAACAAAAAAAAAAGAGAAGACGGTGGGCCTGCAGAAACTTCCTGCCAAAGCTTTTCGCAGGAAATCCTGGTCTGAACAGCGAATCCGCTCCCGAGTAGACGACGTGGGAAAGAAATCCAGTCCGTCCAAAATGCAATATGTCAAACATGAAATCGGATTGCGTACTGAGTTACTCAGTACACTTTTATCGTACTGAGTAAACTCAGTTGGGACCACTGTTAATGTATGTGGTTTATCCACACCGTCCATCCATTTTTACTGATAATTTTAGGGGTTGATACCAAAATTTTAGTGAATCCAAAGCTCAAGCGGACCATTACACAGGAAACATTGTGGAATAATAATTTCCACTGTTGAAACCTTCCTAGGGTCCAAATTAATTTTTATTTGTCATCCAACCTGTTTATAAGATCACAAAGACATGGATGAAGAGAATCCACAAACATCAGCTTGATCCAAAACTTCTTTGGCCTCCAAAAAATTTTCAATGGTAGAGGTTCAATCAAACTGTTTCCTGTAGTGTGGTCCACTTGAGATTTTAATTTGCTTAATTTTTGGGATCTACCCCTAAAATTATCTGTTAACATGGATTAACCGAGTGGATAAAATAAATAAATAACAGTGGACCCCACACAGTTTACTCAGTACGTTAAGGGTACTGAGTTACTCAGTACGCAATCCGCTTCCGTCAAACATCCCCGGACGCGGATTTCCTGCGAAAGCCTTTCGCAGGAAGTTCTTGCGCAAGGATGGTGTGTGGGGCCACCACCATGTTTTTGGAAAATGTACTCCGTTCATCCGTTTGGTGAGCTCATTTTAGGGAAAACGACCGAAAACGAAGTGGGTCCAAAGTTAAAGTGAGCCACACGAGAGGGAAAATTGGGGAAAGAAATATCTACCGTTGAAACCTTCCCGGGCTCTGCTTTGATGTTTATATGCAATCCAAACCGTTTATAAGGTTATTAACACAGGGATGAATGAAAATACAAAAAATTTAGCCCGAAACAAAGCTTTTATAGTCATAAAAATTTTTCAACGGTTCTAACTGAATTCCTACTGTTTCCTCTCGTGTGGCACACTTGAGTCTTTGATCCACCTCGTTTTTAGTAGCTTGTCCTAAAATTATCTTGCAAAACGGATGAACGGAGTATATTTCCCAAAAACTATGGTGGTGGGCCCACCCAGCATCCTTGCGCAGGAACTTCCTGCGAAAGGTTTCGCAGGAAATCCGCGTCCAACATCCCCTGCTTTTCCTTTCTCCACGAAACCGACCAGGGTCTCGCTCTTAAACCCTTGAATTCTCTCTCCTGCCTTTCCTCTCATCTCTCTCTGACCGAAAATTCCTCCAACAAAAACCTCTCCTCTTCCTCTCTCCATCCTCTGTAAAAATCCAAGCTCTCTCTCTCTCTCTCTGAATGGGAACCTCAGATACGTCGCGTGAGCCCTGCCCAGACCGAATCCTGGACGACATTGGCGGGGCCTTCGGCATGGGTGCCGTTGGTGGTTCCGCTTTCCATTTCATAAAGGGACTCTACAACTCCCCCAGAGGCGAGCGCCTCCTTGGCGGCTCCCAGGCCGTCCGTATGAACGCTCCCCGCATCGGCGGCAGCTTCGCCGTCTGGGGCGGCCTCTTCTCTGCCTTCGACTGCTCCATAGTCTTCATCCGCCAGAAGGAGGACCCCTGGAACTCCATCATCGCTGCCGCCGCCACCGGCGGCTTACTCCAGATGGGCCAGGGCCTCCGCCCGGCCGCACGGTCCGCTATCTTCGGTGGCGTCCTTCTCGCCCTCATCGAGGGCACCGGCATAATGCTCAACAGGGCTCAGAACTTCCCGCCCATGGAGGAGCCGATAACGAACATGGCCGGTGGCGGTGCTGGGTTCCCGATGATGGGGTCGATGCAGAGCCCCACCCTCTCGCAGGCGCCAGATGGGTCCAGTGATGGGTCATTGTCGTCTTCATCTTCTTGGTTTGGGGGTTTTTTTGGTGGCGGGAAGAAGCAGGAGACTGCAAAGGGTGGCAGTAAGACAGAGATTTTGGAGAGCTTTGATACACCAAGCCTGCCGATTCCCTCATTCGAGTACAAGTGAAATGCTGATATCGATGATTTCTAAAGGTAACTATTCCATTACTTTTTGCTCTTTCTATTACTGTCATTCATTCTCTCTTTTGGATTCTATATGATCATATTTCACCAGATCCTAAGTAGTTTGTTAGTAGGGCCCATTTGAGTTGTGAGAAACGAAGAGAAAAGAAAAGTTTAATGATGAGACAATAATGGGTTCCTTGAGTGCTATCGAAACATTGATTCCCATGGATTCTATTTTGGGGTCTTGTTTGTATGTACCAAAAAATGCCCACAAAATAATTGATGAAAATAATAAAGGGGAACTTGTTTAAAAAGCCATAGACCAGCACTCACTTTAACAACTAATTAAATAACTGTTGATATGATCTAGAAAGCACACTAGGAACACTGATCTTTCCTCAGATCAGTTTACACTCTCAACGTGGTAGATGGTTGCATGGTCCATATCCTTGATCAGGACCCTTCCGTGGGCCTAATCTTTGATCAGCTAGCTTTTGTTTCCTGGATTCATCAATTCCCCATGACTTGAAAAAAAAAACTCATAACTCATCCATGAGGTGGAAGTCGGTGTTTATTCTAAAAAATGATGTGCCTTTGTGTCCAATCTTCTTCCATCTTGGTGGAAATTGATGGTGATGGCCTATGCATCTCTGATTGACATCTCTCTTGTGTGATGGTGTTGTAGATTAAGCCACGTTTTTTTTTTTTTTGGCTTTTATGCTCTCCATGTTTTAGGCACCACCTTTCACTTATTTGGTGTTGGCTTCTTGCGCTAGATAGCTTTGTCACATTGTCCTTCTCAATACAAGTCCAATGTAGGCCGAAGGCCTGCCTAGAGCCCAATATGTGCTTATTTTGGGCTGTTTGTTACAAGATTTTGGACCTAAATTGAAAGAGGCGAGCTAATAGTCCTTTTGCGAATAAAACTTTAAAGTACAGATATAATGAATAAATCACTAATCTCAATAGCAGTAGTATTGAGAAATTGATTCAAACTTTGTTCATAGGACAATCTTACACCAAAAACAAATGTTTTAAGTAGGACAAAAAAAAAAAAAACACTCAGAACTCATCCATGAGGTGGAAGTTGGTGTTTATTCTAAAAACTGATGTGCCTTTGTGTTGAATCTTCTTCCATCTTGGTGGAAATTGATGGTGATGGCCTATGCATCTCTGATTGACATCTCTCTTGTGTGATGGTGTTGTAGATTAAGCCACGTTTTTTTTTTTTTTTTTGGCTTTTTCATGCTCTCCATGTTTTAGGCACCACCTTTCACTTATTTGGTGTTGGCTTCTTGCGCTAGATAGCTTTTTCACATTGTTTTTCTCAATACAAGTCCAATGTAGGCCAAAGGCCCACCTAGTGCCCAATATGTGCTTCTTTTGGGCTGTTTGTTACAAGATTTGGGACCTAAATTGAAAGAGGCGAGCTACCAGTCCTGGAATAGGAATATACCAAATAAAAATTCAAAGTACAGATATAATGAATAAATCACTAATCTCAATAGTAGTAGTATTGAGAAATTGATTCAAACTTTGTTCATAGGACAATCTTACACAAAAAACAAATGTTTTAAGTAGGACAACCTGATTTCATGAACGTAGTAAGGATCAAGATCGCAAACTAAGCAAGTGACAAGAGAGAGAGCTATCTATTACAAGCATTCACCACACAATAAAATTACAATCATTCACCACATATATAGAAATTTAAACCATTCACCACAAACATCAAAAGTTATAGTGGTTCAGTGTGTACACCAACTGTTCTCAAACAACCACACTTACTACACTCCCAATAATCACAACCCACGTGATATTGGCGTTCACTAATAATCAAGGTTTTCACAGGTTCACCTTAAAACCTATATAGTTGTGTTTTTAGATAGGCTATCACAAACAAAACCCCACGCTGAGATTTTCTGGCTATCTCAGTCAAAACCAATACATGAGATTTTCTGGATATCTCAAAGAAACCAAAAACAAAAGTACAGAATGATACTTATCTTCCTTTTTGAAGACGATATTGATGTAGCCCGTAGAACCGCTTCGTTCGATGTAGAACGTTCAATGTCCAGTAATACAATCAAGGATTCTAGGTTTTAATTGATTTTAAATTAGTTCAAACCTCAGGCTATTTGTTTGAATCCTTTAGATCTCAAAAAGAACAGTGATTACTCTCTTTTAAAATATAAGATTCATAAACTAGAGATCAAAGAATCAAAACAAAAGGTATTAACATAAATTTAAAATACCGTGCAATAGCGTGAAGATAATAGGGGCTTCTCTCTTTCTGAATGGAGGCTTTTCTTAGTATGAATTCATGATTTTGGAATGAGAGAAGGCTTCTATTTATAGTTTAAAATTCGGTTGCTTCCACTCATCTAAGGTCTCCTTTGACTCGTCTAAGATCCAACAAAATTTCAAATTTTCGGCGTGATCGGATAAAGCCGTTCTTCAACTGGTCGAGGGCCCTGCTCGACTGGTCGAGCACCGACTTTGACTGGTCAAGAGTGATAAAAATCAGTCGCTGGACTTTGAGTTGAGCACCCTTTGACTGGTCGAAGGTGTTCCTTCGACTGGTTGAGCACCCTGCTCAACTGGTTGAGAAACCACTAGAAATATCCGTTTTTTGAGTTTGAATCTTTGATTGGTCGAAGTTTTTCTTGGACTGGTCAAACCAAGGCTTTGACTAGTCAAACTAAGGCTTAGACTAGTCGAACTAAAGCCCAATAAAAGTATAAAACCCCATATAAGTGTAGCATTTGAAAGAACCTAAGTCCAAGGTCTTTCTATGGTTATTTATACTTGAGAAAGCTGGACATTGAAGTGTATAGAACAAATCTTCTACTTGAAAGTGGAGCTTGATCTTCTACCAGTAGTAGAATTTGAGTATTCTTTAGCTCGCATTATCCATGTCTTGAACTTGTTCTTGTACTATACACACTTCATGGTTTGTTCTTGAAGGTGAACTTTCTATCATTTGAAGTTGAACTTTCCATCACTTGAAGGTAAACTTTCCATCACTTGAAGGTGAACTTTGTGAACTTTCCGTCACGTGAAGGTGAACTTTCCATCACTTGAAGGTGTTTTGTCTTATCGAAATTTGACAAAATAAAAGTGTGCACAACACTTACAATCACAAACGTGTGCACAACACTTACATAAATGTTAGAGGTCACATTACGAAAGATTCATTGGACTGACTAGACAAGATGAATTAAGGACACACCAACTCAACGTAAAGAAAAAGCACTATACACACACTGAATTTTCCACATGAGTAAGTACTAAATAATTACGTACATGTGGTATTACCCACATTCACGTTATGACTCATGTATTTATAATAGTTTTTCTAATTGTAATATATTGATTATGTTTTGCCTCATGCATATCATTGTTTGAAAGATGTGCATATTTTAAGAATATGGGGAGGGAATGAGAAGAGCATTTCGTGTATGTGAACACCAGACAACTCGGGGAATGAGATCTCTTAAATAGACGGGGGGATAGGTCCTGGGGTGCGAATCCTCGATCCTTGTTGGTACCAATTGGGCCTCCATCTCAGACTGTGAGTTGGGTGGAGGAGTCTAACCAGCTCGGAATGAGTTACCCATTGTTTGAGGCCGGGTGATTGCGCATGGTAGGTGAGGGAGCTTCTATATGTGTTAAAGATCAACTTATGCATGCCAAGTGGGTGTTGGTAGGCTGAGGCAAAAGAGATTGGGCCCTGGTGGTTCAATATATTAATTGTACTGGAAATGTGGTGGAAGATTGCTATCCATGCATTTATCCTTTGTGTGTTATGAAATCTTGTAGAACGTGTACTTGATGCATGCCTAATTGTGACAGCATGTGTAGAAATTGCTTGTTGATCTTCATAACTTACCCTGTTGGGACTTAATTTTCCAAGATAAAGAAACCGTTAGGTGTATTCGGGAGTGGCCATGTGATCTGGAGAATGTTCCCCTTGAGCAAAGAGAAAAAGCAAAAGAAGTGATGTATGCTTACGAGCAAAAGAAGATCCAAGAGCATGACTCTTAATCTTTTAGTGTTGTTTCAAATAATGAGTTTATTAGTTGAGGTTGGCTTAGAGAAAGAGAAAGAGCAAGAGAAGAAAAAATTATTTTATTTCTTTTATTTTTCATAGAGTGAGATTATTTTATTATTCATTGAATAATTAGTTTGAATAAACCAATGTACTTGGATACCGTCCTTTTTATTTATCAACTTAGTGATGCCTTTTGATTTTCTACATCTTGGTCGAAAAGATGGAATGGATGTTTGAGTTGTATGTAGTTCATATAATGAGTCACACCACGACTCAATGACAAGGCCGAGCAGGCTCAAGTACCGGAATTTGGGGTGGGACAAACTCTGTGTCCATCATCTCAGTTTGGATGTATTTACTAGTAACCTCTTCCTTGTGAGTTCTAGATGTTGCTTTCGTAGGTCAACACTTCTAATCTTTTGCCGGTTCAATCTCTCTCTCTGTATTCCCAATAGTCCATTAGTCGAAATTAGTGATCAATTACCCCCTGTTTTAGTGCCAACAATGCATACCTAAAGAGAGCAACATATGCTAAAACTTGGAAAAGCTCTAAAGGTTTAACAACCATAGACTTTTGACAACTAAAGTAAAATGCCCTTGAACTTGTCAAAACCATATAGGCATACTATAAGTTGGTTGTTACTCAGTGTCAAAATTGCATGATGTTGGATTGTTTAAAATCTAACTTAATAGACTTTTATATGGGAACTAATTTTATATAGTTCTAACATTGTTTGATAATCGGAAAGTGCCCCACTAAACAAAGTAACAAAAATACAAAAGGGATACTTATTGAGATAAATAACAAATAATTAAGATAAAGAAGTCCTATAAACTTGATGCCCATTCAATGGATATCATGGCCACCTCAATGTGATCTAACCATTGATCCTATTTGATTTAGCTCAAACCATGGATCTCTTCCTTTTTTTTTTGAATGGTAACACTAGCAGGGATTGAACCCTGGATCGCTCACACACACACTACACAGTCTCTACCAACTCATCCAATGAGCAGGAGATGATATGGGCAGTTGGATTGGTTAAATCTTTGATTGACCAACTTGTGTGGCATACAAGTTGCATCAATTTCACCCGACTTAAAAAGAACTCCTTGAGTTGAAAGTCAGTAGCTTCAATTTTCTGTGGAGTTCTTTTGTACTATGCCTTACATGGCTTCAAAGAAAGTTGATGGTGAAGGCCCATGTTCCCAGCTGGCAGCCCAGCTTGTGTATACCACAACATTGAAACACATGCCATTTATTTTTATGCCTGATTGTCCTTTGTATTCCGGGCATCCACTTCCACTACATGTTATACTGTATTGGCTTGCATTGGTTGTTAGATTGTGGATCTTTGCAATGTCAGTTGCCCCTAATCAACTTCTGTTGGCTATGATGTCGATATGCCTTTATTGGCCCTCGATCTTTGCACCTTGATCCTTATTGAGTTGGAATTGGGGTGTCAATCTCCGTAAAGTTTGCCAACATGTTTGTAAACATACTTATCTTCTTTATTGTAAAGTTGTCCATATCTGTGGTTCCATCAGTCCCTTCTATCGGATCCTCTATTAACTATCTTTAGCTTCAGACCCTTCATCCAGCTGTGACTAAGGTGTTCCATAACGGTAACGGCCCCCATAATGCCAGTTATGGCTCTTCTTTTAGTTGGAAGATCTATCTCAGCCTGTTACGAGATGTTATGGGACCTGTTACGGCTTGTTTTTTCTTTTCTTTTCTACATCTTGGTCGAATGGATGTTTGGGTTGTATGTAGTTCATATAGTGAGTCACACCACGACTCAATGACTAGGCCGTGCACGCTCGAGCGCTGAAAATTCGGGGCGTGACAAACTCTGTCCATCATCTCAGTTTGGATGTATTTATTAGGAAACTCTTGTGAGTTCTAGATGTTGCTTTCACAAGTCAACACTTATGATCTTTTGCCTGTTCAATCTCTCTCTCTCTCTCTCTCTCTCTCTCTATTGCCAATAGTCCATTAGTCGAAATTAGTGATCAATTATCCACTCTTTTAGCGCCGACAACACTACCTAAAGACAGCAACACATGCTAGAACTTGGGAAAACTCTAAAAGTTTGTGGGTTTTTTTTTTTTTTTTTCCTTCAGTTTCAAATATTATATGTTGTTACAACCACATACTTTTGACAACTAAAGTAAAATGCCCTTTAACTTATCAAAATCACATAGGCTTGCTATAAGTTGGTCGTAACTCATTGTCAAAATTGCATGATGTTGGATTGTTTAAAATCTAACTTAATAGACTTTTATATGGGAACTAATTTTGTATCGCTCTAACATTGTTCGGTACTTGGAAAGTGCCACATTAAACAAAGTAACAAAAATACAAAAAGGGGTACTTATTGAGATAAATTACAAGCAATTAAGATACACAAGTCCTATGAACTTTTGATGGCCATACAATTGATATCATGGCCACCACAGTGTGATCTAACCATTGATCCTATCTGATTTAGGTCAAACCATGGATCTGGTCTGCATATATATATATATATATATATATATATATATATAACACTGGAAGGGATTGAACCCTGGATCACTCGCACACACTACACAGTCCCTACCAGCTCATCCAACGAGCAGGAGACAATATGGCCAGTTGGATTGGTTAAATCTTTGATCGATCAGCTTTTGTGGTCTACAAGTTGCATCAATTTCACCCAACTTTAAAAGAACTCTCCCTTGAGTTGAAAGTCAGTAGTTTCAATTTTCTGTAGAGTTCTTTTGTTCTACATCCTTCATGGCTTCAAAGAAAGTTGATGGTGAAGGCCCATGTGCCCAACTGGCAGCTTGTGTATACTACAACATTGAAACACATGCCATTTCTTTTAATGCCCGCTTGTCCTTCATATTCCAGGCATCCACTACATTTTTTACTGAATTTGCTTGCGTTGGTTGTTAGATTGTGGATCTTGGCATTGTCAGTTGCCGCGAATCAACTTCTGTTGGCTATGATGTCGATATGTCTTTATTGGCCCTTGATTTTTGCACCTTGATCATTATTGAGATGGTATTGGGGTGTCTGTAGAGTTTGCCAATATGATTGTAAACATACTTATCTTCTTTATTGTAAAGTTATCCATATCCGTGGTTCCATCGGTCCCTTCTATCGGCTCCTCTATTAACTATCTTTAGCTTCAGACCTTCATCCATCAGTGACTGAGGTGTTCCATAACCGTAACGGCCCCCAAAATGGCTGTTATGGCTTCTTTTCTTTTTCTTTTTCTTTTTTAATTTTTTTTATTTCTGTAATGGCCATTTCGGCCCCATGATGCATAACGGTTACTACTGTTACTGTTACGTAACCATTTTGGCATACCATGTTTTTGACCAATCAACAGACCCATCGGTGGATTCAATGGTGGACTCAGCCTGTATCACTCCACTTCTAGATACTTCCTTGTCTAGATCTTCAGAAATAGTGGACTTGGATTCATTGTGAATTTTTCCTTTCATTTGAGTGACAAAAATGGGCTTGGGCTGCTTCTTCTTCTGTTTTTGTTTTTTTGTTTTGTTTTTTTTTTTTTTAAAGTTTTTTTAAATTTTTTTGGAATTTCTTTACTGACTCTTAAAACTTTATCATCTCTTCCACCCACATCTTCTGTAACGTTCTTGTTCCCTCATCTCTTTCTCACATGTCCCATTATGATGAGGTAACACATGCTTATAACTCATGAAATACTCTAAAAGTTTGTTTTTAATTCCAAAATATCGTAATGGGCTCGTTTTAAAACCATATCAATAGGCTTTCAAACAGGCCCAACTTCTTTGTTGTTCTAAAATCGTTTGATACCTAAAAATTGGCCCCAAATAGTGATACCTAAAAATTGGCCCGTAAAAGTGGTGGAAATACATAAGGTAAACTCATTGAATAAATCGTGACTCAATCTAATCCTAACAACTAAGATGAATGATCCTATGAACTTGACAACCATTCTATTGATCCCATGGGCCCCATGATGTAATTTGACCATTAATCTTGTCAGATTTAGCATCACACCATGGATTCTGTCCATATGATGAATCAAGGCAAGCGGGATTGTTGGATCTGTTATATCTTTGATTTGCCAGCTTGTATGGCCTTCTCATTGCGTCATATATTTTGGTGGAAACATAACCTAACCTGGGGCAATCATTTTAGCATTAGAAAATGTGTCTATGAATATGATGGAACCTGATTTTTGGCAATCATGTCAACACAACAGTTTGTTCTGTTGTATATCCTTATTTTAGAATTAGAAAATGTATTTATGAATAAGTTGGACACAGGAATTTCTCTTGATGTGGTTGTGTCTAGAGTTCTGGAAAATTGGAGATAAACCCTGAGTATGATAGGGTATGTGTTGAAATCTAGAGGGAATGTTTTCACAAAGACTGGTCTGCTGCTCTGAACCTCAAGCATGCGCAGCACTTCATGGATCTTACTCTGGCATATCCATGGAGATAGAATTTGTTGTGATCACTGTAAATCACATCTCTTAGAATCAGGATTGTACATCATGTCATCTGCCAAAGAATATTTTGGGTGTTGGGCTTTCATTTCTTACAAAATCTGGATCCTTCACAATTTTCCTTTATAATTTTATACCCAGAGCTCTGTGTGTGTGTGTGTGTGTGTGTGTGTGTGTGTGTGTGTGATATCTATCATTGATTTGAACCGTCCATTCATTCACACAACTTGGGCCAAGCCATGGCGCAAAACTCACACCAACTAGATGATCCTAAACATCCGATCAATATTGTTGAAAATGAACAGTCAATAGTTAGCGAAGAAACAAAATAGGTCCAATCATCATCTTGAAACATCTATTCAATAGATCCACTTTGTATTTTTATGATTCCAAAGTAGCACTTCCGTTTGATGATTCTAACCATGAATGGCCTGTAAATAACACGGTCGTAACAAGTTGGCCCATTCAAAGGGTTAGGATTATCCGATTGGCTTGATTCTTGCACCATGGCTTTCTCCAAATGATATTATTGAATGAACCATCCCGATTGATGATTGAACATTCACATGTCATTCACAAGAATTGGGGTTTGGGGGCGTTAGTAACATCCTTGAACCTTTTAATCGGCGCACTGGGTGACCTATCGTCGGTCTGATCCATTCATGCATTCATACAACTAGGAGTATATATGCATACACTGAGGTACACGTTCTAGCATCATTCTTTCTTTTTAGAAATAATCATTCCAAAGTGTTCTTTATTTTCATGTTGAGCAGTTCTATCATTTTTGCTACCTCAGCCTTTTTGCTCACATGAGTTCATTACTCACATATCTATTATCAGACTGCGTGTAACTGCTTCTGCATTTCTCACCAACATGTACTTGAAATTCTCGAATCTCTCATCCTTAAGTGTTTGCTTCTTCTTCCTGTAATGTGTACGCATTTGCTTTTAGTTTGGAAGGCTAAAGGAGGTTAATCCCACTTGATATCCATTGATGTTGTTTTTTGTGATGTGTTCAGATCATAAGCCAAAGAAGCAGTTTTGTTCGCCTCCCTATGACTTCGGGTTTGTTTTGATGAAAAGCACCAAATTGGAGGGGTTTTAAAACATCATAGTATCTTCAAGCAACAGCTCAAAATAGCAGCAGATCTGCTGGGCATGCATCTCTCCTTACAGTGTTTTGGTGTTTTATTAGCAATTGAATAAGGTGGTGAAGTTTTCAGGTACGCTGTTAGTATTTTAGTGTTCTTCAACAGTCAATTCATGAGACGAGATGCATGCACCCTTTTCCAAGTTTAGGTGTATATATAGTGATACAGAAACATTACGAACTAACATGATCTCTTCTTACATGCTTTTAATAAATTTCATGTACATGCCGCACATGTGCCAGCATGGTGCATAGGTGTGAAATCCAATCCATGTAGTTGGTCTGACCTCATACACAATTTGCCAAAAATAAATTTGGTCCACTCAACATGTGGGCCCCAATATTTAAAACAGGTGGATGGGTTATAAAAGCTCAACCAAGTTTTCAGATCCGTACATTTGTTTTGCAAACTGGCCCACCCCGACCAGTGGATCAACCTTTTATTGGGCTGGGGTGTCAATATAGTGATGCCATTCTAACAGATTGTTGGATCTTGGACCTATCATGGCATGATGGACATGTATGGTAGGTACATTAGCTTTATTGCACGCATGTGTGGGCTTAGCAAAGCTCTTATAGCATATCTCCTCCCTATGGACTGTTTATACAAAATATCCCTTGCTATGTTTTGCTTCCTTGAGCATGATTAGGACTGTCAACGGGCTGGGCTGGGGGAGGCAAAATCAACAGGCCTGACCTGAACAGTTCAAAGCCTGGGTGAAACCAATCCTGGGCCCTGCCCATTGACAGCCCTAAACATGATTATTAAATTCGACATGTGGCTTTGGAAGCTAGATGTGATTCTTCTTCTTCTTTTTGTTTCTATCAAGGACATGTCAATTATAGTAACTCAGTGGGTCGACTTGAAACTTGGCTGAGTCTCACTTGGAAACTTGCTAGGGAGCTTGACTTGATTGGGTCTTGACAGGACTTGTGGAGTCCATCCAAATTTGGTCAACTTGAACTCGGTATGACTTGACCAAGTCACTTCTCCATTCAAGTGTTTGACTTTTAAAAAAATTAAATGTTGACAACCAAGGTATCCCGTATCGGTATCGGTTGGCGTAATGGTGCCCTCCGATATCGATTGGATACGGGGGCGTAACGGTGCAATTTTATTTTACTTTGCTAAAAAAAAAGAAAAAATATGGATTAAATCCGTAATATTCTAAGCATTCCAAATATGCATTCATTTATAAATTGGAACATGTTTGGTGGTGTAATGGTCCACTCTTTGGTGAGAAGTTGTATCAGATTGTCTGATAAATTTATGAACCAGATAACCTGAATTTGACTACAAAATTCATATATTTAATGTTCTAACTATCTATTATCAATGATAGATATATTAGAATGAATGTAATATGAAAATATCTTACATTAGGTGTTTGCAATTATTTTTGAGGAATTTCTCGAACATACTTGTAAAATGACACCACAAATCTGTAAAATGCACATTAACATGTTCTACTATGATTAACACATCATATTCTATGATTAAAACAACAAACCATTCATTAAAAAATTAATTTTCGAATTTTAAAAAAAAAAGGGCTGAAATTAATGCGTAAATAGAAAAAAATATAAAAAAATATAAAATGACACCACAAATCTGTAAAATGCACATTAACATGTTCTACCATAATTAACACATCATATTTTATGATTAAAACAGCAAACCATTCATTAAAAAATGATTTTTCGAATTTGAAAAAAAAAGGCCGAAATTAGTGCGTAAATAGAAAAAAATATAAAAATATATAAAAAAATATAAAATGACACCACAAATCTGTAAAATGCACGTTAACATGTTCTACTATAATTAACACATCATATTCTATGATTAAAACAACAAACCATTTATTAAAAAATGATTTTTTGAATTTAAAAAAAAAGGGCCGAAATTAGTGCGTAAATAGAAAAAAATATAAAATGACACCACAAATCTGTAAAATGCACATTAACATATTCTACTATAATTAACACATCATATTCTATGATTAAAACAGCAAACCATTCATTAAAAAATGATTTTTCGAATTTTAAAAAAAGGGCCAAAATTAGTGCGTAAATAGAAAAAAATATAAAAAATATAAAATGACACCACAAATCTGTAAAATGCACATTAACATATTCTACTATAATTAACACATCATATTCTATAATTAAAACAACAAACCATTCATTAAAAAAAGAATTTTCAAATTTTTTTAAAAAAGGGCCAAAATTAGTGCGTAAATAGAAAAAAATATAAAAAATATATAAAATGACACCACAAATTTGTAAAATGCACATTAACATGTTCTATTATGATTAACACATCATATTCTATGATTAAAATAGCAAAACATACAATAAAAAGTATAAATACCTATTTTTGACGAATTTATGAAAAATGGCCCACCGAGCTTTGATTTAAGAAAACCCATAATATAATGTGTTTTTATCTCAAATATCAAGCCAAGATTGATCAAAAATAGTAATAGAAGGATTGAGTAAGAGTTTGGAAGCAAGTGGTTTCAAAAAAACTGAAAAACAGAGCTTGAAAAGAAAAAAAATGACCGTTATTCGACCGTTACGGGCTAGCCGTTACGGGTTAGTAACGGCCGTTATGGTGCCATTACGTTACAAAATCGGGGGGTCGCCCGTTACGCCCCCGTATCGCGTAACGGGTACGACCGTTACCGTTACGTATCGGCCGTTACAACCGATATGTAATGGATTCGGGACACCTTGCTGACAACAGGATTCAGACAACAATTTCAGATGAGGAAGTTCACAGTCACCACCATTGCTATGTAGAGTGCAATTTTGTGTTCTTTTGGATATTCATAATTTATGCCTTTCTAAGAAATTTGAGATTTTCTCCCCAACATAAATACTTCAAGTTTGATTATTAAAATATTGATTTTGAGTCAATTAATGACTTGGTTGAGTCTTCAAGTTGACCCGACCCAGCTGGACATCAAGTCTAGTTGATGCAGGACAACCAACCACTTGCTTTAAAAGCTTGAACTAATAGAGCATGACAAATCAATCCACTTCACAAGGGTCCCACCTCACACGAGCCGCCCACCCTTAGTTGGACATCAAGTCTAGTTAACTGATGATTTTTTTATTTTTTATTTTTTTCTTGCATTGAAGACGTGAGAATCTGAGTGTTTTAATATTTTTAACATCCTCTTCATTTTGTACATTTTTATAAAAATTTGGATTTTTTTTTTTGGAAATTCGTACTACCATGAAAGTGGAAATGGGATGATGGTTGGTGACTAATACCCTACTTAGAGGAATGCTATTTATCATTTAAAAAAGAGGAATGCTATTTACAGCCAATCCTATGTATAAGTGCCTCACATGCGGATGCAGAATGTGCATGAGGGATCCAATGTTCATCAAGTGGGGGCCCCTCCCTAGTTGTGTCTCAGACTAATAGTAGGGTGGCCACCTGATGTGCTTGAATCCAATTCATTGTATTCGTGCTGTCTCTCATAGTCGAGGTTAAATCTTTCATCTCCCATGCTACCTCATGAGGGACTTTGGCTTTCATCTTCTTTTGTGGCTTAGATGATTATGGCTTAACTAGTGGAGTGTTACTTGTTCCAAATACAGGCGATGTAGCTGGGAATAATTCTGGTTGTGTATCTGCATCAGAGAAATTAGATAGAGCTCTCCTATAAGGGGCTTTTTTTATTTTTTTATTTTAAAAAAAAAAAAAATGTGGTTCCGAGTCAAATGCATCCCAGACTTAGAATGCGCCCATGATCTAAAGGCAGTAGCATGATCAATCCCAATTATTTTTATCATATTGTAATAATAAAGAAATGGGTTGTACTGAAAGTCCCTCACTTCATAATGTTTCTGTGAACATTAAAATAGGAAAAAATATTATATACTTTGCACATGCAAGCTATATTTATTAAGAGAGCACATAAAAATTAATTACAAAAAGTTACTTCAATATAGGCATCCCATACTTCTGGTTCTGCAGTAACGTGCTGACAGTCGTTATCCCATCCAAATCCACTGTCTTGTGCAAGGTTTTCACAATGTAGAAAATCTTTTTTAATGTTTTGATTTAGTTTTGGCAATGCTTGTCGGTTAGCTCGATGTGTAGTTTGTCACGGATTGAACTACTTGTTGCAGTATATGTTGTTGATTTAAATGTCCCGTTTTCACAACAATAGCGTCAGTCGGTATGTTCCTATAACACCTCAATCACTGTGCTATCCATCACTATGTTCCATTTAATTGTTCTTCCATGAGCCAAAGCAAATTCGTTTGTGTTGACATTTCTAATGGAATTCAATCAAACATGCAAAAAGTAAGGCACAAGAAAGAAACATATGATTCTTCAAATACCAAAACATAGTTACTAGCAAACATTTAGTAATTACAAAATATCTATTCCAACAATAGAATGAAAATTTTCATACATAGTTTCTGCAAGTTTATCACGAAATTGATTCCAAGCATCTCTCCCTTCTACTTGGTTCATTTGAGATCCAAAGTCATCTCTTTCCCCAATTCCAACCGCTCGTTTTCAGTTGCATTAGTGCATAGAAGGTCTTTGTCCTCTGAATTTCTATCATCGCCTATATTGTTGCCTTCATTAAGAAGCACATCATTCCTCTTGTTGACAATGTGATTATGAATGATAAAACAGGCTATTACAATCTTCAACCATCTCTATTGGATAGGATGGGGTGCACCTCAGTATTGGAAACCTTGAATTCAATACTCCAATTGCTGGTCTTGTAGCATTTCTTAATGATGATTTATGAAAACCAAACAACTATTTCTTATCTCTCAGCATACAACTATGCTTAAATTCCTTGAGATGGTAATGAACACATCTATTAGGTGCTAGGAAACAAGGGGTGCTGGGAAAACCCAGATGAGGTAAATACTACTTTCCCCTAGATAGAGGCAATTTTCCCTTCCATGTGTGTGCAGATGCTAACAAATGTGAATCCGCTGTAGATCCTTCCCATATAGTAAGGACATAAACATTTTAACTCAAACAAGCAGGTTGCTAAAACATTTTGGGATATATACCTTTTTCTATTACGTCGGGAACATTTTGGGATATATACCTTTTCTATATGTCAGACAAGACAAATATGGACAACCAATGGGAATTACCGCTTCGATGGATCCCCAAGTCCTTCTGATGGAAACTATCATTGCTTTGGTTGAGAAAACGACCAGACAAGCTGAATGCGATCATCCCACGCCAGCCTTCAAGTTGCTACATTGTTGAATAAATGCCATGTTGAATGATGAAGTTAATTAGGCAAGTGAAGCCAACATCACGGCTACTACATCTATCTATGATAAGCATGAAAAATACAACTAACAAACACAAGATGGCTAATCCTAACATTCTTATTAAGTGTTAAGATTGGCCGAATGGCCAAAGCACCAGCACATGACAACCATATCACAACCACTTTATCTTGAAGAAGAAAGTAAGCTAACTAAAATGGTCGAAGTATAATCACACGCATTCATGCACATTCAAGGATTGATCTTAACAACCAATTAGAAGTAGGGATGGAAGAAGACGTCAGCCCTATTAGACGAAACGAGCTTGCAAAGAAGCGTATGGGCATTGGCTCTTGCCATCATTTGAAGCCTCATAACACTGGAACCTCAAAGAAAAAGTCACCACAATGTCTGTTGAAGGAAGCTGCATGCCTACTCAGTCGCCTCTCTCTCTCTTTCTAGTTAATCAGTTACCGTGGCCTCCATTGCTTTGCGTCGCTCCTATAGGGTTAGAATTTGATAATTGATAGTTCAAATTTCCTGGTGTAGTTGATCAATGCTGCCACTACACTTCCCATGATCTCCCTGAATCCTCTTGGCTTCTCATTTGAATAGTTTGTTGTTTGCCAGGAGATTGTTAAATCGAACACGCTCTCTTGAAGCATCTCTGAATTTCATGTAGGCAACTATCATCTTCCCCAACACCTTTATCAACATCTAAATCGATAGCATTGTGAAGGCGATCAACCAAGGAGGGACTTCATAAACAAGTTTAGTAGAAGTAAGGGCAGAGAGATCCATAGAAGATTCACCATAAGATCCTTTGGATCTAACCCTAAAGAGGAATTGGCACCCGCAATTGTTTTCACTTCAAAAGGAAATATAAAATGATAGTATAAATCCCTTACAATAAAAAATAAAAATAAAGTACTAAATAAAAGAAAGATATGAAAAAAAGGAAACTGATCATACGAGGAATAAAGTTAGATTTTTTCTTTTGACTTCGAAGAAGAAAAAGTTAATAGTGGTAAGGAAGAACTTCAACTATAAAGTTAATTCATAGAAACTACGCCCGTCGATTCCTACAATAGGAATTAATAAGTGAAATCATGAAAAACGATTTTCGATACAGGAGGTTATGCATGATATTGTAGATCGATAGAATGCTACCTCGTGACATCTATAAATGCCAGTCGAAATCCTTTAGAACGTCTCTTTACATCCTGTAAGTGCAAAGAGATGCAGTGGGACATTGTTTACACTTGACCTGTCATGACCAACTTCAGCAAATAGGATGCCACCACGTGTTGGCACATTCGTATAAATGCTAGTAAATATACTTACAGAGTGTAGAAGAGAGATCGTGAGAATCCGAAACACACCTCTACCAAAGATGTGTGTCATGCTAGGAATGCCATAGCACCCAGAGACGTGGGCACGATTGAAACTCTAGAAGCGGTTATCCTCTTGTTAACACATGGATAGAGCACGCGTAACACAGTGTAATGCTAAGGTGATGATATTCAACAACATGGCTGAATTTAATTGGCAATGTACTTCTGTAGACCACTAAGTAGTGTACCAAGAGAAGTCATCTGCAAACAGAAACATAAGTGCGCATAGCAATACAATAGTTAGCTAGCTTTTCTCAAAATATAATCATATCGAGCCAAGGATGCTAACCGATCAGATCATTTGATCCCATAAGCCAAAGGGCTATACGCAAGGCCACCGCCTAACCCAAGTCTATAAAAGCAATAGGAAATGAAGAGCTTTAGGCCCTCGTTAATCCAATCAAACAAACATCTTATTTAGATCAATGTTGTCTATCAAATCTTTTTCGTCCTATATAGGCATCTATTTTAGCTTAAATTAGTTTAGCTTCTCCACTTCTATCCAACATCATGTTGTAGTAAGTCCAGATCGATTAGCATAGCTTTACTTTAGTTCCTCCACTTCTGTACAGTGAATTCCTGCAACAAGTTAGAATTAGTTTAGTTTTATTCAGAACCTCGCCATTGGACCCCAAATTCCTAAGTTTTTACTTAGTGATTCCCTAGGCCACAACCTACTGGCCAAACTAGGACCGTCTCATGATCATCCATGTTCAAAGGACTATCAACCAACCATGGCCACTTCGCCCACTTAAGCAGCCATTGTTAAGTCTTACTTTATTTTCTTTTCTGTCGATTGTACTGCATTCTCATTTAGTTTAATAAAATTGGCACTTGACTTTATATTTCATGTTTCTTCCTTGAGTACTTACTTTGTTAGTAAATGCGACAAAGCCATCACTATTGCAATAAAAATCCTTGTTTTCAAGGAAAAAAGAACGCATCCGAAGGATAAACCCTCCCCTTCACAAATCACCTGATTCCTTGTCAATCGATAGCCGAGTAGTTAAGCCAATCTTCACAGATTTGGTCCTAATCCGATTATTTTGGCACATAGGGTCACAAGGCGTTCGGTTTGATTCGAGTTGCATACAACTCGGGCACACCTGATACATACATACTTGCACATGTACAATCAAAATCAAGCCATTTACTACGCGTGTGGCCGCGTGTCTGAATTGAAGCCCAACACGAACAAACCTTTTATCCAACTCAAATCTGTCTATTAAATCTTTTTCATCCAACATGGACATTTGTATTTGCCTAGTTTAGCCTTTCCACTTTTGTCCAGTACTATGTTACAGCAAGTTCGGATCAATTAGTATAACTTTAGTTTAGTTCTTTTACTTTCATACAACGCATTGTTGTAACAAGTTGGAATTAGTTTAGTTTCATTCACAACCTCATTTTTGCACCCCAATTTCGTAAGTTCTTACATAGTGATTTTCCAGGCCACAACCTACTGGCAAAACCACGACCATCTCTTGATTGTCTAGGTTTAGATGACCGTCTCATGACTGCCCATGGTTAAAGAACTGTCAACCATCCACGACCGCTTTGCCCCACCTGAGCTGCCGTCAGTAATTCCTTTTAAGGCTAGTTTGGGAGCTTGTAAATGGAGGTAAATGAATTGGGAGTAAATGACTTACTCAATTGTGTTTGGATGTGAGTAAATGAAATGTATTTGAAATTCAAATATTCTGTTTGGATGGGAGTAAATGAGAGAAATTGGAATATGCATTGGGATTTTTTAATATATTCACAGGAATATATGTTATATCCCAAATAAGCTTTAAATCCCAAATTACTGTACATATGTGATATTTGATAGGATGATTGCAATAAGCCCTTTGAATATATATACTTCAGCAAAAAATGAGGAAATTTCGACCTCGGGTGGGTCACAAACATAAGAATCACTAACAAGCAACTTGCCAACATTTTTTAACCGTCCATTTCGAGGGCCGACCTTTGGACGGTTTGGAGCATTCTATTGGTGTGATTTTAGTAATTTAGCCAACAGTTGGATTGTTTCGGAGTATCATTAGTGGGTCATGTGTACGACATGCATCTGTGTAGCAACACCTTTATTTACTCGTGCGACTCTCCAAGGGAGCCTAAAATCTCTCATTTGAGAGAGGATTTCATATACGTGCCTATTTACTCCCATCCAAACACACCTCAAAGACATTTACCGCCATTTACTCTCAATTCCTCTCATTTATCTCCATTTACTCCCATCCAAACGGCCTTCACTTTATTTACTTTTCCGTCGGATATGTTGTATTTTCATTCAATTTAATAAAATTCGGCCCTTGGCGTCATTTTTCTTGTTTCTTCTTTGAGTACTTCATTAATAAACGCGGCAAAGTTATCACTGTTGTGATAAAAGTCCTTGTTTTCAAGGCAAAAAGAACTCATCTGAAGAACTAACACTCCCCTTCACAAATCACTTGCTTTCTTGTCAATCGGTAGCAGAGTAGTTAAGCCCATCTTCACAGATCTGGTCCTAATCTAGCTTTTTCAGCGCCTAGGGTCACTAGGTGTTCAATTTGATTCGAGTCGCATTCGACTCTGACAAGCCCAACGCATTATACACACACGCAATCAAAATCGGGCCATTCATTACTTGTGTGGCAGCGTGTCCTAATTGAAGCCCAACATGGTTTTCTGGTACACCTAGTGGGACTCGGTGTGCTAGTTACAATTCATAATCGAACCAACATGGTGAGCAAACAACGAACCTAGAGGCTGAGTAATCTTCCATATGTTACGAAAGAACCACAAGACGAGCTCGCACAGGTTGAACCCGTTGATGTGGATGTAGGATCTTCCTCTCAAGGCAACGCCTCCATGGAGTGTCATAGAAGCCTTGCACAATGTGCAAGCCAGTTTGCAGTAGATCTCTAAAATAGGAAGAACCCAAGTAGGAAACTTCAATAGGTTTATAGGAGTGTTCCTCGAGAGGCTACCATTATATGATAATCATCAAAAATACCGAGAATCTCGTAGTGGATTCAAATGTAAAAACACCGGCTAATCCTCCACCAAGACTTAGCTAGATTGAACCACAAGGCCGCCTCACACCACCGAAAGTGGTTCTAAGGAGGATGCTTAAACAGTGACTTTATGGCCAATATGATCGGTATGACCCCCACAACGGATATCCTGGGGAGCAACATATGTCTGCACCAAATAGTTTGAGGGGCAACCTCCTATGCCACTAGTGCCACATCCTTACTACACAGGAGCTCAATAGCTCGGTTGGCTACCTCCTATGCCGCCTGCACCTCTCTAACACTATGCAAGGGTCGACCCACTCGAGGATCAACCTCTGGTGCCTCAAGCCCTACCAACTGTTAATCCTGTGGTGCAAAGACCCGCAACCATGACAGTTGGGCTGTGAGAAAGTTATTAACATCATCTAAGAAGTGGCTAGTCAAACTCAAGGCCACAAGGTTGTTAAACCCATCTATCTCAACCCTTACCTTGAAAGGATTAATCAATACTTCAAGCTACCCATAAGGTATAAGGTCCCAAAGTTCACCATTTTCTCATAAGAAGGTGACTTGTCAACAACAAAACACGCCAGTCACTTCATTATACAATGTGGGGAAGTTTCAATCAATGATTTCTTAAAACCTCAAGTTGTTCAGAAACTCCCTAACAAGAGCAGTCTTCACATGGTACATAAACCTACATCCATATTCAGTACACTTGTGGCTAGAGATTGAGGAAAGGTTTCACACGCAGTTCTTTTGAATCGAGCCTATGGTTTACATAGTTGATCTGTCCTGCTTAAGTCAATTACCGAGTGAAACGACTGAGAGATTTATAACTCGCTTTAAGAAGGCAAGAAATCGATGTTCAATGGCTTTACCAGATGTTGAATTTGTCAACTTATCTCAGGACGGTATGGACATCGAACTTCGAAAATTTGAATGTATAGACTTCAAAGATTTCTTTGAGCTCTTTGCCCATGCTACAAAGTACGAATGGATTCTCCGAGAGTTGAGTCAAATAAGAAATTTGTCACAAGGGACCTACTTTCATACCTAAACTACGAATTGGCCGCCACAAAGCTGGTGGCCAAAAGGCCGTCCGTTTGTCTTACTTTGACCAGGAAGGATGTTCAAACCCCTTCAGGAATGAACCCTTGAAAGAATGCATATGAATTTGAAGAGTAGTATTCTTTCGACATCACCAAAGTCAATAAGTTATTCAACTATCTCCTGACAGCTAAATTTATCAAGTTTCCAGAATAACAAATGATTTCATGGACCGAAGAACTAAAGAAAGGTGAGTTCTGTAAGTGGCACGGTACTAAAACTCATTCAACAAACAATTGTATCATTTTTAGGAACATCATCCAAGAAAATATCGGCAAAGGCCTTCTCAAGTACCTAAAAAAAGAGGTCATGGGAATCGACAGAGATTTATTCCCCAAGACTGTTGACACAAGCGTTGTGTTGGGTGACCTCGAGACACTGAAGCGGCCCATGGAAGAAGCATTGACATCAAGGTCGCAGCCCTCGGAAGAAACTGCTCGTAAAGCCTTAAAATGCCACTCCTGAGGTTTTAAAAGAGCAATGACCCCAGTAGAACTCTGTCGAAAAAACCTTGGTGGCAGACCTGTGCCCTAAGCATGTACCATGGGAGTGTTGTTCCCACCAGGTTCTCATGGTTGACCAACGGCCATCCCTAGTGATCCTACAAATCCTACCCTCACAACAGTCTCAATCGTGAGGAGAACAGGACAAGCCAACACACTTAAATATTGCAACACTGCAGCAATATTAGTCATACAAGCTGCTTCGTAAAGTCGACAAGTCAACGCCACCACATCCTAGTATTGCCACATCCCACGACTTTGTGAGAAAAAATCCTCTACATCGGGTCAAGGTCAAGAGGAATTACAATTAGAGGCTTCCACAACAACTCCATTGTAAGCTGAAAAAATGCTTTTAAAAGGACTAGGACCATCAAGCAAATGGCTGTCCTAGACACATAAGGATGGTCAAACTAATAAAGGCACGATGGGATTGTTGGATAATAGTTGTCCATCGTAAGTTCCCTCAACCAACCCAGGGGTTAATCAGAACACAAAAATGTCAACTACAGAGACGACGAGTTGCAACCAGAGCCTACACTATAGCAGACCGCACCATCGATAGCAAATTGTTTGGGACCTTGAGTTCTAGATCGATCATCATATGAAGCTTCGTATGTTGTTGGGTGTTTTTCTAGTTGTCTCTTAAGCTAATCTAGATGACAAATTCATGGACGAAGATTTGTAGAAGACGACTTATCTCTTAAAGAACTCTTAACGGGGGAGACATTACTAGAGAGCTCTTCCCAAACGCAGTACCCACTTATGGTTTTAATTAGTCGAATTGTTTACAACACAAGTTTTACACAGTGGAAAAAATAACCTGTCTGGCCACCATCTTGTATAAGTAAATCCACTCCGTTCATCAAGTGGGAAAACTTATTTGAACCGTAAATTTTCTCATAAAACCTTTTTAATTGTAGTGTGGCACGCCTAAGTTTTGGATCAAACTGATTCTTTTATGTTTATGTGCCATCCAAATTAGCCAAGAAGTCATTCCCACTAGGATGAATGAAAAACACAAAAGTACTAACAAATCCAAAACTTGTGTGGCCCCACGAGTGTTTCAATAGTGGGCGTTCAATCCCCATCGTTTCTTATCGTGTGGCCCACTTGAGCTTTGGATCTACCTCACTTTTTAACTCGTGTTCTAACATGAGGTGTCAAAACAATTGGACGAGGTGGATTTATCAAAAAATGATAGCGGCCCCAAATGTCTTAACAGTGTCCATTCTATCTCCATTGTTTCCTACAATGTGGCCCACTTGAGTTTTGGATCTTGCTTCATTTTTGGGCTCACCCCCTAATACAAGTTGGCAAAACTAATGGCAGAGTGGATTTTTTTTTCAAATACATTATGGTGGGCCTCACAAATGATTGAATGTTTTGCATTCAAATTCAATACACACTTTTTCCTTTCGTCTAGCATCCTTGAGTTTTGTATCTGCCTCATATTTTTTGGGCCCATCCTTAAAATGTTTCGGCGGAACTAGCGGACGGGTGGAATTATTAGAACCGTCACTGTTGGCCCGAGTGTTTCAAGGGTGGCATTCAATTTCCGGTCCTTATGTAGTAATGCATGACTATATTTAGTAAGAGGTGGTGAATTGTCATTGGCTACAGTCCTTTGATAGTTATCCAACACTTGAAAAGATACTGGTAACTCTACCACCATACACATACACAAGGCATGCTTGTGCTAAAATCTAGATCTCCAGGCCAATTGTGGATGTGCCATGGCCCATAAGTACATTGGTCAAGCAAGTAAAGTAGGATAGTAAACATAGGTTTGCAAAGTGCATCCAAACACATCAAAAACCCTAATATGACTTTAAAGGGTTTTGCCTCAAATGCCCCTTTGGAGTGTCCAAACTGTTGGGCTTCAATTTGGATAGGTGGTTGGCCACACATGTAGTGAATGGCTTGATTTGGATTGCGCGTGTGTGAGTATGTATGTGTCTGGCGTGCTGGAGTCATATGCAACATGAATCAAACTGAACGCCTTATGAGCCTAGGGGCGGAAATAGCCAAATTAAGACATTATCCGCGAAGATTGGCTTGACTACTTAGTCGCCACCAATTAACAATAAACCAAGTGATATGCAAAAGGGTTCCTTTTGTCTTGGTTGAAGGACTTTTTATTACTACGGTGATAGCTTTTTTATGTTCACTAACGAAGTAAACACGTAAAGAAGAAACAAGGAATATAAGTTCAAGTGCCAATTTTATCAAACTGAATGAAAATGCAGTACAATCAGTAGAAAAGTAAATAAAACAGAAGAAATTACCGACAGTAATTCAAGCAGGCAAAATGACTATGGATGCTTGATAATCCTCTAAGCCTGGATGGTCGTGAGACAATCATCTAAACCTGGACGGTCATGAGATGGTCATGGTTTGTCTAGCAAGTTGTGGCCTAAGGAATCTCTAAGTAAGAACTTAGGGGTTTGGGGTCTAACGATGATGTCATTGATGAAACTAAACTAATTTTGACTTATTGCAACGACGTGTTAAACAAAAGTAAAGGAACTAAAGTTATGCTAATCGATTTAGACTTGTTGCAACATGGTGCTGGACAGAAGTGGAGAGGCTAAGCTAAGATAAATGTTTGTGTTGGATGAAAAAGATTTGATAGGCAATGTTGAGCTAAATAAAGGGTTTGTTTGATTGGAAGGCTATGGCTTGTAGTTCTTCATTCTCTACTACTTCTATAGGCTTGGGTTAGGTGGTGGCCTTGCGCATGGCCCCTTGGCTCACGGGATTGATAGTCCCATCGGTTAGAGACCTTGGCTCGGTATACTTCTATTTTATGAAAAGCCAGCCAACTTTTGTGTTGTTGTGTACATTTATGTTTCTATTTCCAGATGACTTTCTTCTCTTGATGCATCACTTAGTTGTTTATGGTTGTGCGTGGCCAATTAAATTCGGCCATATGTCGTTGGATATTACTGCCTTAGCATTACACCTGGTTATGCATGCTCTCTAGGCGCTCTATGTATGTGCAACATATATCTTTTGTCCACTTGTCACCGGGAGGATGACCGCCTCTAGGGTTTCGGTCGTGCGTACGTCTTTAGGTGCTATAACATTCTTGGCATTACACACCTCTCTAGCAGATGTGTGTTTTAAATTCTCATTATCTCTCTTCTGCACTCCACGAGTCCCTTTTCTAGCTTTCGTACGAATGTGCCAATACGTAGCGGCATCTTATTTGTTGGAGTTGGCCGTGACAGGTCAGGTGTAAACAATGCTCTCGCGTCTCTTTGCATTTAGAGAATGTAAAGAGACGTTGCATCGTAGGGATTTCGACTAGCGCTAGCAGATGTCATGTGGTGGCACCCTATTGGTATACGATAGTCATACATAGCCTCTCGCATCGGATATCGCCTATCATGATTTAACTCATTGATTGCTAATATAGCAGCAATTGACGACCGTAGTTTCTATAAATTGATTTCGTAGTTGAAGATCTTTTTTGTCACTACTAACTTCGTCTTTTTCAAAGTTGAAAGAAGAATTTAACTTTGTTCTTTGTTTGACCAGTTTTCCTTTTTCGTATTTTTCACTGTCATTTTCTATTTCCTTTTGAAGTGAAAATGATGGCGGGTGTTGGTTTCTCTTCAAGGTCAAAGTTGAAGGACCTTGTGATAAATCTTCTGCGACACAATCCTCCAAACTTTTTGATGAAGTCCCCTCCTTGGTTCACCATCTCAATGGTGACAATTTAGATGTTGATTCCTAGATGCTAATAGAGGTGTTGGAGGAGGTGATAGTCGCCTCAACAGAATTCAGATATGCTTCAAGAGAGCATCCTTTGTTTGACTATCTCTTGGCGAACAATGAACTGTTCAAAGGAGAAGACCAAAAGATACAGAGGAATTATATGAATTGTAATGACAACATTGATCAATTACGCTGGGAAATTCGACCCCATAGGAGCAACACGAAGCAATGGAAGAGAGGGTGTGAGTCTTAGTTAACGAGAGAGAGGATAGTGAGGTGGGTTGAGAAGGCATGTGGCTCCCTCTAATGGGCACTAGTGGAGATTCTAGCATTAGGAGGCTTTAGAAAGGATGGCAAGAGCTAGCGTCCGTTACTCTTCATTGCAAGCTCATTTTGTCTAATAGGGTTAACGTCTTTTTCCGTCCATGCTTCTAATTGGTTGTAAAGATTGATTTCTCTTCTTTTTTTATATTTGTGGCACATGCGATCGCGTATTGGCCAATGGTCAGAAATCTAACCAATTTTCAGCTTGATCCAAAACTCTGGTGGGCCCATTGCAAAGAGAAATGCAAATCAAGGGAGGAAAATGTTCCTTTTGCATTGGCCCACCAGAGTTTTGTATTGGGCTTGTGAGGTTTCAAGGGATGCCTCATCACATGGATCGTTCAGATTTTGTGCCCGTGACACGTGCAAAGGTGCGCATAATTTTTTTTTTTCTTTCTTATATTTCATTTTTTTATAAAATTTTTCATAAAAGAAGTATATGCGGCATATGTGATTGTGCGATTGCGTATGCAGTCGCATACAATCGCATATGTGATTTGAGAACATTGACCATAACATCATTAATGATGGCCATTTCCTCTTCTGCCTTGTCACTTGGAATCCATCAGCCACATCTTATTTGACTGCCCTTATGTTCAATGGATTTTAGAGAAAATTCTTCAGAAATTCTATCATCCTTATACGCTCTCTCCTTCCATTGCTCAAGCGGTAACTAACCTTGTGGAAAATTGCACTAGTCCTGTTTTCATTCTACTAAGCAATTTCTGCTTTCTGGCTCTTGCCTGGACCCTCTGGAGGAAACGGAATAATCGGTAGTCTTCTTCTACCTTCCTTCAAAAAAAAAGGTTATTCGTAGTTGTATTCTAAAGGAAGTGTGGTCCTATATCATTTTTGTTATGAGGCCATTGCTATGATTTCTCCTGCCAATATTCCTGCAGCTTGAAACCTCCCAATTGCTATCTGCCACCCTGGTAGCCTGCTTGCTACTAGTGCTCCAAATCTCCCAGGTGACTCAGGCCTTTGTTGGTCCATCACTTGTTCTGAAATTAGCATCCACCAAAGTCAGGCTCCAATGTTTTTCCCCCGCCTCTAGAATAATTTGGGGTGTAATCTCTAAGGCTGAAAAACATGGGCTCGGGGATAAGAGCCTTCTTGTTTTATTATATAGTTTTCTCAGACTTTCTTCTACTATGTTTTCAAGTGTCCGGATTGAAGTGCAAAATGAGGACTGTCCTGTGGCTATCAAAGATCCCTCAGATTCTTCTTGGAGCATGTGGCTGTTTGTTTGCATCTTGCACTTGAGGATTCTGTCTTCTAAAGGAATGGTGAAGGTTGTTGATAGGCATAAGAGAGCTTTCATTTCTATTCTAGTGAGCACCCCGCCATCAGTTGCACTCGGATCATTACTTCCTCTGAGTTGGCCTCGCTGATGCCTTCTACCATGATTCCCTAGTCTCCTGTTTCTAGCAGGCTAGATTTGCTCGTCTTGTTTTCTTTTCTTCTCCCCGGCCTACGGTTTGGGCTTCCCTTGGCCCGGGGTGTGGACATTTCTCTCACCCTGCCTGGGATTAGGGTGCTTTCTCTTTGGCCCAGGATGTAGGCTCCCCTTTCTTTTCTTTCCTTGGCCTGGGGTGTCGGCCCTCTTATATTTTTGGGGTTCACGCCCTTTTGGAAGATATAAGAGTATTTTTCGTTGCCTTTCAAAAAAAGAAAAAGAAAAGAAAAGACGATGACTCAACCTTAAAAGCACACACTGGCGAGGAGATGGAGGAAATCCAACCAATGTGTCTCAGAACTAATGGTGGACCTAGAATGTTTGATTTTCTACATTTAGTGGAGAAATATTATGTATTTGGGTTATTTTTACTCTGTTTTTTGGCTATTGCTATCAAACTTCTCTAGGTGAACGAGGACCATTGCAGATACTCGTTTTCACTGTATGTCATTGTCTAACCATGATCAGATGATGGGAGAGTCTTCCAGCTATGGCCCACCCACCATGTTGCCAGATCATGAGACTGATGTGCCACGTAATGATGAGTGCAATGTGGTTCAGCCAATGCCATTTCATTAAACTAGAAGTAGATTATCTCAAAGATGACTTTAGTTAGATCCATCATTATGAAGTTTCTTGGTTGTAGTTTCAAATCCTTATTCATCATTTCCATTATCACAAACATTCAAAAACCGAAAGGTGAGAGCATGATCATTGCAGTTGATTTCTACATTATTCCTTGAATTGTTAATCATTCATGTTCAGTCATGAGTAGAACTAGTTTGGACATCCTCAGAAACATTTGCAGTAAAAACTGATGAATAGCTTTTTTCATTTGTGATTTTCAACCATCTACGCTGAGTATCATTGGTTGGACAGTTTATCTGGACTGCTCCATTTGTAACATATCATTCATTAAGCCATCAATGCCATTTTTGTATCCAATTCAAATTTTCATCGATGCACTTCCCCATTTTCCTCAAAATAATTTCCATACTGCAACAAAAAATCTAATACATCCATGCACGAAATTGGTAGGAAGAAACGAAAATACTAGGCAACAGCTCCCCATCTAAATCTCATTGAAAAGCACTCATTGTTGAAGAACACATTTGAACAGCAGGTGGGGTATCCAAACCTGCCGAGTCCATATCAAATTCAACCATCCACTTTACTATGACAGCCACATAACACAGTCCAAAAGTTCCCATATTCTTAAGCAACATGTAATAAGAGGTATGCTAGAATAAGATGAGGTAAAATATCAGGAGCAAAATAACAATTCCAACAAGCGAGCTATAACTAGATCCCCTCTACTATCTTCACAGTGGAGAAGGATCGTTGAAGGTGGACCATCCAATGAAATATGCAACAATGCCACTACATATCACATCCCAAGCATTGTCAAGAGAAGGTCAAAGAGGGAGACCAAGACATCATCACATTTCGAAGAATGAATATTGGGTCCTTTAATATTTTAGGGTGTTTGATTTTCCAAACCCTCTGTAAATACATTGCAAATGGGTAATAATTATTTCCTTTGGTAGTTACGGCATTGTTACCAAATGCTTGATTTGGCTCTTTTTTTAGCTCTAAAATTGAGGACACTGCCAAATATATGTGGGGCCCACTGTGATGTCTCTGGCCTATCCACACCGTCCATCTGTTATGCTAGTTGAATTTACGGCTTGACCAAAAAAATGAGGCTGATCCAAACTTTAGTGGACCACATCACAGGATTTAGGGAATCAAACATCTACCGTTAAAAACTTATTGGTGCCACTATTTCCGTTGGTGTGGGCGATTTGAATGTTGGATTGGCCTCATTTTTTGGCTCATGCCTCAAAATGTTATGCTAAAACGGATGGATGGCACGGATATATCATATATATCACGGTGGGGCCCACAAATTTAAACCGGTCCTTTTGAACTGGTTTTCGGAACAGAAATACAAGTGCATTTTCAAGAAAGGTGGAGGAATAATTACTTATTCACAAGGCATTTACATAGGATTTGGAAAATCAGAAAGGCCCTTAGTATTTTCCAGTAAGCAATTTGATTATTTAGGGAAGTGCTTTATTTGTTTTGGAAATTTGGTCTCATCTTTATTTAGCTATTTAGAGAATGTGTGGTCGAGATTCAACCTTAGATCTTCACCAATGGTTAGGATTTAAGTTAGGCCTTGATGTCTTTTGTATAAGTATTCTTCAATGTAATTGCAAGGGGACTTTTTGGGATTTAAAATTTGCTCTAGGTGAAATGAAGTTGAGTTGCAAGCATGCAACTTGTGGTGTTCTTCTCATCTAACAGTGACGTCTTGAAGCATCTGTATTTTCTCGTCTCCATCTTTGGGTGAGGAAGACTGCATCAATCCTCTGAGCAACCGCCTCTTCTGTCCTCACACTGGAGAAGGAATCTCCGCCCAGAACTGCCTCTTCTGTGTAGGGGTTATGCGTCACAAGCTGGAGTGAGTAAGCCCTTGCTGGCCAGCTTCCTCATAGGTGGAGAAAAGAACTGTAAGAGCAGTCATTAGACTTGCTAACTTGTAGGTGACACTCCTCCCATGTATGGTAAATTCCAAGCTGCCTCTTGACGAAAATAACATAATTCTTCACTGTTCCATTCAGCTGTAAGATTTGTCAAATAGACAATTGGATACAAAATTCACATCAAGTCATCATACAAGAACTTATATAACAACATACTGCATGGGGTCAAGTCGAAGGCATTTCCTGTATGGTGCGGCAGTAACTGTAGGGTCCGTCGTCATCAGAACTGTTGATCTGAATTGATAGACCATAGTTGGTGAATCAGGACCATCCATCTAATGGTCCCTAATGTTGACGACTCAACCTTAAAAACCCACTCTAGTTACCTTTGCAATCTTAACCTCTTTTGTTTTGTTTTGTTTGTTTTTTTCTTTCCTCTCCTAGAGTGGGGTTCTAAGGTCGAGTAGTCAACATCAGAGACCATTGGTTAAAACTCCACCACAGGAAGTTAGTCTAAAATGTCCACTTGTTTTCTTTTCCTTTATAACAGGTAGTGGAGCTGAAAGCCTTGTGGGGTCCACGTGATGTGCGTATGACATACAACCTTTGTGAAAATGTTCAACCTACCATGATGATCAGTTGAACATAAAATGATGTTGATTTAATCATCAAGTGGACTACACCATAAAAAATAGTGTAGACCATTCAAATTCATGTGTGGCCCATGTAATAATTGGATCAGCGTAATTTTTGTTTAGCCTGTATCACCAAACCATGGCCCCACATGTTGATGATGAGCAGGACACTATAATTCCTTCACAAATTATGGACTTCTACTGTAACGTGCAGGTGGACGGTGGACCAACCATTTGGTGATCCAAACCGTTCTTGTGGCTGGGACCACAGTGGATTGGAGATCCTGAAAAATCGCCAGTGGGAAAAGTTCATTGGCGCAAGACCACTACCATTTTTCATTGAACCGCGAGGATCATATGACTGTAGATACTGGGGCATGAGATGATTGGGGTGGTACCCAAAGGACCATTCGCCGCACCTACAGTCTATATAGTGTAACTAGCCCAACAACCATGCATTTGGATCTACCAATATTTGATCTAGGCCGTTCATCTACTAGGAACCATCCTGACTGATTCCCTGGAAACCTTCCTTGACTCGAACCCTTGACTCGCTGTTGAAACTCCCGAGAGTCTACCATCCGAGTAAGACTAAGGAACCCCCTGGAAACCTTCCTACACACATGAAGAGCTGTACACTGAGTTAGCTCGCTGGACTCGACTCGAAAAAGCTCGATTCAACTCTGTTCGAAACTGAGTTCAAGCTGATTTATTGAGCTCGAAAAAATTTCCAACCGAGTTCAAGCTTGCCCAAGCTCGACTCGGATCGAACCAGTTCTGTGACTCAGTACTTTGATATTGATGTTGTTTACCAAATGTTTGATGAAATGACTCAACAAAATGTTGGTTGGTGACGAGGAAGGCATGGATATGAAATAAATATCTTTGTATCTTGAATTTGATGTTGCCTACTGAGTGTTAGATGAAATACCTGTAAGCTACTGCTGCTGTTTTACATACCATTAGGAATTGAAGGTGTGCCCCATTTGTTTGTAAAAATGCTGCGCAGGCACACAGGCTCGAACTGGCTTGAGTTGCTGACTGAACCCAGCTGAGCTGGCCAGTTAGGCTCGAGGACCAAGCCTAGACGAGCTGGGGTCAGCTAGTGGCCAAGCCAAGTATAGCTGTGCCAAGCTGGACTCAGTTGGACTCGTGTACAGCTCTAAATTGGTGATTGGATTTTCTGGTCGAAGGTAGAGTTGTATAAACCATCTATTTACAGGTCACAAGCAAGACGGCTCAGATCGTTGGGTGAAAGAGATTTTTCGAGCATGACCTTTCCAAAATAGGGTCCACCAGATGAAAGATCAAGGTCATTGAAAGGTGGACTCCGACAACACGTTGTGCAAAACTTCATAGACTCTACAATCCAATAGAGGATGATCCTGACCATTCCATTAGTAGACTTCTATTGGTGAGCTTATTTCCTCCCAATATATGTTGCTTGTTGAACAAGGGCCCATATTTCCTTATCTTGTGTGCCCCACTTCAATGGACACTTGATCAACGGTCCATGATCGACGTGTTTATCTCACTGATCAATTGATGGTATTAAATGGATGGAACAATCGAAAGTTAATAGAAGCTAAAACTAGGGCCTGTAAGGTTGGTGTTGAGTGCCAAAAGGTCCACCAATTGGATGTCATGGATCGTCCAATCAGGTAATTCAAGAGCAGTTGTCCATCCACGTCGTAGGGACCCACTTAAACATCATTTCAGACCATGGATGTCCATACCACGTGTCAATTTCAAAAGCAGGGACAAATAATGAAATGAGTGTAATGTAAGCTGGTTAGATTTGACGCCAAGATCATCATTCGCAAAAGCTGGCCGATCCACTAGACTGTCCAAATCAATGTTTTATTACAAAAGTTATTGTTGAGAAATCTGGTCAATCTTACTTCACCTATTGAGTACCTGTGATTTAATAAAAAACAAGAGAAGGCATTGGGGGCATCAGTCATCACCTAAGGCAATCTACACCATCCAAACTATCCTCATTCCAAACCATCCTCATCATGGACTGTACATACATTTTAGTATCCACACTTGATTACTGGAATGATAATAGAGACCTCATTATATTTTTTAGTTGTGGAAGTACTTAATGAAACTAATCCCATTAACTATAAATTAAATAAGCCAAAATCAGCACCTTAAAGTATAAGTTACTGATCCAACGGTTCAGATCTGATAAATCCACGGCCTAGATCTCACACAAATGTGCCACATCAGCAACCGTGAACCCAATCATCTGTTCAGACTCCAGACCAAAACCAATACTATAGTTTCCATAGGTGTGCGTTTAACAAACCAAATGGCTCACGCACATGCATGGTATATACCATATGATAAAAAGGCCCACCTATCATTCAAAAATGAAGGGACAAGGCAGACAAGGCCTCACGAACATCATCACAGCCATTCATTGATGTCTCCCTTTCTTGCATGGTTGAAGAATCCCCTAACGAGAACTTGAAGGTGAAGCACTCTTTCAAAGGGAACTTTTGGTTGCTTTTAATCCCACCACCTCTTTTATTATGGTAGCCTGGATAATCAGACTTCCTAAATTCAACACATTCCTTCAACACAAGGCCTGCTCTTTTGGCCAGCTTCTCCAACTTCCAACGGTTGTAAGGGTAGTCGTTCCGGTGGGCCACGTGCACTTCACCACCATCAGTCAGCATCTTACTTGCACTATGGAAGAAACCCGAGAGGAGATTCTTGTGTTGCCTGTTTTCCCAATGAAATGAAACCAGTCATCAAAATTAGCTTAATACGTTAAAAACAGGTTATCTGGTCCATTCATCTTCTTCTAGATACTGTCAATGGGCCACAATCGAAAAATCACATGGGGCGACATCATCCTAACTGTTGATTGGTGCGATACAAAAGGGAAGTTATAAACCAAACTTAAATGGCCCATATCCAATGTAGAAGAATGGTCATAATCATCAATTCGACATAATATTGTAGATCATGGCCTATCAGCATTTATACACAGATTCTTTAGGGACAATGGGTCAAGTTGAAGTTTGCAGACCCATTCATCAATGGGGCAACAGATTCCATTGCAAACCCAAACCTGACTGATGAGTCACTAACCCATGGCCCTAATAACTCAACACAACCCAGCCAGACCCAACTTAGCTTTAATAATGGAATATGATGTAAGAATTCTATAAGGTGGGCCTTATTGATCAACAGTCTGAATTATCCTAAGTGTTGGATAGTATGAGCGGGCATACCAATAGACCATTAAGTTGTGATTCATCTAAAATTGTGTAAAGGATGGTGTGCTACAACTGTGTCACATGCACAATGTTCCAATTGGATTGAAATTGCCACATTCATGTGGAGCATTAGGGAGATGAGTTTTGATAGGTTTCAAACTCCTCAACCCTCTAAACTATATAAACAGGACTGGTTCCTCAAGCCTACATACAACAGAAGTTTTCATTCTCATCCTAGTGCTTCTCTAAGGGTTTAAAGTGCAAAAGACTACGGCATAAAGCCTACAGCAATGATATCCCAATAAGATATGCTATTTAGTTTATTTGATCTCCATATTTGATGCATAGCACAGTCCTTTGCAATTCCGCATATAATTTACATATGAAGCTAAGGGTATGTATTTGGAAATTTGGGTCACATCAGGCCATCTGATTCAATACATTGATAAAAATATATTAATATGGCCGTTTGGTAGTCAACCCAACCACAAACCAAATGGGTCACACTTAAAGCCCAACCTCATATTTATTCCGCGCTACAAGTGGACCCAAAAGAGGCCCACCAACATAGCCATTTTACAAACAAGAGATAACCAACAGATAAGATCAATATATGGCCCACCTTCCTCTGTCAGATCATTGGACTTAGTTGAAAAGTCTCCCAACACATGATCACAAGCCATCAAATAGCCCCAAGCTAATAACAAATGAAGATCACATGAGCATTTAGGAACATGACAATGATAATTTTATCGACTCCAATGGCCTAGCTAGCACGTGAAAATGGTTTCTCCGCACCCAGAAGTATAAATGAAATTTGAATTAATAATACCATGTGTACAATTTCTATATGCATGTGTATCTAGTGTGCAGAAAATCAAATAATTCCCCCAACTGCTACAATTCATTGTATAGTACACTTACTCAATGAGGTATGTATCTCGCTCCTTGAAAAACGGGATGTGGCCCGCGTGTGGGAAGTTGAAAATGATTCGATCAAACTTCATGGTCTTTAAGATTGGTTGTTTGTTCATGTCATGCACATCAACATCATGCAAGACCATGCATCCCAGTCCATTCAATTCTTCCAGGTGGGCCTCTGAACTCCAATGCTTGATCCTCAACATCTCTGAAAAAATGTCATCCCCATGCATGCAAGAGAGAGTTGGTTAGTAAAAAGAAAATGACGAGGTATACAATATCTACAAGCCTATGATACATCATATGTAAGACTTGATTGTCCAATGTAGATAATCTATGCATCGATTATGAAAATCGGGTCTAGATCTTAAGCTCGTACCTAAATGGTGGTAGGTTATTTGGATGTGAATCGATGACTTTGACCTTTTGCACTTTACACCCTTCTTAAAACCCCTTTGAATTGGACTTGAGTTTTCAATAGGTGTGACTGTAGGGCGAAAGCATGAATTTACAGAAGCAATTGGAGTAGTTTTACTCATCACAAGTATTCTCTCAAGAGTCTTCACACTAAATAGAGTCCACGTTCAATTGAAGTATTGTGGATATGTAATACAGTCTAAGCCCACAACTCCATTATGTATCTAAATCAATCACAACTATTGTGTGGCCCACCAATATGCTTAATCTAAATATCTAGTGGTCAAATTATCTAAAACCTTGATTATGTGCGGCCCACCTAATAAAAGTCTTACATTCTCCCACGGATGTGGATTTCCTACGAAAGTCTTTTGCAGGAAGTTCCTGCGCTGGGAACCCAGGTGGGGCCAACTGTGATGTTTGTGAAAAATCCTCCCCGTCCATCCGTTTTGTGAGTTCATTTTAGGACATGTTGCTAAAAATGAACCGTATCCAAAGCTCAAGTGAGCAGAAAACATGATAATTAAACATCCACAGTTGAAATATTCGTGGGGCCACAGACGTTTTGATTCATGCTAATATTTTTGTTTTCAGTTCATCCCAATAGGAATAACGTTATTAACGGTATGGATGACATCTAAACATCATTGTTGAACCCAAGAAGGTTTCAATGGTAGGAATTTCCCTAACCACATTTTCCTTTAGGGTGTGTTTGATTTTCCAGTGAACTGGTTAAATACCAGGTAAAAGAGTAATAATTATTTCCCCGTGTATTTACAACATACCTGATTTGACTACTTTTTTTGACACAGAAACCGAAAACATTACAAAATATATATGGGTCCCACCATTGCATTTCGCTTATCCACACCATTCATCCATTATGTCATTTGAATTTATAGTATGAGCAAAAAAATGAGGTATATCCAAAGCTCAAGTGGACCACACCATACGAAAAAGTGAATCGAATACTTATCGTTAAAAACTTTGTAGGGCCACTGTTTCTTTTGGTGTGGGCCACCTGAGTGTTGTATCTGCTTCATTTTTTGTCTCATGCTTCAAAATATTGTAGTAAAATAAATGGACTGAACGGATATATTATATACATTACCGTACGATTCAAAAATTAAAATTATCTCTTTTCAACTCGTTTCAATGGCACAAATACATATAAATTTTCAAACACGGTAAACCGTAATAATTACTCATTTCTAGTATATTTACACTGGCTTTGAAAAAACAAACAGGCCCTTAGTACGGCTTACTTGAGCTTTAGATACGGTTCATTTTTGGCAACATGTCCTAAAATGAACTTACAAAACGGATGGACGAGGAGGATTTCTCACAAACATCACAGTGGCCCTACCTAAGTTCCTAGCGCAGGAACTTCCTGCGAAAGTCGACATCCGCGTCCTTCTCCTAGTTGGAAACACTAACCAATAAAAATAAAAAAAAAATAAAAATATTTTCTAAAATTGTTTACTAGAAACATTAGTTTAATTAAAACTTCCTAATTGGTACCGGTAAGACTTTAAAAAAATATTGTTGTTGGATTTCATGAACAACTCTTCTTAAATTTACTTCATTAACACTATTAATATTGAATCATGATAGTCATCATAACATTGGTTCAAAGTGAGATAATCACAATCACAAATCCAGCAACCTAAATTATATAGATCATCGACATTGAGTTTTGTATAAAAATTACATGTCTGATGCAAGCATACATACTTATCTTCGAGTGATCTTATTATCTCTTTGTTAAGAACTTTACATATCTCTAACAAGACAAACTAAATTCCACTTAACAAAAAACAAATATGTACACTAAAGGAGAAGCGAAAAATAAATTGTATTATAGAAATGTCAAAATAAATGAGATCTTTAAATGTTTGCACATAAATCAAATTAAAGTAAAGCTAATACTAATCTAATAATCCTTTGGAATTAACAAGCCCAATAGAAGACATGCATCAAAAGTAGTATGATAGAATGACTTTTAAGGAGTAAATTCACCATTATTTGTTTCGTGTTGAAGAATTTTATAAAAATTTGATAATTTTACACCGAGTAAAACTTAATAACATATCATTTTGTATGTGGGCTCAAGATAAGCTATGTATTTTGCTTTCATAAGAGGTAAAGGTATATTATTTTACGCTCTCAATTATATAATTGCATTATGAAAACATAGATAGAGTAGACTTTTATCATCATTGTGGTCAACAAAGTTTGAATCTATATATCCAATCGATCCAAACAATCGGATCTCTAATATTTGGAAGTGAAGTTCATTATTTATTTGTTTAAAGTACAATACTTACTTTTATAGTGAAAATGAGGTTTACTTAAGACCAATGCTTATATATATTAAAACCCCATGAGCAAAGACTTTGGCTTTATGTATGTCAACATCACGTATGGTGTTCCATTTGATTTACAATACTCATTTAATACCAACTCAATTTATTTGGATTATTCAACTATATTCCATATTTTGCTATCCCTCATTGATTTTAATTCATCTTTAGTGGCATTAATAAAAGGAGTTTCACTCTCACTATTTATAGTATCATTAATGAACATAAAATTCTCAATATTCACAATTTTAATAAATCTTAATTGAGTATAAGTGATAATAGAATTTGAAATATTTTAATCTTTTTTAGCATCTAATAATTAATTGTCATTGGGTTAAGCTTAGCATCTGTAAGATGACCTCATATATAAAGGTGCCACAAATTGAGGTCTTCGATATAGCCTTGCTTGGAACTCTATTAAGAATATTCATACTGTATCATGTGACGTGTCACGGTCCTATAAGTATTTTGTAAAATCTACAAGTATTTACGATAACTTATTCATTGTATATACATGCCCATGATGAGAATAGTTATCTAAATATGATAAAATACTTTCACCCATTTTAAATGTAGTACAGAACAATCCATAAATGTTTATAAATATTACCTCCCATGATAAAAGTAGTCATCAAAAGGTAATAAAACGTGTTGCGTACAAAATATTTTGATCTAACTGGTGCAACATACATTAGTTACATACAAACAATGCCATGTGGTTGTTGTTGTATATTTTGATCTAACTAGTGCAACATACATTAGTTACATACAAACAATGCGATGTGGTTGTTGTTGTATGATTTTCATTGAAATCAGGATCTTAACATAAAAGGGTGTAAGACTATAAAATGAGACTTCTATGAAGGACAAAGAAGTCATTTACCACTTAAACTTGTAAACATGGTAACTATTTGTCAGCCCAAGGGGCAAAAGGTCCGAATGTTAAAATAGTGGTCTCTCTCACAACTTTTTCTCACACATTTAAAAAATGAAATTTATTGGACATATGCACTTCATTTTTTACAGGGCACAACATGATGTGTATATGAAACCCACTCATACTATTAGATGTCTAATCCCACGTTAGGCCCAATACCAAAAAGTCAGGCTATCCCGTGATTCAAGTGAGCACACCAAATAAAATAGTTGAAGCCATCCACCCTTGATTTTCATAGGACCCACAATGATGGTTATATAAAATACACTCCACCCATTAGATGCCACACCAAATTTAGGACTGGAACTCAAAAATTAGGCCCATTCATGATTTAGGTGGGCCACACCAAGAAAAACAGTTTGGAGGATGAACGTTCCCCATACACTATTTTCAATCCTTCATCCACCTAAGGATAGAGCTAATTTTTGGGTTATAGGCATAACATGGAGTGGCACACCTACTAATTAGGGTGGATTTCATATAAACATCATAGTGGGGGCCTACCCAACCTACAAAACCCTTTGCTCTTCCCCACACGTGACACGTGACACTCCCTAAATAAATCTTATAAAAGGTACTTTAATGATAATTACTTAAATTAACGTGATAACTTATTGAAAAAGCTTATGAGAATAAGTACAAAATGTAAATTCTGGCTTTTTCTTTTTGGTAAGAGGACACTGCAAACGTACGTGAAGCATAGTTATGCGGCAATCCAAACCGCCCAAATGTCTCACCAACAGAAACCAATGGATAGCCAAGATTGGGAGAATAAGACAAGAAATAGCCACCCAACATTAAATGGTGCACAACCGTCCATTCCCATTTCCACTGAAAAAAAAAAAAGGTGCAAAAAAACACCAATAAAGATATCTTTTTCCTCCAAGCTAGTATTATATTTTCAAAGTTTTCATTGCTCTCAAACAGAGATTTCATTTTAGATTACAATTCGTTAGAAAGGAAGGAGAATGAAAGCACAGTGCTGGTGATTGTCCACCACAATTTCAAAATGGTGTGACCCCTCCATCATCCATCTAGCATGCAAGTTAATCAATATAGCGTGCCCAAAACACTGGGCCCATTACATGAAAAACAAACCAAGGGTTAGATCATAGGGACCCCATTGGTAAAAAGAAGAAGAAGAAATAGAACAAATTAACGCTCCAGATTCAACTGGCAACATCACAAGGTCATGACCGTTCAATCAATACTATTTTACAGCTAAGCTCCATCCACTGTCGACGACACAATATGGACGATCCAGATTACATGCATGTATCGTTCCACATAAATGAGGTGGAAATGTATGTCAGAAATTCATTCCGTCCATCCGTTTTGCGAACTCATTTTAGGACGTGCGGCCAAAAATGAGGTGGATACAAAACTCAAGTGGGTCGCACGAGAGGGAAAATTGGGAAAAGAAATTCCCACCGTTGAAACCTTCCTGGACTCCATCTTGATGTTTATATGCTATCCAAACCGTTTATAAGGTCATTTTAAATGTGATGAATGAAAACACCAAAAATATAGCCTGATACAGAACTTTTATGGCCATAAGAATGCTTCAACGGTGCTCACTGAATTCCCACTATTTCCTCTCGTGTGGCCCACTTGAGTGTTGCATACATCTATTTTTTGGTCTCAGGTTCTAAAATAAGCTCTCAAAACGGATGGACGGGGTGGATTTCACACAAACATCTCGGTGGGCCCCACCCAGCATCCCTGCGTAGGAACTTCCTGCGAAAGGCTTTCGCAGCAAATCCGCGTCCACTACCAAGGTGTGCTACTACTGATATGCTGCTAAATTCAAAGTATCCCAGCTGTGTGTACGTAACCATGTATGTCTATATGTATATACGTATACTTAATTATACGAGTATATGTAGGCATGCATCTGTACCTTTAGAATCATGTGAAGTTGCCACCATGTTAGTAGCTGAGCGAAGGGCCTTTGCAATAGAGGCAGAGAAGGAGAAATCTCCCTCTCCTACCAGCAGTATCTTGTGAGAGCTGCTGTAGTGTTGTATCCATTTCTCTCTCCTCTCTTTCCTTTTTTCCATTATCGTCACCTTTCTCACCATTCATGGAAGAGACTATCTAATATAGAGTAGTTTTTTTGGTATTCTGGTCGAGTATGACCAATGGCATTCATGCACGCTCCCACCATTCACGTGCCATGTATCTAACTCAATCCAAACCGTTCAAATCACGTAGCATGTTCTAGATGGTTCGTGACCGAAAATTTTATAGATTGGTGATAAAGAAAGAGATGGATCACCTGCAGCCAGTAGCATGCTGACTTGGCATGTGGCCCCATCTTTCTTGCCAAAATGTTACTTGTGTAGGAAATCTAATCGATTCAAGTGTTAGGGAGCACCATGAATATCACCTATCTCTCAGATCACGCTCAATAAGTGGGCCAGATCAGTAAGCTGAGTCTGACCGTTGGCCTCCCATTGTTTTCGACGTGTAGCATGCCAGATGAGAGGATCCGTCTGATATTCGTGCCAAGTGATCTTAATGGTGGTGACTGGAAGAGTGAGGAAGCTAGCTTTACCGGGAACTCCATGCGACGGGAAGATAGGTGGGGCCCGCCGTGATGTTTGTGAGAAATCCATCCTGTTCATTCGCTTCACCAGATGATGGTAGTTTAACATCTCAAAAATGAGGCAGATCCAAAACTCAAGTGGGCCGCACGACAGGAAAAAGTGGGTAGGGAAATGCTGACCGTTGAAACCTCCCTGGGTCCACTGTGATGTTTATATGCCATCCATACCTTTCATAAGGTCATTCTTATTGGGATGAAATGAAAGCACAGAAATATTAGGCTGATCCAAAAGTTCTGTTGTCCTGCGAATGTTTCAACGGTGGGGACGTTCGATCCTCAGTGTTCCCTGTCGTGCAGCTCGCTTGAGTTTTGGATCTTCCTCATTTTTGGGTCCATGTCCAAACATGATCTGATATAACAGATGGAACGGGTGGATTTCTCACAAGCATCACAGTGGCCCACCTAGTCTCCCATCGCAGGAAGTTCATAAGGAAAGGCTTTTTCGCAGGCATCCGGGTGCGATATTAATCTAACCGTCCATTTAATTTCCTATCCGTTGATGCCCCCGATGGAAGGTAAAGATTGTCTAATCGGACCCTTTTTTTAGTTATGGTGCACACATAGTGGGGCCCACAATGATAACAGTTTGCATTGGTGTAAATCTACCACGGATGTAGCGTGCAAGTATATGATCTGCGTACTCTCCTCTAGCATCGTATAAAATCGAATTGACTCCAATGTAAGTCTTCCTCAAAAGTTCAAAAATTGTGAAAACTATTTCACACCGTTCACAAACACATGTACCTAATCAGGACCTTCCAAATCATTGGCGTTATTATGAATTGATCATATCCTGGAAACTACAGTAAAAGAATGATCCGAAACCATCTGATTTATGGCCATATAGTGATAATTCATCAGAGTGGATCAGATGGTCATGATCTTCCGATCATTATGATTATCAGGCTAGGTGACATCCACAACGGGTTCAATGATATTCTAATGGTTTAGATCAAGCCACGTGTACACCGACGAAGTTCCGTCATTTAGTAGTTTGTGGGAAACGCATATAAGAGTATCCCTTCCCAAAAAAGATAAAACAATTCTCGAGAGACTCTTTTCAAAGTTCGTTTGACGCGGATTTCCTGCGAAAGGCTTTCGCAGGAAGTTCCTGCGCAAGGATGCTAGGTGGGGCCCATGTTTTTGATAAATCCAATCCGTCCATCCGTTTTTCTATATAATTTAAGGACTTGAAATAAAAAATTAGTTGTATATAGAACTAAAATGGGACACACGAGAGGAAAGAGTGATCATTCAGTGAGCACCGTTGAAGCATTCGTATGCCCCAAAAATTATTGTATCAGTCTATATTTTTGGTTTTTTCACTTAATCCCATTGACAATGACTTTACAAACGGTTTAGATAACATATAAACATCAAGGTGGAGACTGGGAAGATTTCAACGGTAGAAATTTCTTTCCCTAATTTTCCCTCTCGTGTGATCCACTTGAGTTTTTTATCCGCCTCATTTTTGGTCACACACCCTAAAATAAGATCTCAAAACGGATGGACGGAATGGATTTCTCACATACATTATAGTGGGCCCCACCCAGATCCTTGCGCAGGAACTTGCTGCGAAGGCTTTAGCAGGAAATCCGCGTCCCGTTTCAAATGGCGTTGATGGGATTTAAGGGTTTATTTAGCAGCAGACAATCGTTGGGAATTGGAATGGAAACGTTCAGTTTCTTACTTGAATCTCAACCAGGCAGTGCACATGCTCAGTTTCTTACTTGAATCTCAACCAGGCAATGCACAAACGTGATGGGACGAAAGGAGATATGATATTTATTCGAGGGAAGCGGCGCTGGCATCGAGCGCAACCAGCCATAGGTGAGACCCTAACCGTAGCGGCCCACTTCGATGTTTGCATTTTATATCCACACCTTTCATCTGTTTTTAAAGATTATTTTAGTCCCTGAACCCAAAAGTGAACCACATTCAAATTTTAACGATTAAAAATCTTTTATGGGCCAAATAAATTTTAGATGAAGATGATATTTATTATTTTTCTTTCATCCCGGTCTATATGACCTTATCAACAGTTTTAATTTTCAATAAACATTATGCTGGATGCTGAGAAGTTTTTAATGGTGAAATTTCGATGACCACTGTTTCCATTGGTGTGGTCCACCTGAAATTTATCCCTGCTTCATTTTTAGGAATATAAACTAAAATAAGCTGTAAAAATAAATGGACGGCGTGGATATACGATGAACAAATCGAAGTGGGCACTACGGTCAGTGTCTAAGTCGCGTTGGCTGCAATTGTGTTGCCGAGGTATTGAACATACAAAGAGTGAAAAATAGTAAAAACGTTTAATGAATTTATTATATAAATATATACATTTAACTTTTATATTTACTTAAGAATTTAGCTTAACATATTTAAATATTTTTATTTTCTGCAATATTTCATAATCATATTCTCAAAATTTCCTTTAAAATGTCCTAAAATTTTCGGCCCCAGAGATATTGCTCATAACAAGCCACGACGGCAATAAGTAAAAATCATGACTATCCAGAACTAGGGCTGTACAGCGAGCCGAGTCGAATCGGCTTGACTCGTCCATGCTATACTCGAGCTTGAGTTTGAGCTCGAGCTCGAGCTTGCCCTCAAGCTCAACATTGAAGCTTGGCTTGTTTACTAAAGCTTTTAAGTCAAGTTCGAGTCGAGCTAGTGGTTCGAGTCGAGTTGAGTTTATCTTGAGTTGAGTTGAGTTTACCTCGGTAGGGTAAGGGAAAGAAAAAGAGGGAATGGGGACGAGTAAGGTCAGGTAGGGTATTTTAGTAAAAACTTTTAAGTTGTAACTTCTTTTTTTAAACTTATATATATATATATATATATATATAATATTATTAAAATATATTACTCAAGCCGAGTCAAGCTCGAGCTCGAGCTTCGAGTCAAGTCAAGTTCGAGTCGAGTCGAGTTGAAATACACATGGTCGAACTTGGCTTGAACTCAACTCAAGCTTTAGTAAACAAGCTTGACTCGCCTTGAGTAGGCTTTTCAAGTCGAGTCAATCCGAGCTGAGTCGAGCCAAGTTGAGTGAGCTTTTTGAGCTAGCTTGACTCGTGTACAGCCCTATCCAGAACTCAAGATACTACGCCCAAGGGAAAATTTAGGGTGGGACCCACCATTAGTTTGTACAGGGCCCGTCGTGATCTGAATATGCCTCAAATCCATTCATTTGATGTCTCGTACAGATAAAAGCATAGTTTTCCGAAATTCATATGGCCCTTAAAACATGAATTTGAGATATGTTTTTTAGGTATTATTTTGTGGGGGCGTGGATTGCGTCCTACCTGCACCTTTCTCTAGCCACTAATGGGCAGTTATATGGATGGACCCACTGTGATGTATCTGTTTATCCATGACGTGGATACCTTTTCTCATATCATTTTAATGTATAAGTACAAAAATAAGGCATCTCAAGCGCTCAACTGAACCACACCAAATAATAAGCTTAGTTACATTAATAAATGCAAGAGTCTTCTATTGTATGAAGTACTTGAGATCTGCCTATTTTTGTACTCATATCTTAAAATAACATGAGAAAATGGATGGATGGCATGAATAAACGGATACATCACGGTGGGCCAACCCACAGAACTGCACATTCGTGGCTAGAGATGAGGGTAGGATGCAATCCGCATCTAATTTTATTTTTGGAATCACGGCGAATAAGGGATGATGTAGATGATATCATGGAATGATGCAGATGATATCATGGAGGTTGCTTCCCCACCTGTTTATGAAATTATATTTTTGATGAGGATGACAAAGGAATGGTTGATAAGCTTGGCCTTGTGAACGCGACCTAACTTTTGATTGGGCTTGGACCTATTAGATAGGGCCATGTGCTGAGGTTGGCCTACCATGTCAAGGTCAATTTTCGAACCGTGCCTGGGTTTGAATCATTTTAACTTGACTTGGCCTAGCCAGCCCAAGTAGACTTGATTCATACGTGCATGTCTTATATACATCCTACAGGTATGTAATACTAATCCTTGATTAGGTAACCCATGCATATGTATGTAATACTAATCCTTTATTAGGTAACCCATGCATCTTAAATATGGACGCAGATGGATACTACCCCCACTAGGACCTAGCTAGAGACAGACGATCTTGTCAAGGGTTCCATGGAGCCCACTATGATGTATATGTTTTATCCATGTTCTTCATCTATCATGACAAATCATTTTAGGGCATGAGCCCAGAAAGAAGGTGGATTAAAGGCTGTGAACACCACCCGCCTACTAGTTCGACCCTTGTCCTGACATAGTCTGTTGTGAGTGGGGGGAGTAGACGCACATGCTCATCCCTCTTTGGTGTGGTGTAAAATATTCTTAATTGATTTGGTTATTTTTATTTCCTTGGTGCAAACCTTTTATGGAGGGTAAAAACAAGTATATTTGAATGTGTGGAGTTGCCACTAGTTGATTAGACTTGTTTGTGTCCATGGATTTACCATGAGGTCAGGGGACTATGAAATCCCTTGTCCTAAATAAAAAGACTTGTGACTGGCTTGCAACCACAAAAGTTTGGGTAAGGGTCTCAGGAACAAAAGAGGAATGGGTTAGGCACCATATTCTGCCCGCACTTCGTGCGATCTCCACTTTATAAGATGTGTGACTTTTAAATGAAAATTTTAATCTACAATTATGTTGAACGTCTAGCCATACATCTTGTAACCCTATAAGAGGACCGGGTAGGCAAAAAAATTAGTTTCTAGTCTTGCTACGCGGAATCAAGTGACCCCAGGCGAGCAAATAAGATAGATAAGTAAATGAAAATAAAGCGGCTAACGTAAGATGATAAATAGTATGTTGAGATATGCAGAATAGATTGCATTCTGAGCTTGATTAAGATGTTGTAGACACCCCACCAAAGGCCGACATGCTAATTGGATTGGATGTGGTCAAACCCAACTAACTTACCCAATTAACCTAGCCTTAAACTAATGCGGACATCAGTGGTACACCCTTCAGAGTGTACCAGAGGACTACGCGTCGCCGATAGAGTACTGGAGCAGAGAAGTTGATGTAGATGGACGTTGAGTCCATCAAACCATTTTTTAACACGCTACGACTGCAAGGGCGGCATGACCGTACCCTAACCATAAATTCATAGGTCGAATTTCACACCCTATCACATGAGTATTTTAGTTTTAGGCGTTTTTGTTCTTATTTCTTATTTCAGGGGTTTTATTGCACTTTCTTTATTTTTTGTCTTTTTGTTATTTTTCTTGTTTTCAGATGTTTTAATGCACTTTTACTTTTTTCATAGCTTATATATACGTTATGAGAAACCATATTTTCATAATTATTGAATGAATAGAAATTCGTCTCTTTTCTTTCTCTTTATTCAAGGGATTAGAGTTTCAGGATTAGCCCTTAGGTGTTAAAGATTCTACCCCAATTTTAGGTTTCCTTCTTTTTAGATCTTCAAGATGCAGGAAAATGTAAGAGTCGTCTTCCTTCTTTTCTTTTGACAACAAAAGGACCTGTACTTTCTTTATCTCGAACCCTTCATTCTTCACCCCTTTCGTTCATTTCTAAATATCCCATTTCTAGATTGAACGGAAAAGATGGATGGTTAGTCAGTAGAATCAGATCCAAACTTAACTGTGAACTGACTTATGTTAGATTTAGGATATCCTCATATCCCTAAGTCCTCCCTTTTTACTGTTTATGCGATTTTATGCTAAAGGGCATGATCCTAACGGAATGACCTCATCTTTGTTTAGAAATTTACCTAATCCCTTTGACTAAAAACGGTTAGTTAATTGGTATATTTATTTGAATATTCTTTAACCTGATTATACATGCATTTAGGATTAAGTCATCACATGTCCTTGCATCACAAACCCACCCAATCTAAACCCAAAAATCTGCTTAAAACTAAATCCCATTCGAGTCCAAAATCAAGCCCAAACCCTAGCCCATTGGCCAGAACCCTCACAAAGAAAACTCAAGAGAGTTAGAAGGATGCACATCATTCAAGGAACCCCCTTGCGAAGACAAGGAGAGCACCCTGCCATGTGGCAACTTTCCTGGAAAGAGAGGGTGCAAAATCATGTGAGGTTTCTCTAAATCCATAAACAAGCATTTAAAGAAGAGAAATGACTCCTTTTTTCACCCCTTTAACCCGAATTACAATCTTACCAACTAATCCAACCATCGAAATCGTGCCACGTGACAATCTCAAATCCTAACCATTAACCTCTTTTCAACTATAGAGTTCCCAACAATTACCTAATAATCAACTTAATGAGTTATAAATACACCCCAGTACCCTTCATCCAAGCCTTCCCATCTCATCCCTCCACCAAGGAGAAGAGAGAGCATAAGAAGAGGAGTCCAGCCTAGGTCAACCCAGTCTAGTACAACCCTTAGCCACCTGAGCATTTAAGAATTCCAATCCAAGCCACTCAATCTGACCCTTGCGACAAAACCATTCATCCTTCCGTCTAAGCCTAACTTAACCATATTGCATTAGCATTGGGCAATATTCATTCCCTTTTTAACCCCCTTGCTTGTCACATTCATCAGCTTTACATCTCATACATAGCATTTTCACCCAATCTACTTGAATTATGCTATGTGGCTTGCCAAGTTATCGGATCATGCCCATCAAAAGCTCGAGTTAACCAGTTATCCTACTTCTTTGATAAGTAAGTGAGTTAGGGTAGATTTTTCAGACCCGGGCTACCACTTTGGCAGCGATGGTGCATTAACACTATGTTACATACATTGCATCATTAAAAACTCATCACGTTATCACCCAATCAAATTGAGTGTGTGCTTTATGGCTTACCAAGTTATTGGATCCTGCCCATCAAAAGCTCCAGTTGATCGGTTATTTTATTGCTTCGGCAAGTAGGTGAGTTAAGGTAGATTTATCTAACCCAGGCTACTGCTTGTTAGTAATGGCACATTAACACAACATTACACATACTTTGCACCCTCTATATGCAAGGACTAATTCTAATCCCAAATAAATCATATAATCCTGTCAAGAAGAGACTGTATAGTAGTATAAACAAAGGGGGTGTGTAACATCTCATACTTTTTCAGTACTTGAGTGTTACCATAAAGACCCAACTTAGTGTAAACATAAATTTAGATTATTTAAATGTTCAACTTCATGCTAGCTTAAATCCGACCATTGAATATAATTGTCATCCATAAATCAAACCATCCATTCATTGAATTTCAAGTTAGACCATCACATCATTTGGAAAACCATTTTGAGGATCTCAATCTCCTTGATAGGTAGATGGAACCATCCTATCACGCCCCAAACTTGGAAATCGGATTCACAGGAATCCTGATCTCCAAATCTGGTGTCGACAGCCTCCGTAGTACCCCATTCTCGGCTCCCAGCGCCCATATGCTAGGTTTCGATCCTGGGATCCTGTAAGGAGGGTTTTCCAACGTACATTTATCTCGTGAGAAGCATAACCACAAGTTTACCCAAATCACAAAAGTAACATCACCACCACATATCCACTAATATAAACATTTAAATACAATGCTAAAAGGGAAATACATATGTCAAAATCAAAGTTCCAGAAGTCAGTTACATGCTCCAAGCTCCACACTGCTGCAATCTAACATTACCTGTACGCATCTATCGTGCATAAGCTTATAAAAAGCTTAGAGGGTGGTGTAAGTTTGTGCACAAGGTAAGTGCCAAGTATTCAATACAATGCCATAATCATACAATATCAGAAATACTGGTAAGATCATGAATCATACGATATCAAAGTAAGCGGAAATACTGACAAGTTCATAAGTCAATCAATATCAGAATACGCAATATAGATCAACTATGCAAATAAGGAGTCATAAAGAGCCAAATATCATATGCAAGGATGCAACGTAATATACAACTCCTGATGAGTATCACGAATAGCGTCAGCCGTATTTAGATCATATAAATGCAGAAACACAGTAACTCAAAATGCCATATGCCGCGGATATAATGTAACATGCGGTGAGAAATGGAATGACCATGCTGGGGTGTGAAGTCGGGATGATAGTACGTAGTATCGCATGCTATAGGGTCCATCACAAGGGACTTCTATCCAAACTAGTCCTGTACCTAAATTTAGATAGTCAGACTCATTGTGGTAAACTCTTGATCTCAGGTTAGTCGCGCACCCCAACCGAAATCCTGGTCATTGCGAATGTACACGTAATAAATAGTTGCACACAACCAGCCTGATTGGATAGTGAATGAATAAATATACAACTCCTACTCAATAAGTCCACATATCAGTACTGTTCATCTCTGGGATCATCACCGGGGTCTATTACACTCTACACCAGCTTGCCGCCCCATCAAGCGCACAAGTGGATAAGTGGAAGAGACCTCACTATCCGCTTGTTAATATCGGGCTCGGCTCGTCGATAGCGGACCCATTCCTCAAGCTGGCTAGACTCAGCCTAGTATTGCCTACTCCTTGAAGCGGGTAAGGCCACACCCCCTCCCAACAGACCACGACACAGTGGGAGATGCGGCCTACTGGTATACGGCCCTTATGCGCTCATATATATCCACTCGGTCTCAACGTTAGGGCGTCCTCTAGAACCAAGAGGGTTTAGGAATTTTCACTAAGGGCCATCTATAATAGGCCGATGCTAATAACATATTTCCAGTGTCCCATCTGACCATCCACGATATGCCTTTGGAGGCTACGGCCTTGATGTCGCTAGGGCGTACAACAATCACAACACAATACAAGATGCATGAGTCATACAATCCAATCATACATCAATCCTGCGCATGTCGTGCGCCATGTGAGATAACCTCCGCCTATCAGGGGTCTGATATCATCCTACCCAATGACATATGCAATGGTCAATCACATCTCATAACAAACATGCAAATGATGCGTATGTGCATGTATCATGATGTTATGCTATCACATACTCATAATCGGTATCAATAACCAGCATCAACAATCGCCTCGACAATGTGGACATTTAACCAACATTGCCCCCAAGGAATGGCCCACATAGAGTCAAACATATAATGGGCCCAAGGCCTCGCACAAAGGTCTAATATACAACACAATGGACCTTACTCAAGGGCCACATATACACAACCGGTGGGCCCTTCTCATGGGCCTCAAATACATGACATGTGGGCCCTGCACATGGGTCTCAAATACATCAAATGGGCCATGCATCATGGGCCTAATACATATCACAATGAGCCTTGCCCATAGGCCGTGAATACATTACAATGGGCCTTGTTTATGGGCCATGAATACATTACAATGGGCCTTAACTATGGGTCGCAAATACATCATATAGGTCTCGACAATCGGCCTTGGCAATCAAAATTGACACTCAGAATCGGCCTCGATAATCGAAATCGGCCTATACAATCAGCCTCGATAAATCAAAATCGGCCTCAATAATCGGCCTCGACAATCGAAATCTGCCTCGACAAGAAAGGGCCTAGCAAGGCCTAAGGGAAGGTCACAATGTGGACATCCAACCATCATTGCCCATTAATGTGGATGTCTAACCAACATTGCTCCCAAGGAGTGGCCCTTATAGGGCTGGACATATAGTAGGCCCTTAGCCTCTCACAAGGGCCTCATACACAACATAATGGGCCTCATCGTATGGACAAAAAATATATCACAATGGGCCATGAATAAATTAAGTCGGGCCCCATTCAAGGGTCGGAATATATGTCTTCAAATACACAACAAGTGGGCCCTGTGCATGGGTCTCATATGTATCAAATGGGTCACACCAACGGGCTTAATACATACCACAATGGGCTGCACGATATGGGCCCAATACACATCACAATGGGCCTCACTCAAATGGGTCGCAAATACAACAAATTGGGCTCATACAAGGGCCTCATACGTCCCATCGGGCCTTAACAAATGGACCAAAATACATAACATCGGGCCTCATCAAATGGGCCCCAAATACATCAAATTGGGCCCACAGTTCTAGGTGGGCTATCTGCACCATACATCTTTATTTAGAGATCATTTTAGAGTGCTACCCAAATGGATCATAATGGGAAATAACAATGGTGATAATGATTTATCACCGTTAGATTACCAGGGCCCACCACAATGTTTATTTTCCATCCAAACCTGCTCATACGATCACAAAAACCTGAATCAAGAGGAAGAACAAATTTCATACTGGTCCAAAACTTCTGCACTCCCAAAAGGGGTTTCAATGGTAGACATTCAATCCCTCACTAGTTGCAGTGTGGTCCACTTGATAGACAGCATGGATATAGAATAAATACATCAAGGGTGAGTCCCATTAGTAAAACAGGTGGACGGTTAGATTTCCAGCATGTACATCAAGGTCGGCCTACATGGTACCATCCAGAAATGGATGGTACAATATACAATACATATATTAAGGCGGGGTCCACGCCTCATGTAAAACAGATGGACAGCTGGATATATATATCACCCATGTGAAAGGGGCCCGCCGTCCCTAGTAGATGGACAACATGGATATATCATGCATGCATTTTGGTGGATCCCATGGAGGGACGGTGTGTGTACAACACATGCATCTAAGGTGGGCCATACAATGCAATGGGGCCCACGGCCCAAAATAGTTTAACTGTGTGGGTATGATACACACACATCATGGTGGGGCCTGGGACTTAAAATTAAGTCAACCTGTGGCTTGTGTGGGCCACACCGTACACACAAGTAAGAGGTTACCCTCCATTAAAGTACTCATATTCATTTGTTGGGCCCACCAAGCTCTAGTTCACAAATCCAACCCATCCATTATGTGTGTCCCACTTGGTTAAAGAGTCAGACAAAGTTTAAGGTACATCCAGATCTCATATGAGCCCTAACAAGTGCTTTTATATGGCTTAGCATGTCTTCACAAGATTGTAGATGGTGTAGGCCACCTGAGTTCTATTTATGGCTGATTTTTGGCCCATAAATAAAAGGGACCCATCAAATGGACGGTGTGGATGCTCCACATGCATCACGGTGGGGGCCTAAGGTAGGTCCCTCTCTCCCTGCCCGTCCTAAGTTGGGATGCTGCTTGCATCAGCGTCCTTTGGATGCTGGCAGCAACAGCATCTAGAGTCACCTCTATTTATTTTTTTTTTGAATTTTGGTTATACTGCAGATTTTCGTACGTGAGGCTCACATTAGGGCAATCCAGTCCGCCTACCGGGTTCCTGGGCTCGGGACAGGTCTAACAAGCCCAATATTGGGTATATTTTGGCGTACAAAAACATTATAGTGGATCCTAACAATTTATCATATATTGAAATAATGTTTTTGATGTTGTGGCATACCAGAGATTTGGATTGGTTCCAGTTTTTGGCTCAACGCCTAAAATGAGATGGGAAATGGGATGGATGGCAGAGATGTAATATAAGTCTAGGTGGGATCCTACATCAAGGAAAACGTATGAACAGTGCGAATGCAACACTGTTGAACTAAATGGTTCCACCGTTCAGAGACTGGACAGTGGACGGTGTGTGTATGAAACACATACACAAGGTGGGTTCCACGACAGCATGGATGGACGCATGCTTTAGGTGGGGTCCACGTACACGTGGCCACCCCATACATTAAATATATGATTGGTGGTGGGGTCCACAGATCATAAATGGAGGGGTGTATGAAACACATACATCGGCCAACCCACAGCATACTGACGTCAATTGAAGCAGCTATATGTTGCTGGGCTGCTGCCTAATAGCTCAATAGATGGACGGTGCAGATTAAGTGGGTCCATACGTGTGGACGCCACATGGCATCAAGGCGGGCCATTATACAAGGGAGAAAAAAAGAGAGAGAGAAGCGGTGAAAATGGGAGGGACGCCACCACTATGGGCCCCTCTAAAATATAAAACATACATAAAGATGGGTCCCACCATAACTCACCCACCATAGGATCTTCTTCTTCCTTTTTCCATCAATGCGTCTAGAGCTTAGAGGGAACAAGATTCAACGGTTGAGATCGATTTTGGAGAGTGGGATTAGGTGATAGGAAGGTAGGCCACACATGGCTTCTCTCTTAGGGAGCTTGGACATCCACCTCTCATGGGGCTGCTTAAAAATGAATTTTGAAATGAGAGAGAGAGAGTGATGGGGTGAGTGATGGGGTAAGTGATGGGTGTGTAAGAAGAGGGATGGGTTGGGTTGAATTTTGGGTAAAAGAGGAATGGGTGGGGAGAGAGAGAGTTGACTTGTGAGGGATGAGGTGGCATGAGGCATGGGTGGTGTACTTGATGTGTACTTGATTAATTGATGTGACGGGACATAGAGATTCTCTTGGAATTTGCAACGCGCAGTGTTTCTTTGGAATGAACGCAGGCCCACATCTCCTGGCCTGGGTATTGGATCGATGCGCGAGTCGCGGCATTGGAATCGCAGCGACGGCGCGGTCGCTAGGGTATAAGTTTTGAGTCGACTCAACTCCAATATACAGGACTTGGCTTAAGATCGTGTGTAAACATCGGATACAGGTCGAGGGTCGCTGGAATTCGAGCGGGAGGACCGCGGAAGCCTATGGAACGGTACGGTGTAGGATACGGGCCTTACAGCTCTCCCCACCTAACAAAAATTTCATCCTCAAAATTTAAAGAACAGACAAGGGGAGGGAAAACTTCGTCAAGTCAAGGCACAATCAATCTACAAAAGGATGGAGATAGTGCTTTCTAATCTCAACCTCCCCTTCCTAAGACCCATCATCAGCACTATGATGATCCTACTGAACCTTAAATCCTAGATTAGAAACGATTGAAATTAGGATACCTTGCAACCTCAGAATTTTATTTTATTATTATTTTTTTACAAACGATTAATCTAACAAGACGGTCCCGATAGTAGGAGCTTCTGTCCCTGCTGTTGGTGTTGAAGGTGGGGACACTCCTGCCAACGGTGTCTCGTCTCACCGCACCCATGACAGACACCAATGAATTGCCTCGGAGGTGGTGCCAGGGGTGCTGTCGATGTTCGGATGGCTGGGCAATTCCTGTGCCTCTGCGGCCGTTGACACTGCTGCTTGTGGGAGTTGTTGGAGGGGGCCTGCCTCTTCCGGTCTCTTTTTTGTCATGATCCCTCTATAAACTGAGCCACTCAGCCTCATAAATCTGGGCCCTCTGTACTACCTCCTCAAAGGTCGGGAGCTCATGCCCAACAACACGGCCTCAGAGACCATAACGTAAGCCGTTCTCGAAACAGCGAGCCTTTCGCTCCACTTCATTAGCACGAATCTGGATAACGCTACAAAACGAGCTGCATACTGCGCCACAGACATGTCTCCCTACACCAAGGTCTTGAACTCTAACGCTTGTTGTCGACAAAAATGGTCAGGAAAGTACTGCTGGTCGAATCGGTTTATGAAATCCTCCCACATCCAGACAAAATCAGGCCCTATAACACGGGTAACGGAGGTCCACCAGTGCTCGGCCTCACTTTGGAGAAGAAATACAACTAACCGGACCCGCTGATGGGTCATACATGACATCGTATTAAAAATTTTCTCCACATCGGAGCGCCATTTCTCGGCTATTGTCGGATCTGGCTCGCTTTAGAAACGCGGGGGATCAAACTGTCAGAATTCCCAAAGAAGGGCGCTCGCGCGCTCCTGCTCTGCCTGGGCTGGTGAAACAACGGGGTGTATGCCCTACCCCTGAAGGGCGGCCATCACAGTTTGCAATATCTGTTGCAACTGGGAGGCACTCACGGGTATGGTCGGATCCGCACTGGTCTCAGGCGGAGGAATGACATCTTTAAGCTGGGGAGCAGGGATCTCTGGTGGTAGAGTGGGAGTCGCTCACGTCGCTCTCCTGGGTGGCATGTCCTATAGGAAGGAATAAAGACGTCTATTATCCTTAAACAACCTTGAATATAAACACGACGATGAGCTCTATCAGAAAGTCTCTAAGTTATTCGATCTCGGGGACCTGACCATTCTAAGTTCTCAACAATCATAGAGTGAAGGGTAATTACCAGCAAGTATGTGATGTTATCCTCAAGTATTCCCAAGTTATGCTCTGATACCACTTCTGTCACGCCCCAAACTCAGAAATTGGATTCACAGGAATCCCGATCGCCAGATCCAGTGCCGACAGCCTCCGTAGTACCCCATTCTCGGCTCCAACGCCCATATGCCAGGTTCTGATCCTGGGATCCTGTAAGGAGGGTTTTCCAACGTCCATTTATTTCGTGAGAAGCATAACCACAAGTTTACCCAAATCACAAAAGCAACATCACCATCACATATCCACTAATATAAACATTTGAATACAATGCTAAAAGGAAAATACATATGTCAAAATCAAAGTTTCAGAAGTCAGCTACATGCTCCAAGCTCCACGCTGCTGCAACCTAACATTACTTGCACGCATCTATCGTGCATAAGCTTATAGAAAGCTTAGAGGGTGGTGTAAGTATGTGCACAAGGTAAGTGCCAAGTATTCAATACAATGCCATAATCATACAATATCAGAAATACTAGTAAGATCATGAATCATACGATATCAAAGTAAGCAGAAATACTGACAAGTTCATGAGTCAATCAATATCCGAATATGCAATATAGATCAACTATGCAAATAAGGAGTCATAAAGAGCCAAATATCATATGTTGAGGATGCAATGTAATATACAATTCTTGATGAGTAACACGAATAGCGTCAGCCGTATTTAGATCATATAAATGCAGAAACACAGTAACCCAAAATGCCATATACCGCGGATATAATGCAATATGCGGTGCGAATGAAATGACCATGCTAGGGTGTAAAGTCGGGATGATAGTATGTAGTATTGCATGCTATGGGGTCCATCACAAGGGACTTTTATCTAAATTAGTCCCATACCTAAATTTGAATAGTCAGACTCATTGTGGTAAACTCCTGATCTCAGGTTAGTCACGCGCCTCAACTGAAATCCTGGCCACTGTGAATGTACACATAACAAATAGTTATGCACCACCAGCCTGAGTGGATAGTGGATGCATGAATGAATGAGTGAATATACAACTCCTGCTCAATAAGTCCACGTATCAGTACTGTTCATCTCTAGGATTATCACCGGGGTCTATTACACTCTACACCAGCTTGCTGCCCCATCAAGCGCACAACTGGGTAATAAGTGGAAGAGACCTCACTATCCGCTTGCAAATATCAGGCCCGGCTCGTCAATAGCGGACCCATTCCTCAAGCTGGTCAGACTTAGCATAGCATTGCCTACTCCCTCAGGTGGGTAGGGCCACACCCCCTCCCAACCGACCACGACACAGTGGGAGACACGGCCTACTGGTATTCAGCCCTCATGCGCTCATATATATCTACTCGGTCTCGATGTTGGGGCATCCTCTGGTACCAAGTGGGTTTACGAATTTTTACCCAGAGACATCTATGACAGTCTGATGCTAATAACATATTTCCAGTGTCCCATCTGGCCATCCACGATATGCCTGTGGAGGTTACGGCCCTAATGTTGCTAGGGCGTATAACAATCACAAAACAATGCAAGATGTATAAGTCATACAATCTAGTCATGCATTAATCCTGCGCATGTCGTGCGCCATGTGAGATAACCTCCGCCTATCAGGGGTCTCATATCATCCTGCACAATGACATATGCAATGGTCAATCACATCTCATAACAAACATACAGATGATGCGTATGGGCATGTATCATGATGCTATGCTATCACATACTCATAATCGGTATCAATAACCGGCATCAACAATCGGCCTCGACAATGTGGACATTTAACCAACATTGCCCCCAAGGAATGGCCCATATAGAGTCAAACATATAATGGGCCCAAGGCCTTGCATAAAGGTCTAATATACAACACAATGGACCTTACTCAAGGGCCACATATACACAACCAATGGGCCCTTCTCATGGGTCTCAAATACATGACATGTGGGCCCTGCACATGGGTCTCTAATACATCAAATGGGTCATGCATCATGGGCTTAATACATATCACAATGGGCCTTGTCTATAGGCCATGAATACATTACAGTGGGCCTTGCCCATGGGCCATGAATACATCATAATGGGCCTCAACTACGGGTCGCATATACATCATATAGGTCTCGACAATCGGCCTTGGCAATCGAAATTGACACTCAGAATCGACCTCAATACTCGACCTCGACAATCGAAATCGGCCTCGATAAATCGGAATTGGCCTCAATAATCGGCCTCGACAATCGAAATCTGCCTCGACAAGAAAGGGCCTAGCAAGGCCTAAGGGAAGGTCACAATGTGGACATCCAACCATCATTGCCCATCAATGTGGACGTCTAACCAACATTGCTCCCAAGGAGTGGCCCTCATAGGGCTGGACATATAATGGGCCCTTGGCCTCTCACAAGGGCCTCATACACAACATAATGGGCCTCATCGTATGGACAGAAAATATATCACAATGGGCCATGAATAAATTAAGTCGGGCCCCATTCAAGGGTCGGAATATGTAACGCCCTGAAATTCGGGGGTCGAGCATAACTCAGCTCCCGAGTTCCAAAACATCACTTATGCAACATAATTAATGAATGATGTATGTTGACTGTATTAGCACATAAACATGGGATAGATTAAGCCAAAACGCAGATATGATTCAGGGATATGTGAATAAAGCAAGCGGAAGACTTATAGTAAAATATGTGTACAAGTGTAAGTCCCTGAATTACATATACAACCAGATCGTGTAAAAGTGTTATTTATCAAAATTTATAAGTACAAGTTACATCATTTCAGTTCCCAAAATAGTAATCCCATAGATCCCGCGCAACAGACCGAGGCTCGCTAGAACCCGTCTGAAAACTGCATATAGGAGAAGGCAGCCTCGTCGTCATCCAGCTCCCGCTCTGCCTCAGACGTCGCATCCACATCTGCAACATCAGGGCCTAAGACAGAGTCTGGTGGGTGTGAAACACCGCCCCAGAAACGTGGGAGTGAGTGATCAACTCAGTGGAACAATAAGGCACTGGTTAACATGCTATCAGTTCAATCAAACAATAATGATAAAGCAAGACAATTAAATAAATCCTAAGTACTCTTGTTAATGCAAGTATGAATGCAATATGATGCGTGCCCTCACGCGTACACCCTCAGCGTCTTCATCTTACGTTACGCATGACATCGCCTCAAAGTGCGCCACATCTACAAAGCACATGCAAATGCGGTGCATGAATATGATTACCAAGTTGTTATTAGTCCAATTCATACAGGCAAGATTGTGAAGCTAAGATACCTTCCTCATATCACCATCCAACAGTGATCCATACTAGGGTCGTCAATCCTAGACATCTCATACGATCATATAGTTGAGGTCGTAGCAAAGGGCTCGTCACCAATCAATGCACGCCTTTCATGCCCTTACTACCACAGATCGGCTCGTCACCTCCTTGCGGTATCCAGGTATGCTCGAGGTCACTACAAAGGGCTCGTCACCAATCAATGTAGGCCGACAAAGGACGAATATAGTGTCCCATACCACCATAATCGGCTCACGAGTTTAGTTGCTCACTGGTCACTACGGGAGGCTCGACAACCCAGCGTATTCCGACAGCAAGACCACGGTGTGCCATACCACCTTGTTAGGCTCATGTGTCTTAGCGGATCAGGTACCATGGTTATTAGGATTTCACTGGTAAGTTCGGTACCCTAGATTCAAGCAGTTGCGTCCATACATGGTTAACATACACTGGACAATCGGGTTAGTTGACGAACTCGACTAGCACGAGCGCACGTTGAATTGAAGGACATGGAGTGCGCAAACACTCCGCGTGGCCAAACCACTGCCGCCAACTCTAATACGACTCGGGTTCGTCTTATGCATCTCACGTGGCGAAAGCAATCTCAACCACGAATATAGGGTCAATTACCGATTTCCTGGACTAAGGCATAGTCCCAAATATCCTACACTACTACAGATATTCATATGGAATGTAAAACAGTAATGGAACAACCACTCAGTAATGGAACAACCACTCAAATCATGGTGCATACACATCTGAAGAATATCAACTTAACATAAATGTAAGCATAGGAATGCTTGAATTTAAATAACTTGGAATGTAAATGCATAAGGGAAATCATGCGCATCCATAGAAGTATTGAGAATCACTTCTCAACGCCTGCATTTAGTGTAATCAGTTACACTTAGGTCATTCATGCATTTCTACAAACACTTAGCAAACATGGAACAACATACATGACGCATGTTGAAATACATGCACTTAGACAATTCCTTTTATCAAGGAGTTGTCATACATGCATCTAGCATACATACATGACCAATAATCATGGCAAACATAAGTCCGTATTTTATACGTATACGGTACTTTATAAATACACTTAGAATACACAAATCTCAATATAGCACATGCATATCAGGAAAGCAATGTAAACATAACATTTGACATGTGAAATCTCATCCATAACAAGAATAAATCACTAACTGGGATTGAAAGCCTTGAAAACCATAACCTATACACTTAAAGTCCGCACCTTAAGCAAAGAAAGAACCGCCGAACTGATTTAGACGAGTTGCCTTCGTCAACGGCGCAAGAATACCCTAAAATAAGGATAGAAATGAGATACAACAACACCAAGTCTAATCTAAGCTCTAACACAGGTTAGGGTTAGGTTAACTTACCCCAAAAGAACTCAGAATCGTCAGAGGAACGATTCAAAGTGAAGGTTCAAAGGTGAAGAAGAACAAGGAAGAATCAAGATGATTCACCAACCAATCTCTCTCACTAACTCTCTCTTTTCCACTCTCTCTCCAAGCTAGGGTTAGAGAAAATTCGTATGGAAATGAGAGCTAGGGTTTAAGGACTATATATAGGCCTTAAAATGATGGAAATAACCCCAGGGTCAAGGTATACTTAGGTAATAACCAAAGTACGCCTTTCTCGATCCAACGAAGCACTTCTGGTGGGCCTATAACCACGAAAGGTCGGACTTAAGCTCACTGACCATGGATCTAGGTCAGGCTGAGTTTTCGCCGGCTCTTCAGATCAGCCGTGGCGGACCACACTCAATTCAACGGTCACGGAATCTCGATCAGGTCCACAAGCACTAGGATATGCCTGGGCCAACCATCCTGATCAGAGGGTGAAATTGGGTCAGAATCCAACGGTCAGAATGCTTAAAATCGTCGCGCAAGCGACACGACTCAGATTTCATAAAAAGCTTATTAAATTCCAACCGTTCTCACACTCTTCACTCCGAACTCAATCAAATCGACCCAGAACATCAGATCGACTTGATTTTTGAGGTGAAGATCAAGCCCAACTCAGTGACCGCAACAGCCTAAGATCATCGCCATCGGACTTTCGATGCGCGGTCTAGGTCCGATCCAGATCTTCTAAAAATTCCCCAGAACAACTGGATTTAGCGATGGATCCCAGATTTCAGAGTAACGTAGCGCTCACTAATCTGCACGTTTAGAGCCATGCAGATACAATTTAAAGTGATTGATGCGAATTTCACAAGCAATCAAGTAAAGCGCTAATTACCCCAAAAACAACTACTTAAGGAAAGATTAGCACAAAAATTTCCAAGGTCGTTACAGAATATATGTCTTCAAATACACAACAAGTGGGCCCTGTGCATGGGTCTCATATGTATCAAATGGGCCATGCCAACGGGCTTAATACATATCACAATGGGCCGCACGATATGGGCCCAATACACATCACAATAGGCCTCACTCAAATGGGTTGCAAATACAACGAATTGGGCCTCATACAAGGGCCTCATACATCACATCGGGCCTTACCAAATGGGCCCAAATACATAACATCGGGCCTCATCAAATGGGCCCTAAATACATCAAATCGGGCCCACAGTTCTAGGTGGGCTATCTGCACCATACATCATTATTTAGAGATCATTTTAAAGTGCTACCCAAATGGATCAAAATGGGAAATAACAATGGTGATAATGATTTATCACTACTAGATTACCAAGGCCCACCACAATGTTTATTTTCCATCCAAACCTGCTCATATGGTCATAAAAACCTAAATCAAGAGGAAGAACAAATTTCATACTGGTCTAAAACTTCTGCACTCCCAAAAGGGGTTTCATTGGTAAACATTCAATCCCTCATTGGTTACAGTGTGGTCGACTTGATAGACAGCATGGATATAGAATAAATACATCAAGGGTGGGTCCCATTGGTAAAACAGGTGGACGGCTCGATTTCCAGCATGTACATCAAGGTCGGCCTACATGGTACCGTCCAGAAATGGACGGTACAATATACAATACTTATATTAAGGTGGGGTCCACGCCCCATGTGAAACAGATGGACGGCTGGATATATATATCACCTGTGTTAAAGGGGCCCGCTGTCCCTAGTAGATGGACAACATGGATATATCACGCATGCATTTCGGTGGGTCCCATGGAGGGACGGTGTGTGTACAACATATGCATCTAAGGTGGGCCATACAATGCAATGGGGCCCACGGCCCAAAATAGTTTAACTGTGTGGGTATGATACACACACATCATGGTGGGGCCTGGGACTTAAAATCAAGTCAACTGTGGCTTGTGTGGGCCACACTGTACACACAGGTAAGAGGTTACCCCCCATTAAAGCACTTATATTCATTTGTTGGGCCTACTAAGCTTTGGTTCATAAATCTAACCCATCCATTATGTGTGTCCCACTTGGTTAAAGAGTTAGACCAAGTTTAAGGTACATCCAGATCTCGTTTGAGCCCTAGCAAGTGCTTTTATATGGCTTATCATGTCTTCACAAGATTGTAGATGGTGTGGGCCACCTGATTTCTATTTATGGCTGATTTTTGGAGGCACTTAATAAATAAAAGGGACCCATCAAATGGACAGTGTGGATGCTCCACATGCATCACGGTGGGGGCCTGAGGTAGGGCCCTCTCTCCCTGCCCGTCCTAAGCTGGGACGCTGCTTGCATCAGCGTCCTTTGGATGCTGACAGCAATAGCGTCCAGCGTCACCTCTGTTTTTTTTTTTAAAAAAAAATTGGTTATACTACAGATTTTCGTACGTGGGGCTCACATTAGGGCAATCCAGTTCGCCTACCGAGTTCCTGGGCTTGGGACAGGTCTAACAAGCCCAATATTAGGTATGTTTTGATGCACAAAAACATTACAGTGGATCCTAACAATTTATCATTTATTAAAATAATGTTTTTGATGTTGTGGCCTACCAGAGATTTGGATTAGTTCCAGTTTTTAGCTCAATGCCTAAAATGAGATGGGAAATGGGATGGATGGCAGAGATGTAATATAAGTCTAGGTGGGATCTACATTAAGCAAAAAGTATGAACAGTGTGAATGCAACATTGTTGAGCTAAATGGTTCCACCGTCCAGAGACTGGACGGTGGATGGTGTGTGTATGAAACATATACATAAGGTGGGTTCCACGACAGCATGGATGGACGCATGCTTCAGGTGGGGTCCACGTACACGTGGCCACCCCATACATTAAATACATGATTGGTGGTGGGGTCCACGTATCATAAATGGAGGTGTGTATAAAACACATACATCAGCCAGCCCACAGCACACTGACATCAATTGAAGCAGCTATATGTTGCTGGGCTGCTGCCCAGTAGCTCAACAGATGGACGGTGCAGATTAAGTGCCATACGTGTGGACACCACATGCCATCAAGGCGGGCCATCATACAAGGGAGAAAAAAAGAGAGAGAGAAGCGGTGAAAATGGGAGGGACCCCGCCACTATGGGCCCCTCCAAAATATAAAACATACATAAAGATGGGTCCCACCATAAGTGGGCCGTAAAATCATCAAAATCAAATCATAACTCACCCACCGTAGGATCTTCTTCTTCCTTTTTCCACCAACACGTCTAGAGCTTCGAGGGAACAAGATTCAACGGTTGAGATTGATTTTAGAGAGTGGGATTGGGTGATTAGAAGGTGGGCCACACATGACTTCTCTCTTGGGGAGCTTGGACGTCCACTCTCATGAGGGTTGCTTGAAAATGAACTTTGAAATGAGAGAGAGAGAGAGAGTGATGGGGTGAGTGATGGGGTAAGTGATAGGTGTGTAAGAAGAGGGATGGGTTGGGTTGAATTTTGGGTAAAAGAGGAATGGGTGGGGAGAGAGAGAGTTGACTTGTGAGGGGTGAGGTGGCATGGGGCATGGGCGGTGTACTTGATGTGTGCTTGATTAATTGATGTGACGGGTCGTAGAGATTCTCTCGAAATTCATAATGCGTGGCGTTTCTTCAGAATGAACGTGAGCCCACATCTCCTGGCCCAGGTATCGGATCGATGCGCGAGTCGCGGCGTTGGAACCGCGGTGACAGCGCGGTCGCTAGGATATAAGTTTTGAGTCAACTCAACTCCAATATGTAGGACTCGGCTTAGGATCACGTGTAAATATCGGATACAGGTCGAGGGTTGCCGGAATTCGACCGGGAGGACCGTGAAAGCCTACGGAACGGTACAGTGTAAGATACGGGCCTTAAAGCTCTCCCCTTAAACTTAGAAGTTTGGATCATGAAATTCACCATTCATTGAACCGACAGCCTCCTCTAAGGCGACTTGGGTACTTAATTAAATAATATAATCATCAAGCTTTGAAAGCAATGGTGTAAATATATCCAGATTAGCTTAGGAACATTTAAGAACATTGACGATCAAATATGAGCATGATCCAACTATTAAATTATCGGTAATGATTAATTAGATACACCAATCGAGAATTGTAGCCCACATGATAATTCATTACTTAGTTATACAATTCAACTATCAAATGGAAATTATATAGTTATATCTACCTTAGATAGTCAGTACAATACCTACGATTTTAGAGGAGTAATTTTGTAATGATTTAACCATCAGATTATAAAATTGACCATTGGATTTCCCATGGACATCAACTAAACACAAAAACCCTTGTTGTATGGCCCACTGAGCTATGGATCTACCTCATATTCAGATTGGTGGCCTATCCTAAGTTCTTGAAACTAAGGAAGGGTTATATTTCTCAAAACATCATCTTGGACCCCACTTTAGTCAGTGCGTGTGCATAGCCTGTGCATAGCCGCGACACACCAAACCCGGATTCCAGTTTAACCCGAGACCACCAGAAAAATAGAGGATTCCTCTCTCTTTCTCCCGTTTTTCCTGTCGCGTGCAATTTAAATGAACAACATTCGTTGCACACATCATGGGCCACCATGATCATCCATCAAGATTATCAGAACCGTCCATCGTGTCCGCGGAGCACTTCCTACTAAAACCCTAACAATCCCACATGTAGGTACACATGTGCGTACTCGTTGTTGCCAGCAAAAGATGGGTTGCACATATGTGACTTTCAAAAATAGAAATTTTGTTTTCATCATGACAGGCTGGCAATCCAAGTGTATCCATCTCCCTCCATCTTAACCATCCATTCCGAGTCATCTTAGACCTCCATCCTAGGGTTTCCACTTACCGCCGCATGAAAAACCTGAACCCATCATAGAAAGAATAATGATCGTCCAAATGGTGGGCCCCATGAGGTCTTTATGACCCATCTGAACCATCCAAAGATGGTTGATCCGAAGATCAACCACCCATTAGCATTTCGCCATTAATGGTGGAATTATCTTCTCCATTAAGCTGGAGGAATCCATCTTCTTGGATGGGCCCCATTTTACTGATTTGAAACATTTGAATGATGGGATGGGTGACCAGAAATCCCTCCATGCAGTCAGATCATGTCCATACATACAGATTCTATCGATTACTGCATCGTGAAGGGTTGGCTGTAATCAGATTAACCCCTAACTCTATAACTAATCTAGGATTAGCTGCTGACCCTTCTAGACGTCTAAGAGGCTATAAATAGCTCTCTTTCCTTTTAAGGCAGCCCATCCAAAAAGAAAAACAAGAGAAAGAGAGAGGAGTGAGGGTGCGTTTCTCCCTTTGCCGCACTGAGTCAAGTCAACTCAGTTTGGGTTGATTTGATTCCAGCACTGTTGCTGGAATGTTAAGTGAAGCAAAAAAGAAAGAGAAAGGAGAAGAGAGAAAAAGTAATGAGAGAGAGAGAGAGAGACTCGGGAGCTATCTCCATGCTACACGGGTCAATTGGGTCATGCCGAGTCAATTTAGTGAGTCTGGTTCGAGTAAGATGTGCTGTTAGACGTCCACGGGAAAAAAGAAAAGGTAAAAGAAAGGAGAGAAGAGGAGATTGAAGAGAGAAGAGAGTGAGAGTTGGTCGTTGCTTCGAGTTAGCTAACTGAGTATGACTCGCTGCTGAGTCTGGAATGAGCTGGTCAATGTTGGGTTGAATTTAGGCTGAATCCAACTGTAACGCCCCGTGTTTTCAAGACCCGAGTATATGACTCGTTTTCCAAAAACCCGGGTGTTAACCTTAAAGGATGGTCAAATTCGAGTATTTTTTTTATTTTCTTTCAGAGTTAGCAGTTTAGCGTAGAATGGACAAATCAACATAAAAGAAAATTTTATTTACATTTAGAATATACAAGAAGTTGCCCATAATGACTTATACAAACCAATGTCTCTAAAATCAACAAATACAAGATTTTCATGACTTAATACATGAGAAATATTAAAATGCATTTAAACATAAGCCGCAAAGTCGCGCAGCTTCTCGTAACAATACAGCCGTGCATCCCTGGCACTTGTACTCGGCTCCTCACCAGTTTGAACCTAAAAATCACTTAAGCCACCTATGCTACCTGTACAGTTGTATATTTGATGGATGAGTGGCCAACTCAATGTGAATTTTTCTCAAGATTACACACCGCTGCATTAGGTAAGCATAGTTATAATAAAGCATACAAAACAATACATGATGCAGTCATATTAGATGCATGATGTGTGAATGCATCATCGACCCGGGGATGCTCATCCGTTTAGAAGTTAGACTCGTCACCCATGCAAAGGCTGGCTATTAGCGAAGCACATCACGTACTGCATAATGACTGTCAACATACATCACGTACGTAAATAAATATGCCATGTATGTATGATTAGCTAAGCCGTTATTAGTCCAATTACAATCAGCTAGTTTAATAAAACTCAAGGTCACTACGGGGGATTCGTCACCTAGCGTAGGCCAACGACTCTGACATAGTGTCCAATTCCACCATCCTTGGCTCATGAGGCTACCACCTTAGGATGTTTAATGGAACCCATCGACTAGTGGCCAATCATATTTAGTATATGGGGCTTACCATCGGATGATTTCACAAAGTAAAACTTCAAACCCATATAGGGAAAATACTAAAGCAAGCCACATAAGGCGAATATCAAACCAAACCACATAGGACAAATATCAAAACTAAGCCACATATGGCAAATATCAAGATTAAGCCACATAGGGCAAATATCAAAACCACGTGACAAAAGACCATCCTTAAAAACCACTTAGACACGGCAACCGCTGGATGGCATGCCCACATCAATAATCAATTTAAACCACCACTCAATAACCATCAAGTTGAAGGTTCATTACAATCACAACCAGTCAAGTTATATCTCAAGTATGGGTGTACATTTATAGGTGGGGGTTTCCCACTGATGTACCAGTTTAAGTCCCATAAGCAATCCATAGATAATCCAGAAGCATGAAATAAATATGTAGGATAAACTTTAAGCATGTAATATAACAATTCAATTCTAATAATTAACACATGTGATTATAAAATGAAGATGTCAATTATCAATTGAAATTAAAATAAAAACTATCACTTAAGTTAATGGAAAAATGGAAAGCTCAATGGGAAGAAATCATCACCTGAGGAACCGAATCACCTTCTAGTGTCACTAAATACTTGTGCCCTTAGAACTGAATCCTACCACAAACCATGAACTTGTACAATTAGATCCAAGTTCTACGCACTACCTAAGTTTAAGATCATAGCTAGGGCTTAGATTTACTCTTTTTTTTTTAGGGTGTTGATATAGAATTAGGTTTTCATCTTAAAGTTTAGTTAAATGCTTAGATTCTAGGATTTAAATCCTAAATTATTATTATTATTAATATTATTATTATTATTGTACAATGAGTCAAATAATATTCATAATAGAAGTATTAATCCATCAATATTAATAATGATAGTTCGTAAGTTCATATTTAAATGTACCGATATTATCTAATGTTCTTATAATGACTAATAATTGTTTAAATAATATAAGTAATAATAATAAAATCTTCACTAATGATAATATAATAAGGACTAATGCTACTAATTATGTTAATAAGCATTATACTATTTCTATAAGGAAAATGATAAATATTTTCTAATGCTAATAGTCATAACTATCAATAATGAATCTAGTCATGATAATAGTTACTATGATCTACCATGAATTAGAAATTCTATAGTTAGATCCAAACCAAACACACTATTTATGGTTAGGATCATAATTTATGGTTTAGATTACTTAGATTTAGGGTTTTATCTATTAATCTAATCTTAGACCTTGGTTTAGAGTTGAAACCCAATTCATATAATTAATTTATAATAATACTAGAATGAAGTAAAAATAAATAATAACTGCCTATTAATACTAACAACGCAAATCTTATTATTAATATCCTACAATGACAAAATAGGAATAGCACGATAAATGTTAATATCAAATATCTATAATAACTAATACTAGCAAAATTAGCCTACCAATGGTTAGCCACATTTAATAATTGTAATGATTATAGTAACACTAATGATGATAATAAATACTAAGATCCACTATTAATAATGATCTTTGAGAGTGATAATTAAACTACTAGTATTTGATAAATAAAATCTTTGTTTATAATAGCTAGTTATAGCATAAATAATCTATCAATGCTCTAATTAGAATCCCAATGCAATGTTTGAGAAAAAGCGCACCTATAGTTGATTCAACTTGAATCAACTTAGCTTGGCATCCGAGTTGACTCGGCCTTTTCTCTATCTTCTTCTTCTTCTTCTTTCCTTTCTTTTCTTTCTTTCCTTTTCTTCTTTCTTCTCTCTTATTTCCTCTCTCATTTTTTTTCCATTTGCTGGAGAGTCCAGCCAGCTCGGCCCTAATTCGACTGGGCTCGAGTAACTCCAAGCGAGTTAACGACTCACCCCGAGTCTGTGAGCTGACTTGGTAGCGGGTAGAGCTCCTAAATTCGCCCCAACCATCTCTGCCCTCTCCTCTCCTTCCTTCTCCCTACTTTCTTTTCTTCCTCTTCCTCTACTACAATGACCAGTGGTGGGCTAGGATAAATCCGCTCGAACTTGGCGAGTTGAGCAAATGAGACAGTGGCCTGCAGCAGCTCTCTCTCTCTCTTATTTTTTCTTTCTTCTTCTCTCCATTCTTTTCTCTCTCATTCTTCTCCTTCCTTTCTTTGTTTCTCCTTTCCCAAAACCAGAAGACATCTAATCTTGACCAGACCCTTCTGACTCGAGTCGAGACTTGGTAGGACCGAGTGGGAGTGTGGCAGCGACCTGCTCTCTTTCTTCTTCATCTTCTCTTCTTGCTTCTCTTTTCTTTCTTTCTTCTCTTCCTATCTCTCTCCCTCCTTCTCTTCATGTGTTGGGACGTCCAGCAATGGACATCCAGCTTGGCTTGACTAGGCAGTGAGTCAGGTCGAGATGGCGTGGTGCAACAGCTGCACCTCTCCATCTTCTTCTTTCTTCTTTCTTTCTCTCTCCTTCCACTTCATTTCTCTCTGCCGAAGGTCCAACAACATCACTAGACGACCCAGCGTGAAAACAACATGCCCAAATCGAGTCTGGCTTGGTTTGCCTCAAAATCATTTGTCAATGGTCCTAGTAGTCCTAAGGACCATCTAAGTGGACTTTAATGCTTGATTTAATACGTAGATTATTTGACTAGTGCGTTGATGTAGTTGATCACTAAGTAGGATGTTGTGGACTCAATGATCAGTGGATTTGTTGAGTTTTGTCACGGTCCAATTTTCATAATTAAGTCCTTTGAGGTTTGACACCATTCCATTAAGGTGCGATGGCCCATTTAATGAGTGGATCACTTAATCTAAGGATAACATTTTCTACCAACAAGCCTAAGGGTCCTAGGTTTGTCTAGATGAAGGCTCATGGTCGAATTAATGATTTGATGCCCTACATGTAATAATCAGGTAGTAAGCCTTCAAGTTAGATATTACAGATCTATGAGTTTGGTCTCGATTCTGGTGAGTTGCAATCCAGCTTAGGTATGGCATGATGGTCTGCCCGAAGAGTCAACGGTCAGATGACTTAATATTTGAATGAGATTGTACCAGATGGTTGAGATGGATAGATTGAGGACCATTGGATGATATGCATAAGATGAGTCACATGTGTTCCCACACACGTGCAAGCTAATTTAGATCTCTATAGTAGCACCCGAGTACTGAAAAGTACGGGGTGTTACACCAACCCCTAGCCGGCTAAGCAAGAAGAGGGAGAGTGAGGAAGAAGAAGAGAGGAAGGAGAAGTGTGCGGGTGATGTGTTAAGTCGGGCTCTCGACTCGTTGCCGGGTTCAGTTTGACACCAAGTCAACCTAGATCGGTCTGAGTTGGAGCGAGTTTTGGTCCAGCTACCTTGTTGGACATGGGTCGCAAAAAGGAGGAAAAAGAGAGAAATAGAGAGAGAAAGGTTTGGGGTGGTTGCTACACTCTGCCGAGTCAACTTGGTTGAGTTATTGGGCCAAGTTCGGGTTTGGCTTGGGTTCAGACGCTATTGGTTAAGCTACGAGAGCAGAGGAGAGGACATGAAGAAGATAGGGAAAAAAGGAGAAAGGAGGAAAGAAATTTTGAGAAAGGAAGAAGGAAAAGAAGAGTAGCTGACCGGTGAGTTAACCCACCGAGTTCGATTCGAGTCTGGCCTGATTGGTTCGAATTCATTTCAGCGGCACCTGGTACCCTATAGAGGTTGGAGTTTCATTAAGTTCACATCGGGTTGCATTGATTTGTCATCAAGCCACACCGAGTCATAAGCTGACTCAAGTTCAAGCCAATTCAAGGACTCGATCCAAAGGATCCTACACATACTTTAACAATGTTAGAGAAATAACTTCTGAGGTGCGGACTCCCCTTTTAAGCTTTCTACTTAAGTTCGTTAATATTGATATAGATGATTATTTAATCTCTTACATTTAGAACCTCTTGAGTTACTTGATTAATCTACTCAACTCACTACACAAATATGCTAATATGTTGCGTAATTGACTCTTATATTTAATAATTGACATGTCTCTTTAATTCTAGTAAGCATGATTAATTTGATTGCTATATGTCATCTCAAGTTGAAATTTTTTCAATCGATTATATGTTTACTACTTTTGATTATTTGATGATATATTTTTGGAGGTCCTTGAACTAGTGAACATATCGATTTGATGAATCGAATGGAATTTGTTATATCACCATCTTCGATTATTGGTGTCCATGAGGCTTTTGGGGACAATCCAGTTTTATTGCATCCTTTGACGAACTATTTGTCCTATGTGGCTTTGGTTGAATATTTTTCCTATGTAGCTTTAATTATATATTTTCCCTATGTGGTTTTAATTGAATATTTTCCATTTGCAGCTTTGATCGAACATTTTCCATTTGCGGTGTTGATAAAACATTTGTATAAACTTGCTGATTTTTGGGTCATTATGCGGAGTTTAATATGATTTTCAAGTGAAGTTGAAGTTCATCTATTAGTTTTCTAATGACCTTACGGAGTTCATATGATTTACAAGTGACGCTAGAGTTTACGTGTTAATTTTCTATTCACCTTACGGAGTTCACTTGTACTATAATTTTCAGGTGAACCAGAAGTTCACTTACTGATTTTCTATTTACCTTGCAGAGTTCATATGATTTTTAGGTGAAGTTGAAGTTCATTTATTGATTTTATAGTCACCTTACGAAGTTTTATATGATTTTCAGGTAAAGCCGAAGTTCACTTGCTGATTTTCTAGTCATTTTACGGAGTTCACATACAATGTGATTTCCAGTTTAAATAGAAGATCATATATTGATTATATGAGTATTCTACTATATTTTCCTAATCATAAATTATATTGGTTGGCTATATTTCTAAGTATATGATCATGATTTTAAATTTCATTGTTTAATTTATCTCCTTCTATGTCTTGCGAACTATAATGGATTATGAATGATGAGTGTGTAATCTTAGAGGGTATTCCTCACTGCAATAGCCATTAATGCTATCAAACATATTAGTTGATGCAAGTATAGAGTGAGTCAACGCTGTTCGCCTAGTTGATGGAAAGGATCGGGTAGTTGGGGAGCTAGACGAAGTTCTAGTGGAGCATATTGAGCTTCATCATTAGTTGATATATTTCTATTTTTTATCAGTGTACTTTTGGTATTTGGGTTGTATGAGTCCTGTATGGGCATAAATTTATATTTTTGTTATGAATGGAAAACTTTTACTCAATGCATAGTTTACTCTGCTAATAATTTCTCCTCACTTTGATTGTTAACAAGACTATTTAAATTTAGACTAATTGAATTTTAAAAGTTAACACTCACATTTTCGGGAAACGAGTAGTATGCTTGGGTTACTAAAACCAAGGTGTTATAGGGTGCCTAACACATTCCCTCTTTGTAGCCATGTTCCTTACCTCGAATCTGCGGTCACAAATCAATGAATCATTTTAGGGTAGAGAAACTTTGGGTTCTCTCTCTTAAACTTTTTTATAAGGTCTAACTAACTGTGAAAGCGAAGTAACTAGCTAGTGGTGACTTCAATCAAGCATGATACTCCTCGCGCTTTCAATAGATCACACATGCCCTTAAAAAGGCACCATGTGAGTGTGATCCGCCTGCAATCCAGCGTCCACAAATGTGAGAAGGAAAGAGGGAAACCAGACATCCTTTATAGTCAAAGGGGATGGCCAAACATCCTTAATTCTAACCCTACTCTTGGACCGATTGATTTTGATTGATAGGTTAACTTTCTACAACAACTTTGGGTTGAGCAGAATCTAGGCAGGGATGTGGAAATTCTTGGAGTCCTTAGACGGTAGAAACCCCATTCTTGATGGAATTTTTTACTTAATTTTGATCTCTTGGGGTCCTCTACTACCCTTGAAACTGGCGCTAAGGGTTGAATTTATAGAACTAAACTGTCGACTCCTAGTGAGCCGATGGTGGGCACTTGGCAAAATTCAAGCATGCAAGATTTTTTAGAGGGGATCTAGATCTCTGGTTGGTGGGAAAGGGAGTTAGGTGGTCATTGGCTTATGATAGGTTGACGGTATCATAAGTTATGGTTTCGGTCCAACAATAATGGTTTTCCTTCTTCCTCGACTTTTCATGAGTATTTTTGAGCTACGGGGTCACAGATCGAGCGATCTAACCGATTTACTATTTTTTTAAAAGGGGTTTGTAAGTGCTTATATTTGTAGTACACATGATGTTGTCAAATTTCGTAGACCAAGATACACAAAGATACCAATCAGATAGGCAAGCAAATTAGGAGTAGTCAAAAGAAAGTGAACTCTTTAGCCACTACAAGACCTCTTGAACTCCTCCATATGGACTTAGTAGGACCAGCTAGAATGGAGAGTAGAGGCGAAAAGAAATATTTTCTAGTTGTAGTTAGGGGTGCACACAGGTCAATTCGGTCCGGTTCTGGGATGGAACCGGAACCAAACTGTTCCTTACGGTTCTAGGATTTTTAGAATCGAAACTGGATCGTTAGCACCCTAAATCCGAACCAGAACCAGACCATGAAAACTGGTTCGATTCCATCATTTTATGCTTTTTATAATCTAGCCCAATTGCGAGAGAGAGAGAGAGAGGAGTAGCGAGAGAGAGATGAGTAGTGAGAGAGTGAGAGAGGAGCAGCGAGAGAGACAGGACCAGTGGAGAGAGAGAGAGAGAGAGAGAGAGAGAGAGTGGATCAGTGAGAGAGATAAGAGCAGTAAGAGAGAGAGTAACTGCGAGAGAGAGAGAGAGGACCGACGACAGAGAGAGAAAGGACCAGCGACAGAGAGAGAGGAAAGCCGCACGTAGCAGGATCGGGTCTGGTTAGGGATTTAGGGTTTTGTTTTTTATTTATTTTAAAGGTTTGGTTCCTGGTTCGATTCCATGGTTCGGATCCATGGTTTGGTTCACAGTTCGGTTCAGTTCTACATACCCCCAAACCCAAGAAGCAAATCGAACTAAACGGTTCTTTGATTTTTGGAACCGGAACTGGTGCACTCTAGAACCAAACCAAACTGGACCATTTGGTCGATTTCAGTCTGATTCCACAGTTTTACCGGTTTGATGTGCACTCCTAGTTGTAGCTGATGACTATACTAGATATTCACAGGTAGCCTTTTTAAGAGAAAAATAGGATGCTCTTGATGAAGTCAGAAAACTTATAAAATGCATCCAAACTAGAAAAAAATTTATCTGTGATAAGTATAAGGAGTGATCATAGAACTAAATTTGAAAATAACAATTTTGAAAAATTTTATAATAACCATGGTATACTGCATGAATTTTCTGCTCCAAAAATACCTTAGTAAAACGGAGTTGCTGAAAGGAAAATTAGAGTTTAAAAAAAAATGGCTAGTATAATGTTAAAAACATGAATTTACCTAAAAATTTATGGGCTGAAGCTGTGAGTACTGCATGTTATATAAGTAATTGTGTTTACATTAGATCAGCTAAAAAAAAATAACTTATAAATTATAGTTTAACAAAAAACATATTGTTAAATATTTCTAAACTTTTATAAGCAAATGTTTTATTATACGAGACCGAGAAAATTTGAAGCTAAAAGCGATGAGGAAATATTCATTGGTAATACTTTAAATAGTCGAGCATACCAAGTTATAAACAAAAGAACTGGATTTATATAATAATCGATAAAGGTTGTGATTGATGATCAACCGATAATTCCTAGTCTTGATCAAGATGATAGCGATAATGATATAATTTTGGTTAATCAACTAGAACCATCATCTAAATCAGATAATACTGAGTTAAGATTAGTCAAAGATCATCATCTGACTAATCGAATACTCGGTGACCCTCACACTAGTGTTTATACCAGAAGATAGTGTAAAAAACATATGCAATCATATTTGTTTCACTTTCCATGCAAAATGAAAAAAAAAAAGTAAAATAAACTAAAAAATAACAATGATTTTATTTTATTTTTTTAGATTTCCAGCCAACCCGACATTGACCGAGAAATTCGGCCAACTGAGCACATGCTTGGGCTAGCCGAACCGCACGTGAATGCTCAAAAAGGGGGAAAACCCCATTTGCTCATTTTCACACTTCATCTTCTTCGGTCCGCCGGTCCTTCATTCGGCCAACCCATCTTTTCAAATCTCTTTTAAGTCAATGTTTAGCATTTATCTTCTAGATTTAGGTTGTTATTCACTTGATTTCCTTCATTTTGTGGTCTTTCTTGCATTTAGAAACCCTTTTCTTGGTGGGTTTCTTCCACAATCTAATCTACATTGTTCTTGCTATGTTTTTTAATTTTTCTTTGTTTTATTACATGGAACCAAGAGTGAGACATGTTGTACACAAGGTACAAGCTAGTTCCTCTTCCCGATTGGGTCCTTGTGATGTGTGGACCCTACGCTCACTAGAGGATGACCCGAAAAATGTGCCGAATTTTCGTACAAGGATTATAATCATAGAAAGATTAGTTAATGTTGATCATATTTCTAGATTTGGTCTAGTTTAGCTCCTTTCTGAGGTTAGATGGGAGAAAATTTTACAATGGGGCGGGATGGCATACCGGTCCATTGTTCAAGGCATGTATGCCTCTACACTGAAGTTTCTCTAGATGAATTATACTTTAAAAATAAATTTTTGGGAGAGACTATCACCATATCACCTTCCATCATATCTTCACTGATGTAAATTAAAATGACGAAAGACGAGATACCAATTGCTACTCTTTCAGATAAGATGAACAATTCTGAAAAAGAGTCACTTACCCATGTGTTATATGGATTTAATGTTGAATGAAGGTCCGATAATGCCTTACCCACGAATAAATTATTTCTCAAATACCATGTCCTGCATCGCATCTTCACTTCCAATGTATATCCAACGGCAGGAAATAAGATTGATCTTACTCCTTTTATGCTTAGAGTTGTCCATGCTATCACAACTGGTGTTTGTATTTGTTTGCCCTCTTTAATCTGTTATGTCATTATTCAGTATAGACTGTAATCAAGCATAGTTCGATTCCGTTTGCACATCTTATGTCATCTCTTACACTTCAATATCGTGTTCAAATTCCTTCGTATGAAGCACCAGAATCTGAACTTCCATTTAATAATGCAAATTTAAATATGATATGGTTATCTCCCCTTCCAAAACAAAGAGGCGATCAGGAAGAAGCACAGGAAGAAGACATAAACATGAACAATATTTTTGATAATTTGAAAGGTTCAGAAGAGGCGACTAACTCAAATTTCCACCCCTCTCAATTTCATGAGAGGTTGTCAGCTTTAGAAGAGAAAGTGGATGCTTTGTAAGTATCCCAAGAATCATTAGTCCAAACTCAAAATTCAAATATGAAGTACATCAAAAAGTACTTTCATAAATTCAGTAGTAATTTGGGGATTAATGATCCTACGATGCCTGCACCATCCTCTTCTGAGTCAGGGTGAGATATTTTTCTGCTTATTGTTGGATATGTATTAATTTACATTATGATGGTTTAGTTTGACACATTACTTAGTACACTATTTCATACAGTGTTTTCCACTCTTATATGATATTATGTTTTGTTCTACCCTGTTTTTATAATATTCTTAAATCTCCTTGCATTTACATTTTGATTTCTTCCTTTGTCAACTTCTGATAAAAATGGGGATATATGTGTGTGTGTGTGTGTGTGTGTGTGTGGGAGGGGGAGGTTCTATACGATCGAGTTCAAAGGAACTTTTCATGAGGTCGAGTTATGTGGGCCCCACTGTGATGCGTGTTAAACATCTACCCCATCAGTCAGATGCACCATTCTATGGTGGGCCTCAGGCTTAAAATTCAAGTCAATCTGTGACTTGTGTGGGCCACACCACATACAAAAGTTGAGAGGGGTTACCCTTCCATTAAAACATTCATAATCATTTGTTGGGCCCACCGAGATGTGGTTCACAAATCCAGCCCATCCATTATGTGTATCCCACTTGGATGAGGGGTCAGACCAAGTTCCAGAGGTGTCCAAATTTTAAGTGGGCCCCACCAAGTGTTTTTATGTTTTTTAGTCATGTCTTCACATGATTTTAGATAGTATGGCCCACCTGAGTTCCGTATACGGCTAATTTTTGGGATATCCCATAATTTAAAGGGGACCCATCAAATGCATAGCGTTGATGTGAAGGACATACATCATGGTGGGGCCCACATAGCTCGACCTCATAGGATGTTCTCATGAACTCAACCGTATCAAACCTTTTCCCTATATATATATTTATATAATGCTCTCTAATGTGTTTGTGGAATTTTATAAAATGTATTTTTGAGGTATACTTATGATTATGTATGATTATGCTTGTAAATGTACTTAAGATTATATTTGGATGGCATAGTACATGCTATATTACTCAGGGGGAGCTACAAGTGGAGTACAAATAATTGTTGTGGAATACAGATGATTGTTGAATCTATAGGGCGGCTTCAATCTTTTTTATGGTTGAGATGATGAGTTTATTTGTGATGTATGTATGTATGTTGGTGTATATATTGTGTATGATATATATGTATTTTATCATGAAATTAACAAAGGGAGAAATTGTAAGGTGTTTATATTTGTAGCACTTATTTTGTTGTCAAATTTCATAGATGAAGATACACAAAGATATCGGTCAGATCACATGCACACTACATCCCGTAAAGATCAGCTCAACATCTCGAGACTTAAACGATGTTGCTTGGTTTTAAGTTTATTAAGTTTAGAAGATCTCTGTATTAGTCAACCGACATGTGTTATAACCCTATAAAGACCTTATGTCAGGTGCTTTCAAAAAAATGTTTTAAATAGGTTAAATTCAGTGTAATTTCACAGAAGTTTGGTCAGCCTAACTTTGGGATCAGCCAGCCTAACTTCTTTGGCTAACCTAACTTCAAGTTTGGGCAATTTTTCGAATTTGAATATTTGAAAAATCTATTACAAATTTGGCCAACCTAACTTTAGGTTTGGCTAGCCTAACATGATGTTTGGCCAGCTCGAGGGAAGTTCGGGTAATTTTCCAACATAGAATTCTCAGATTTTTGAGAGAATTCAGTCATTTGAATTTTGCCTTAGGCCAGTTGAATTTTGAATAAATTTTATCCCGCGCAATCCGATAGCTGTTGGAACAGAATTGTTGGAATCTAGCTAGCAGAATTTTCAAATGTTTTGGCTATAAATAGAGGATTTCTCTCATTCTAAAATACAACAAAAATTAGAGAAAATCCTTCTCAAAGACAAAGAGAAATTCAGGCCCTCCTCAAGCTATTTGTGTGGTAATTCTTATTCTTCTTTAGCTTATTCTATTCTCTTTCTCAAGTTAGATTTAAATGTATTTAAGAGAGTAGATTTAGATAATTGAATCTGTAGCAATTAGGGTTTCTTTTATTCATTGAAAATACATTAGATCCCTACACTCATTCTATTTGAACATACAATGCTTCATCAAATCCCAAGAAAGAATATCGTAGCATCAAGCTTTGGTTACATCTTTGAATCGGCATTTGATGATAAGTACCTTATAATTTATTTTTATTTTTTTATTTTTTTGGATTTTTCAGAGATAGCCCGGAAATATTTGTGTGTTAACTTGTAATAGCCCGTGAAAATCACGAATGGGGTTTTATTGTGATGAGCCCGTGAAAATCACAAGAACTGTATAATGTTATTAAGGTGAACATGTGAAAACCTTGAAATAGTGAAAGAAAAAATTACGAGGGTAGTAATTTTGGGAGCAGAGTATGTGTGGGTTTAAGCACCGAACCACTATAACCCATTGTACCTTGTGGTGAATGCTTATTTCTTTATTTGTGGTGAATGTCATTTCATTCTTTGTGGTGAATATTGTATTTATTTTATATTCTCTTGCTAGTTTAAAAGATTGATTTCAAAGACGTCGTGAAATAAGGTTATCCTGTCTAAAATTTTAGGTGAAGGTTGTCCTACGTATTTTTTGGAATTAATGTTTCAATACTTGGGTGATTGAGATTATTTATTCTGCTTTATTTTTGAGAATTTGGTATTGTCCTATTCCCCCCCAGGACATCGATAGCTCGTCTTGTTAAGGTTTGCGCCTCATGTTCCATTTTCGAATGATTTTCAAAGTTTCCTTTAACGGATAAGTGTCATTTTATCATAATGTAGCCAGGAAAGTGAATTTTGACGAGGACTGACCAATGGCTCTAATTGAGGGGTTAGAAGTTGGAAATCCATAAATTGAGCTCAATAGTTCAATTTGGGATGAATCTAGGGTTCTACCTTTAAATATGACCAGGAGCTTGATGTTAATTAGGAATTCTAGGCAGAATTTTATCGAGGTATAGTCAATTGGTTCAAGAGTAGTGTTTTTGTGATTTAGGTGCGGTGTTTGCAAATGCCTCTCTTTAACAGAGGTTGTTGACAACCAAATGCCAAAGCAAGTGGACACTCCACCCTTCGGGATGGTATGATTGTGACTTAATTGACCATATTATCTTGATTAAAATGCCTACTTTGTTGGAGGTCAACACAGACATCTCTTGAGGTTTGAAGAAGACATTACGATTTGTCTCTCCACTTTTGTAGCATTACAAGTTATCAATTCACAATCTCTCAACATCGTGACCAGCACAAATACATTGAGGGTGTTGCAAGTTGGGATTTAAGATGGTTAGAGCTAGCCCTACACTTTTTGCAACCTTATGAGAGTAACCTTTTTAAAAAAAAATATGGATGAGTTGTTTGCAACACTCGTGTGGTCCCTTAGGACGCTTGCAAGATAGAGTGTTCATTATAAGTAGTTGTCTGCGCATTTTGCCGCTTTATGAATCTCTCATGCTTTTAACATGTCACTCCTAACAAGCATCCCTGACTAGTGTCTTTTCAAGTTAGTCTTTTGCCATGTGGAGCTTTGAGCTTTGTACTTTGATTGAGTTATAGTTCTTTTGCAGTCGGAAGCATAATTAATTATGTTAATACACTTATTTCTACACCTTATTTGTCAATCACGTGAATTCATGTGTTCGGGAGTTGGATCCTCTTATACTTTTGCGTTACTTTGCTCGTGCCCCCTTACCAATAATAGGCCATTACAGCTATATGCCCCTCATAGTAAATATTAGAGGTTTGACAGTTGGCCAGGTCACTGTGAAACTTACCTTTGGCAGGTTTTCCTACAGTTGAAGATCATCCAGCGGTTGTCAGCACGCTTTCTCGGCTACCTTTTGTCACGGCCCAAACTCGGAGACCGGACTCACAAAATTCCCGATCGCCGAATCTGGCGCCGACAGCCTCCGTAGAACCCCATTCTCGGCTCCCAGCGCCCATTCGCCAGATTCCGATCCTGGGATGCTACAAGGAGGATTTTCAACATCAGTTTAATTCGTAATAAGCATAACCAAAGGCATAACCCACACACAACAACCAAAAACTCCATCACATTTCCACTATAATCAAAAACTTTACAAGTATAATGAGCATAAGGGAAATACAATGAAGATGAACAAAACTCCAAAAATGATCTGCCACGCGCCTAAGCCTCAGCGCTGCTGCGATCCAACGTCACCTGCATGCAACAGTCGTGCATAAGCTTATAGAAAGCTTAGAGGGTGGTGAAAGTGTATGCTCAAGGTGGTAATGCAGCTATACAGTATCAGAGTAATGCGGAACAAGCTGATGAATGCCAAGAATACTATAGCCGTACCAAGGCCATGCGGTGCAAAGAATGATGTCGGCCATACCAAGGCCATGTAATGCGAAATGCAAGTCAAGCATACAAATCCTTGTCTAAGTCCACATGTCAATACGGCTCAAATCTGGAATATCACCGGGGTCTAGTACACTCCAAGCCAGATTGTCGTCCCATCGCGCGCAATAAGGTGAGTGGAAAAGACCTCACTATCCGCCTGCCAATATTGGGCTTGGCTCGTCAATAGCGGACCCATTCCTCGAGCTGGTCAGACTCAACCTAGCATTGCCCCCTACTCTCGGGCGGGTAAGGCCACACCCCCTTCCAACCGACCACGACACAGTGGAAAGCGCAACCGTCTAGTAATCGGCACTCAGCGCTCATGCATCCACTCGGTCTAGACGTTGGAGCAACCTCCTGGTACCATAAGGGTTTAGGGACTTTCACCCAGGGATATCTATCGCACCTCATGTAGAACAGTATTTTCGGTATCCAATCCTGCCAACCACTATACGTCTGTGGAGGCTATGACCCTGATGTCGCTAGGGCGTATAGTAACCATATCACTCAATGCGAATGCATGAATCACACCATCCAGTCATGCAGCAATCCTGCGCGTATCGTGCGCTCATGTAGGGCAACACCCCTGTACGGGGCCCCTAGACAATTTGCCCGAAGGCATATGCTATGATCAGTCATTTCTCATATCAATCATACGTATGATGCATATGATCATGAATCATGGAACTAAGCATGTTATATAGGATGGATGATAATCATAACAAAGATGGGCCTAGACGGCCTACACATCAGACGTACGAGCCTAACAATGGGCCCTAGGGAAAGTCATAATGCGGACATTTAACCACACTATACTTGCAATGTGGACATCAAACCACCATTGCTCCCAAGGCATAGCCCTGACGTAAACATCATTACATAAATCACGTTGGGATTACACATTGTAATGGACCTTAGGTATATCCCATTGGGCCTTAAATACATCAAATGGGCCAAATCACATGGGCCTTATATTCATTAAGTGGGCCACATCAATGGGCCGCACCAATGGGCCTTATGTTCATTGCAATGGGCTATAACCCGTGGGCCTTAGAGTGCATCAAATGGGCCTACTCACATGGGCCTTATATGTATCAAATGGGCCTACTCACATGGGCCTTATATGTATCAAATGGGCCTCGCCAATTGGGCCCCATACGTGCATCAAATGGGCCTCAACCCATAGGTCCCAATGCACCTTAATGGGCCTTAACCCATGGGCCCCTAATATATCAAATGGGCCTCGACCCATGGACCTTTCATATAAGTCGAAGTGGGCCTCAACAATGGGTCAGAAGTAGGCTGAGATGGGCCTCCCATATAATATTATATATTAGATTATTTATAATATAATATATAATATATACATAATACATATAATATTATATATAATATAATATTATATATATATCTATATATATATATATGTATATGTATATATATATGCACACACACACAACACACACACGCACGCACACCACTCGCCCACCGTCCCTGGACGGTGGGGAAAACACAAACATCATAGCTGGCCCCACCGTCCGCCTGGAGGGTGGCCCAAACACATGCATCACTGTGGGCTCCATGTGGGGCCCACCATAATGTTTATATTCCATCCAACCCGTTGGTAAGGCCACATGGGCCTAGATGAAGGGTGAAAATAATTTTCACCCTGATCCCAAACTTCTGTGGGCCCAGAAAAGGTTTCAAGGTTGGAGTCCAATTCACACTGTTTCCTTTGATGTGGGCCACCCGAGTCTTGGATGGACCTCAAATTTGAAGGGTGGTCCACTGACCCCAGGGTCCACCATATGAATGGATTGGATGACACATAAACATCAAGGTGGGGCCCACGGCTACCGCCTTGCTGGGCTGTACGTCGGCCAGTCCGTCGCCCGCTGGGCGCAGGCAGCGCCTGCTGCGGCTCTGAACACAGCAGCATCAGGGTCGTAGCCTCCACAGACGTATCGTGGTTGGCAGGATTGGATACCGAAAATATTGTTCTACATGGGGTGCGATAGATATCCCTGGTGAAAGTCCCTAAACCCTTATGGTACCAGGAGGTTGCTCCAACGTCTAAACTGAGTGGATGCATGAGCGCTGAGTGCCGATTACCAAACGGTTGCGCTTTCCACTGTGTCGTGGTCGGTTGGAAGGGGGTGCGGCCTTACCCGCCCGAGAGTAGGGGGTAATGCTAGGCTAAGTCTGACCAGCTCGAGGAATGGGTCCACTATTGATGAGCCGAGCCCGATATTGGCAGGTGGATAGTGAGGTCTTTTCCACTCACCTTATTGCGCGCGATGGGATGGCAATCTGGCTTGGAGTGTACTAGACCCCGGTGATATTCCAGATTTGAGCCGTATTGACATGTGGACTTAGACAAGGATTTGTATGCTTGACTTGCATTTCGCATTACATGGCCTTGGTATGGCTGACATCATTCTTTGCACCGCATGGCCTTGGTACAGCTATAGTATTCTTGACATTCATCAGCTTGTTCCGCATTACTCTGATACTGTATAGCTACATTACCACCTTGAGCATACACTTTCACCACCCTCTAAGCTTTCTATAAGCTTATGCACGACTGTTGCGTGCAGGTGACGTTGGATCGCAGTAGCGCTGAGGCTTAGGCGCGTGGCAGATCATTTTTGGAGTTTTGTTCATCTTCATTGTATTTCCCTTATGCTCATTGTACTTGTAAAGTTTTTGATTATAGTGGAAATGTGATGGAGTTTTTGGTTGTTTTTTGTGGGTTATGCCTTTGGTTATGCTTATTACGAATTAAACTGATGTTGAAAATCCTCCTTGTAGCATCCCAGGATCGGAATCTGGCGAATGGGCGCTGGGAGCCGAGAATGGGGTTCTACGGAGGCTGTCGGCGCCAGATTCGGCGATCGGGAATTTTGTGAGTCCGGTCTCCGAGTTTGGGGCGTGACACCTTTGCCTCTTTCACAGCTCTTCATTTTCAAGCCCAATCAAAATTCATTCATTTACACTTGTATAAACGATCTGAATCACCAAAACCATGGCCCACTGGTATATCCTAAGAACTCGAGGGGATTCCACGGATGTAGTTGGGCAAGGATTTCGTCCAAAGAATAATGAAACATCATGAATTCTGTTTGTACAAATTATCATTCCTAAAAGAATAACGTAAATTCAAAAACAATAGAGGAAAAACTGCTAGAGTTCTTAGATTAGTGCAGACCTTAGTTTTACGCCAGTCTCTTTCTGAGCTTCCATCTATCTAAATTCCAACCCCAACTTCTTTTGGCATTGGATGGTTGAGTCTACGTTGTGAACTCGACCAGCTGAAGCACTCTCCCTTAGCTCACGATCTGGGATGGGCCTGGGCTCAGTTCGAGCTCACATGCTGGACTTTGACATGCTTCAGCCTCACGTAGCAAAACCAACAAATGAATGGATTTGGAAAGAAATATGTTTGTACCGTCACTGCAGGATAAGATCAGAACCGTTAGAAAATGGCCATGGTGTTTATCTTCACTGATACTCCCACAACCATTTTCACTTCCCTTTGGGCCACATATCGAGTAGCTGCCGAATATCCAAAAAAGTATTTTGTTACATATTTTTTGCTTTAAAATAACTGGCCTTTAATCTCATTTATTAACTGGTGAGGGATTGTTCTCATCCATTTCAATGGGCCACTAAGTTACCATCTAATAAACGATACAACCAACAAGTCGTGTGTACAAAATCTGAACCATTGAAAAGGCATGTTCTAACTTGAAGATCAGTTAGTGCAAAAAATCAGAACAATTCATTCATCAGGTGGGCAACATATGCACATCTACTCAACTCATTAGCCACGCATTGTCTTCTTTTTTGCTGCCTACCTGATAAATGGGTCCCCCTGTTTTTTGTGTCATTCTCTATTTTAGGTATGGCCCACCTTTTGAGTACGTGGCTCAGATGTGTCAGACACATGACTTTGGCCATTTACTATCAATTGATTTGATTGTAACTTTGTTGTCCACTGTGATGGTGGTGAACATTATTAACTTGGGTGTAGCACAGCATGTGGATTGATGCAGGGAAGGACGTGTTGAGGTCGAGCACCGTCTTCCTCGAGAGGATAACTACTTCAAATTCACAGAGCTTCTCTAGACTCCTCACAGAGATGCCTCGAATCCATGAGGAGAGATAGAAATAATTCTAATAAAATTCAAAATGAATTGATTGATGCTAAAAAGGAGTTTACAACCTTTTAAATAATGTTAAGAACCACAACGAGAAGTTTTGGAATCAAACTACAACTAAAACTCCCAGAAATCGCAGTCATGATTTCCACTAGACCTCATGGTTTTCGGCCAAAATAGTAAGTGTCCAATTTGGCTCAACCATGCTATTCTCCTAATTTTTCTAAGCACTCTTCATTTTGGACGTAACTCCTAAAGCCCAACGGATGAAGAGTTACAATCAAACTAAAACTTACAATAAATAGTAAGAATGAAATTAAATTTTGTTTTCGACTGTTGATATGATGGAATCTCATAAATTTGGTTTAAGAAACCTGGCGTAGTAGGGTTAGGTGGCTAAAGTAGCTTCTCTTACCCAAAATAATACATGGCATGTCAGATAACTCATTCCGGTTTGTGAGACATGCCAATTTTAAGTTTCTGACAGTCCGGATCACTTCTGACTCCAATCGGGCCTTCTCTTGTCCATCTTGGCCATGAAATTGTTCGCGGCTCACTCTACATCATGGATGGAGAATAAGCCCAGATGAATGTTGTCTTTTTGTAATAAATTTAAAGCTCGATAGGTAGCCAAAGGATTTAGATAAAAAGAATGTATCGATTTTTTCGATACATATACTCATATTGCTCGTATATCTACCATTAGGACTTTGCTCTTGCAGCAATTCACCACCTAGCAATCCATCAAATGAATGTCAAAATGACATTCTTAAATGGTGATCTAGATGAGAATGTCTATATGGAACAACCTGAAGAGTTTGTTCAACCTGGGTAAGAGAAGAAAGTGTGTAAATTGGTCAAATGGGCTCAAGCAAGCTCCTAAGCAATGGCATGAGAAATTTAACCAAGTAGTTCAATCTAATAGTTTTAGAGTAAACCAAGTAGATAAATGCATATATATTAAAGGTCAAATCATTATCTGCCTGTATGCATATGATATGCTAATATTTGGACCAAATGTGGATTGTATCAAAGAAAATAAAAAGTTTCTGAGTGCCAATTTCGACATGAAGGATATGGGTAAAGCCGATGTAGTATTAGGTATCAAGATTTATAATCTTAATAATAGAATAGCCTTAACATAATCTCATTATATAGAGAGAGTGTTAAAGAAATTTAACCATTATGATGGTAAACCGATTTCAACCTCATTTGATCCAAGTATTAAATCAGTTAAAAATACTAGTAGATGTAAAGCACAACAAAAATATACTAGTGTTATTGGGAGTTTAATGTTTGCAATGAATTGCACTAGATCCGATATAGCATTCACTGTATGAATGCTAAGCGGGTATACCAGTAATCCAAGACAAGTGCATTGGAATGCAATATCAAGAGTTTTGAAGTATCTAAAAAGAACCATAGATTATGGACTGCATTATAAGTCGTCTCCCGTTGTACTTGAATGGTACAAGACACAAGCTAAAATGTAGATAGCATAGAATCTAAATCTACAAGTGCTTGGATATTCATTCTTGGAAGATGAACAATATCATGGGCATCGAAGAAATAAACATGCATATCTCACTCTATAATGGAAAGTGGATTTATAGCACTTCGTGCTGCTTGCAAATAAGGAGAATGGCTAGGATACCTATTGATGGAACTCTCATATTAGCCAAAACCTACGCTTGCCATATCTATCTTTTGTTATAGTCAGGTTACTCTTTGTCTTGCTATGAGTAAGACTTGTAATGGTAAGTCTAGAAATGTAGGTCTAAGACAACTTTGTTAAAGGATTGCTCAAATATGAAGCAATCACAGTGGAATATATTAAATCCATTATGAACTTAGCAGATCCATTAACAAAAGGTTTATCAAGAGATCAAATAAGATGAACCACTAAAGGAATGGAACAAAGATATATAAAGATATAACTTTCGCTCTTGATGGTAGCCCTACCTAAGTTTTGAAATATAAGCTAAGTTCAAAGGGACAAACAAGTCAAGTATGTGACTGAAACATACACTAGAAATAAATTGAGTCTTAATCCTAAAACTCTAGTGCTTGGTTTCTGCATTTCATAGGAGGCCGAGTACTGACTCTTAATAGGTCTATAAGCAGACTTTGCTGAGATGAAGTAGAATCATCTTTGAAAAATCTACCTATATGAGTAGAGAAGTGAGGTCGCTTTTGTTGTGCAGCACGCCAACAACGCAGTGAACTGAGATCCAATCTCCGATATCACCCACAAATGATAAACAAAAAGAAATATAAACTAGAAAAGAATCAAAGCATTCCAAACAAACCACAAGACAAGATATACTTGGAAAAACCCTAAATAAGGGTAAAAAAACCATGGATGCAAACTTCCACTATGAAGAAAAATGAAGATTATAAGGCAATATACTAACCTCTCCCTTAGAAGTACAGAGAAAATCCTTTGTCAACACCTTCGAATTATATCCCATACCCTATAAAAGCTATAGGGACACGTATTTATAGTTTAGGCAACTTCCCTTTCGTACCTTTGCGAAAACTGACTCAAAAATCTGTAGTCTGTATCAAATCCGGAAACGAATCTACGTAACCTCGACTGGTCGAGCAGGCTGCTCGACTGGTAGAGCATACCCCTTGACTAGTCGAGCATGGGCCTCGACTGTTCAAGTACCACAGAACCAAAAACCTATGCTCGCTGGACTTTGAGTCGAGCCAGCCCACGATTGGTCAAGTGGGCCACTCAACCGGTCGAGCAGGGCACTCGACTGGTCGAGCGGCTGTCCAAATGTGGCTCCACATCTCAACAATCTCCCACTTGGAGACACATCACCATAAACCTTCGTCTTCTACATCCGGAGTGCACCACCTCCCCATCTTCACGCCTGAAGATCAATCAAAGCTGAAAAGAGCTTTAGCTTCTCCCGTGTGACTGCTTTGGTTAGTATATCCACAGGATTCTCACTTGTATGAATCTTTTCTAAAGCAATCGATCCATCTTCCAATAACGAGCGTATGAAATGATATCTGATGTCAATATGCTTGGTCCTTGAAAAAAAGGCTAAGTTCTTAGCCAAGTGTATTGCACTCTGACTGTCACTGGACAGCTTGCAATCTGCTTACTTCTTACCCAACTCTTCCATGAAACCTTGCATCCACACCATCTCCTTGCATGCTTCTGTAGCCGCATTATATTTTGCTTCTGTCGTACTGATAAATACTATCTTCTGTAACTGAGAGACCCAACTGACTACAGCACTACCCAGAGTAAAGACATAACCTGTAGTGCTTCTTCTACTGTCGATATCTCCTGCCAAATCTGAATCTATGTAGCCTTGTAACTTGATTTTCGATCCACCATAGCACAACCCTATATCCACAGTACCTACCAGGTATCTGAGGATCCACTTCACAGCTTCCTAATGTTTCTTCTCGGGGTTGTTCATGAACCTACTAATAACTCTCACTGCTTGAGTAGTGTTTGGCCTCATGCTCACCACTGCATACATGAGACTCCCAATGCTGACGCGTATGGGACTTTAGCCATGTAGTCTCGTTCCTCCTGCGTCTTTGCACCTTGCTCCTTAGATAGCTTGAAGTGGTTGGCTAATGGAGTGTTAACCAGCTTAGTACCTCCCATATTGAATCGATCAAGTACCTTGGCTATGTACTCTGCTTGTGACAAAACTAGTTTCTTATTTTCCCTGTCACGCTTTATCCTCATACCTATGATTTGTTTTGTAGCTCCTAAATCCTTCATGGCAAATATCCTAGACAGTTGTCTTTTGAGATCTGAGATGTCCTTCATGCTTGAACCGGCCACAAGTATATCATCAACATACAGAAGAATGATGATATACAACATATCAAACTTTTTCAAATAACAATAGTGGTCTGCATGACATCTCATGTAACCGTTTCCTAACGTGAAACTATCGAACTTCTTATACTACTGCCTCGGGGCCTACTTCAGGCCATATAGACTCTTCTTCAGTCTACACGCCTTGTTCTCCTTTCCTGGTGCCACGTATCCTGTCGGCTGATGTATATATATATCTCTTCTTCAAGATCCCCATGAAGAAAGGTTGTCTTAACATCTAGTTGCTCAACATGTAAGTCCTCTTTAGTCACTATACTCAAGACCATGCGAATCGTAGACATTTTCACCATAGGTGAAAATATTCTAGTGAAATCGATACCTGCCTTTTGTTGAAACCCTTTCACAACCAATCTAGCCTTGTACCATTTCGAACCATCGTGCTCCTCCTTCAGTCTGTAAACCCACTTGTTATGAAGAGCTTTCTTATTCTTAGGTAGAGTAACTAGCTCCCATGTATGATTAGACTCAAGAGAGTCCATCTCATCATCTATGGCCCTGCTCCCACTTAACCCGTGTATCTGACTATAATACCTCTTCAAAACACTCTGGTTCACCATTATCTGTCAGCAGTAGATAATGTAAAGGGGTGAGTATTAGACCGTGGGTCTCCTTTCCCAAGTAGACCTCCTCACAACTGGTGTATACGATTCTGCCTCATAATACTCCTATACATGATCATCCTGTGGCGCTTTAACACCCGTGTTCGGTAACTCTTCCAACTCTATGAATTCTTTCTCATCGGCCTTATTTTCCTGCACACTGTCCTTATGCATCACTTTTTCATTGAAGACTACGTCCTTGCTTCTGATGATTTTTCTATTTTTTGCATCCCAAAACCTGTAGCCAAAATCATGCTGCCCATAGCCTATAAACGTGCACCTCTTGGACTTCACATCCAGCTTGTTTCTATGCTCTGTATCAATGTGAACATATAAAGTGCAACTGAACACTTTGAGATGTGCAAGGCTCACTTCTTTCTCAGTCCACGTTTCTTCTGATAGCCCACCATCCAATGGTGCTGAGAGACTTCTATTGATGAGATATGTGGCAGTATTCACAACATCTACCTAAAAGGTTTTGGACAACCCTACATGTAACCTTATGCTCCTGGTGCGCTCAAGGATGGTCCTGTTAATTCGCTCAACCACACCATTCTGCTATGGTGTCCCTGGAATCATTTTCTAATATTTGATTCCTTTTGCTACACAATACTCCTCAAACCTTTTATCACAGTACTCTCCCCCATTATCAGATCTAAAACATTTTACTATTTTACCTGTCTCATTTTTTACCATTATTTTTCACTTCTTAAACACATTAAATACATTAGATTTATGCTTTAAAAAATAAACTCACAGTTTTCTATTAGTATCATTAATAAAGAAAAAATAACGTGAGCCACCAAGAGATAATATATATGTCAGTCCCCACACATCAATGTGTACAAGCTTCAACAGATGTGTCTTTGGAGCGCGTCATGTTTTCTTGAAACTTTCCCTCTTCTGCTCCTTGCAGAATCCCAAGTCAATAGACTTTAGCCTTAATAGCTTCCCCTTTGACAATAATACTTTCATCCCCTTCTCACTTATATGTCCCAACCTCTGATGCCATAACTGCACATTCACTTCAGTTGATGCGATTGTGAGTAAACTATACGATCCTAAAGTCACGTACAAAGTACCTTCCTTCTTGCCTCAAGATATCACCAAGGCACCTTTTGTGATCTTCCAGGAATCACTGGTGAATGTCGTCACATAACCGGTATCGGCCAACTGCCCCACTGAGATCAAGTTTTGTTTCAAACTCGGTACATGTCTGACATCCTTCAATTTTAAAATCGTTCCATCTTTCTGATTTATATGAATGTCTCCCTTTCCAACGATACTGCCCGGCTCATCATCACCCAGGTAGACTCTCCCAAAGTCACCTGACACATAATCACGTAGAACTTCCTTGCACGAAGTGACATGAAACAAAGCACCCGAGTCTATAACCTAAGACTCATTCCTTGCATAAAGAGACAAGATCAATGCCTCTGTGTCACTCTCCTCTGATAGATTTACTGAATCCTTCCTTTGAGAGCTTCCTTCTTGTTTCTTGAGTGCCCTGCAATCACGTTTCATGTACCCCTTCTTCCCGTAATGCCAACACCCGTCTTTGTCTTTCAGTCCCTTGGACTTCTTCCTCAACTTAGAATATCCGTGTTTATTGCCTCCTTTGTTCAGCGATCTTCCTTTTCCTTCAACGTTTAGAGCATTCTCTGAATCCCCTGAAACTCCTGATGCCTTTATTTTAGATTCTTCGTTGAGAATTAGACTGGCCACATCATCAAATTTCAGTTTTATCGACCCTGAAGAATTGCTCACAGCAATCACCAAACCATCCCAACTATCTGGCAAACTGGACAAGATCAATAACGCCCTGACCTCATCCTCAAAAATAATGCCAATGGATTCCAACTGGCTCGTAACTGTATTAAATTCGTTTAGATATTCAGTCATGCTCCCACCATCTGACATCTTCATGTTGAATAGTTGTTTTATAAGATGAACCTTGTTGGATGCTGAGGGTTTTTCATACATGGTGGCTAGGGCTTCTATTAATTCTTTTGTAATTTTCACCTTGGATATATTGAAGGTAACGCTCTTAGACAAAGAGAGTCGGATCGTTTATAAAGCCTTCCGATCCAATAAAAACCATTCATCATCTATCATTTTTTCTGGTTTTTTCTCTTTTCCTCCTAGAGGAATATAAAGGTCCTTCTGATATAGATAATCCTCCATCTGCATCTTCCAGAAGACAAAGTTTGAACCATCAAACTTCTCAATTCTAGTCTTCCCTTCTTCCATCATCGCTCCTAATAGAACTAAACCAATAGCTTTAATACCAGTTGTTGCGCAGCACGCCAACAACGCAGTGAACCGAGATCCAATCTCCGGTCTCACCCACAAACGATAAACAAGAAGAAATATAAACTAGAAAAGAATTAAAGTATTCTAAACAAACCACAAAACAAGATATATATGGAGAAACCCCAAACAAGGGTTAAAAAAAACCCAGATGCAAACTTCCACTATGAAGAAAAACGAAGATTACAAGGCAATATACTAATCTCTCCGTTGAAAGTACAAAAAAAATCCTTTGCCAACACCTTAATATTATTTCCCATACCCTAGAAAAGCCCTAAGGACACCTATTTATAGTTTAAGCAACTTTCCTTTCGTACATCTACGAAAACCGACTCAAAAATCCACAATCCATATTAAATTCAAAAATGAATTTGTGTAACCTTGACTGGTCGAGCATGGGCCTCAACCGATCGAGTACCACGGAACTAAAAACCTTTGCTCGCTAGACTTTGAGTCGAGCCAGTCCACGACTGGTCAAGTGGGCCACTCGACCGGTCGAGCAGGGCACTCAACTGGTCGAGCGGCCATCCAAATGTGGCTCCACATCTCAACAACTTTTAAAGAGATTAGGATCGTCTCTATAATACTCATGAAATTAGTATACGTACAAGGCCAGAAATGTGCGAACTTTTAAATCTCCAGTAATATATAAATAGATGTGTTTTATGTGTCTGGTGAGTCATATAAGGTCCTTAGTTCAAGACTAATAGGTTACTAAGTACTTGATAAAACTTTGATACGTATACACTAAAGTAAAGGTTCAAATCTATAAGATACCTTTACTTATGCACATATTTATACTGATATGTCATTTGTTCTAATATTTGGTTTTATTTTTAAAATTGTGGGGAATTGTTGTCTTTTGTAATAAAAAAAAAAATTTAAATAAAAGTTATTTTTAGAAAGTAAATAAATATATTAATTATTTAAACTTTCTATAAATGGTGTGTATAGCTAGTCAGTAAGAGGAAGGGTTTTTGCTTCTGCAACCAGGGTTCAAATCTCCTCAAGGATGGTGCTAAGCATCGTCCGCACACGCGACGTGGGTTGTGGAGCTACTTGGGCACTTTATTAGGCACAATTAGCACTTGGCACATGCACATCATCATAAGGAGCAAAAAGAGTCTTAGCCTTTTTGGCACAAGGTTTAAAATTTTTAAGTCACAGTGCAACTAGAATTGAACTAGGGTCTACCCTGAAGTTTTATTACCTTTGTGTTGATTGAGAGTAACTGTGACAAGATTGTACGTGCGGCACCTATGCCACGTGTCGCTCTTATGGAAGCAGTATTATACTGTTGGATGACTTTTTCTGTTTAAAACAAACAAAAATAACTTCCATAGGACAAAGGGTCATGTCCTTTCATGGAAGAATGTTGTTTGCTGCGAATGGGCGTAGATGTCTTGAAGAGACACATTGGTATCTCTTTAGGAAGAACTCCATGACCATTCAATTGCTATAAATCCTAGATACAATAATCCAGAAAGATTATTACATTCTCTCCGTTTTCAGATATATCATCCATTGTGAAGTTCTCTCGAATATGAACTCTTACTGTATTTATTCAGAACTTTTTTAAGGCATATTAGTGTCAAAACTAGAGATTTGTTCAACACTTAAATGTGAAATTTTTGGTGTTGAAATTCGGATTGAGAGTTCATTGTATCTTGAAGACAATTTACATATTTCCTTCATTTACACTTGCTGGAACTACCAGAAAAAGGGCAACAAATCTGTCCTAAGAAATTAACTATTTAATTCGAGCCTTGAACCCAATGGATCCGATTGTCTCATTATATTTTTCCTTTATCCTCTGTTGTGTATAAGATTCTTTTATTTCTAATAATGCATTAAGTTAGTGGAAACATATCAGAACTTCCAAACTGATGATTTCTTATGTGGATTGTATATAATCCTAAAACTTTCTTATCAAGGATACATTTTGGGTCCTTTAAGATCAATGCTCTTGATCTCTAAATCATCAGCCAGAATATCAAATGGAGGAAGCCTACACCATGGCTTACGGGTAATCACCATTTTTAAATTTGTGATGGCTCATCCAACCTTCCTATGGCACTGAAGTACACCAATCAAAGCAGCCCCCCTTGTGGGGCCCATTGTGGATATAGCTTATTAGAAAATAAATAAATAAATAAAAGAACAATCTGACATTTTTCTTTAAATTTGGATTTTGGATCTAGAATCTTTGATCTGTGTATTTGATGCACCATGGTTGAAGTGTCCTTCGGATTGTCCATGCACACTTCTAAATTTTGAAGCTGTAGTTCGTTGGAGTGACGTGCATGTTTTAGGCATTTAGGCTAATGAGTTACCTCCATTTACTTGATGTTAGGAATTGAAACACTGGTTGGATTACTCTTCTCCAGAGATAAGAAAAAGAAAAAGACAAAACGCTTAGGCAAAATGCAATGTTTTATCTATCTAGTGTTAGACCAATGAACAGTACCTGATGGGTGGTCCACCTGGTTATCCAAACATTCATATGGAGAGGACAGTGGTGGATGGGGAAGATAACCTAAGAATCTATGGTATCATGTGATCTGAATACTCTGACATACCCACATAATTTTGTACCATTGGTTGTCATTGTCCATTGTAATAATTCTATAAGGTGGGCCTTATATATCAACGGTCTAGATTGTACTAAGTGTTGGATAATGTGATTGAGTGTACTAGTGGACCCCACTAAGTTATGATGCATCTAAAATCATGCAAGGGGTGATATGTTAGAACTGTGATATACATACAGTGTTTTAATGGAATTGGGATTACCAAATTCACGTAGAGTATGCGGGAGAGGAGTTTTGATGGATTACAAACTACTCAACCCTCTAAAATTATAAGAAAAGTGTTGGGTCCCCAATCTAACACAACAGAAGCAAGAATTCCCATCTTGGCGCTTCTATAAGGGTGTAAGGAGAGGAAGACCACGGCATGGAGAGAGGAAGACTGTTGCATCAAGCTTACAACGATGACGTTCCAACAAGGTACACCATCTAGTTCATCTAATGTTCATATGCAATGCACGGCAAGTTCCTTTTTGCAATTCCGCAATTAGCTTACATCAATTTCGTTGAAAGGCTCATTTGAACAGGGATTAATTTAAGGTGTGGACCCCAAATCCCAGATCCATAGCTCAAGTGGTAGACTGAGTGAAAGATACCTCGTTTCAACACTGAGTTCTTGGTATCGATTCCCTAGAGAAGTTGGCTAACAGTGAAGTGTGAACTAACAGTGGGTGTACTAACAAGCTAACAAAAAAAGAAAAAGACAAGCAAATTAGAGAGAAGTGGGTCTCTGGTGTCGCGGAAAAGAAAAGCTTTATGCCTTCTTTGGGAATGATCATATATGTTGTGAGGTCCACAGCTGATGTGTACGTAGAATCCATACTGTGAATCTGGTGCCTGTTCTTATTTTGAGCATACATCATTAGAATCATCCTCATCTAAACATTGAGTTTAGAGCTAACAGAGTTTTTGTAATGGCCCAATTTTTGGTCTTCCTTCCATCCTAGTGGATTGACTCTATTAATGTGTTGGATGACGTATGCATGACACGGTGAAGTATACGGTGCAACCCAATGGATGGATTGATAGAAATCACACATCATAGCAGGCCCCACATTTCTTAAAGATATTGTAATTACAATATGATCATTCTGTCTGCTTTAAATGGTAATATAATTTTTTCTCACCTACCAAAATATTAAAATCAAAATTACAATTATATTCAAAGTGTATGAAATCATTCCTGCTCTTTTAATGCAATTGAGCATATCACACATAGCCAAAGGTGATAGAAAAAAGGAAGAGGAGATATGTAGCTAAGAACTCAAATGCTTAGCTCTTTATTTATTTTTATTAGCTTAATGATAAGGATAATGATAGTAATTCAAGGTAAAATAGGGTATTTGAAGACATTGATACAAAGTAATTAAGGTTTTTCGCCCACTTTAATACAACAACAGTTGAACAATAGTTGATTTTGTGATCGAAATAGATGCACTCTCCAATAGCTAAGCCTTTTTCATAGTAAATCTGCTCGCATCACACTCTGTAATCTTTGCACTCTCCTATGCAAACCATTACTTTTGTCTTCTTCACTGCACACATCAATAAAAATCTGTTTCTTCAACACAACAACAATGCTTAAAACCTTAACTATTTATACCTACACTTGAAAATATGAATGCAATCGAAGCTCTTCATCTACTTGACCAATGGCCTGCATATGATAAGACAAGTAGTTGTATTTGTAAATGCTATATTATAAATCTAGCACCTAGAGTTGTCAAATTTTGTTGTGCCAAATCATTTAGAATCTGTATCATGTGTTGATGAGATGAATAGATCAACTTCATGCATTTTAAAGTTATCCACGTCTTCGTCGAACTTTTCTACGTATTCAAGTTGAAGAGCATTGTCGAAGTTCAAGATTTCATGCTTAAGTACAAGTACAAGTTCAAGGCTCAAGTTCAAGTTTAATTTTCAAGTTCAGTATCTTAAAAAACTCAAGAACTCAAGCCTTAGTTCAAGCTCAAGTTTAAGATTTTGAAGACAAGCTACAAGTATTTTAAGTGAATGAGTTAGCAGAGCGAATGATGTTTCAATTGTTCAAACTCACAAATAAGGTATGGATGACCCTAGATTGACCATAGGTTGAGTCATATTCATTGCATATTTTATGTAGATCATTTCATAAGTTTATAGGTCATTTCCTCGACTAGTCCTAGTCTTTGTTCGGCTTGTCCAAGCTCTGGCTCGACCAGTCCAAGAGTTTTCTCGACCAGTCTAAGATTAGTTGCAAAATTTTAGAATTTTCTGTTAGACTTTCGACCAGTCCTAGAGACTACTTGACCAGTCGAGTGAACAGTGCTCGACCAGTCATGTAGGCTCGATTCAAAGTCTAGCAAGGTTTTTTAGTCCCACTCGACCAGTCGAGTACCTACCTTATCTTATCGCGCTAGAAATTTTAGAAATTGGTTGGTCGTTCGACCAGTTGAACCGACCCTTAGACCAGTCAAGTGAACAGTATTTTAACCTATAAATAGAGGACGAAGTTCAGAGTTTTTCATTCATTCCAAGCTAAATCAAGCCATCACTTTGAGAGATAAATTCCTGCATTTGTTATGCTATATTATGCTCATTTTAGATTCATTTTAATAGCTTTTGTTATTTAATTTTGTGATCTCCATTCAACTCTATTTCATTAAAGAAGGGAATTGTGATTTACCCTCTTTTGAAATCAAAATCAAATCAAGCTAGCCCAGGTTGATTTAATTTAAAATTAATTTAGACCTAGAACCCTTTCACTTGTGAGACTAGACATTGAACATCTTTGTCTACATCGAATTGGTTCTACCGGGCTTCATCAGAAGAAGAATCTTCAGATAAGTACAATTTAATTTTCTGTATTCTTTTTGGTTTGTGAGATTCAACCAAGAAAAACTCATTGTGGGGTTTTTGGAATTGTGTAAGCCCATTTAAAAGACACAATTGTGAAGGTTTTAAAGTGAATCTTGAAAAACCTTATTTCATAGTGAAAGCTAATATCCCGTGGGTGTGGTTATTGGGAGTAGAGTAGTTCTGTGGCTGTTTTCTAATAGTTGGTGTACACATAAACAAACCACTATAATTCCTGGAGTTGTGGTGGATAATAGTATTTGTTTGTGTGTGAATGTTGTACTTTACTTTATGCACTTGTGGTGAATAGTGTAATTTTCTTTTATGTACTTGTAGTGAATGTTGTAATAGTTTAGTCTATTTCATTTGCCTCTTTCTAAGTTTAAGTTTTTGATACTTACAAACGTTCTAGTAAGGTTGTCCTACCATAAGCCTTTAGTTTTTGGTGTAAGGTTGTCCTTAGAACTCAGTTTGTATCAACCTCTTAAGACTTGTGCATTTGAGGTTGCTCTTTATTTGTGCTATCAATTCTTGTATATCTTTGTAATTTCGCATTTATTTTTTAATTTGGCATAGTCCTATTCACGCCCCCTCAAGGACTTTAAGCTCAGCCTTTTCAGTATTTTGGTTTATACTAAATTGAGCCAGATCTTAAGGTTTATCAATATGCAAGGGCCCATTCACATTTTACATGACTCGTACTAGAAAATAAAATTTTGGGTACTTATATGAATAACAATAATGAGGTACCTAATCCAAATCCTAATGTAAGCTTGAATTCAATCTAATCTAATTTCAAGCATGATTCAGATTCATACAGAATCTTATCTAGTTTGGATATGGATTCAAATAAGCATGTTTTTTAAAAGGCTTTTGAACAGTTTGTCAGGGGACCCAACAAACAACCAATGCATATGGTGTTATGGTTTAGGTAGAAAATAGAAAAAGAATCACTTAAAGAAAGGCTTAAGGCACGTTACGATGTTGCTATCTTTAAGGCAATATTCACACCCTACTGGTGATTAAACCAATTTGCAAGAGGGTTACAGCAAATCCGCCTCCAGGATACAATAAGCCTCTTCTCCAAGATCGGAGAAAGGTGCGTTTCGGCCTGCAAAATCAAAAAACCACACCTCGAACACACTTTTACAGCATACACCCTTGACTTCTTTGCTGTTACAATTTACCCCTTGAAAACTATTTACAATTCACTGCCTGAAAAACTGTTTATAGTTTAGCACCTGAAAACTGTAACTTTCCAAAATGGAAATTGAGAAGAAGAAGAAGATGGAGAGGAGATTGTTAGAATTGTGAATTCGGATCGACCCAAAGATGGGCTTATATAGAATCACAAGAGATGCTAAAGACCCTTTTCATGAAAAGACATCTTCTTCCATGGTGTCTTTTCATCAATGATGGTGTCTTTTCATTAATGGTGGTGTCTTTTCAATAATGGTATCCCTCCATTTCAAATTTAAATGATAATCCCTTTACCAAGAGGCATTGTCAATGGTCACCAACAATCACCAAAAGCCACAACCCTTTTTCGAAAAGTTCTTTTATAAATTAAAATCTTTTTCTTCTAATTTTGAAAAAATCCAACAATCCCTCACTATTTTTCAAAATACAGAGGTCAGGGTATGTAAGGAAAATATGTGCATATGAGGAGGTGTCTTATGGACTTGAACCTTCACTTAGTGTAAACAAATCAAAGTTGAATCAAAATCCTTGGTGACTATAATCTTGAACTAAGTATTCTATATGACACAACCGGACATGTTACACACACATATATTTCAATTGTCATGTGTTCTAAAATTATAGCACATTAACGGCCTTGTGCTCTGTCCTAGATTCATGAGTTCATGAGAGTAGCTAAAACTCTCGAACATCAGGAAGTGGCCCCACTTCCAATACTCATATAGGTGAGTCCTTATGAATGCCCCTGTAACCATAACACCCTTGAAAGAACTCATAAGAACAGTAGCTCATCCTCCTTTTTATCATTACAGGTACCCAACACTATACATACATCAAGGAATGAGACAGATAGAAAATATACAGTACTCCTTCAAACACTTCCTGTGAGGTACTTTGCCTATTGAACCTATTAACCTAGGTTGGGTTTTCCTCATCCGGTGTCTGTGCAATTGGCTTAAGTCTCATTCCTCTTGATGTTCTACTGATAATATCCCTTGTTAATCCCTTGGTGAACAGGTCCACTAGATTCTGGATAGATCGTACATATTGTATTGTTATAACACCGTCACTAAGTAGTTGCCGCACAAAACTATGACTTAGACTAATATGTTTGGATTTTTCATTATAAGTCTTGTTATATGCTTTTGATAGTGTCGCTTCACTATCACAGTAGATAGAGACTGGTGGTAAAGGTCTTACCAATAATGGTATTTTTAATAACAGGTTTCTTAACCATTCTGCATATTTACTACTAGCTGTCAAAGCTATGAATTCAGATTTCATTGTAGAGTGAGATATGCAAGTTTACTTCTTGGATCCCCAAGAAATGGTAGTTCCTCCAAGTGTAAAAATACATCCATTAGTAGACTTGGATTCATTAGAATCAGTGACCCAACTTGCATCATTATACCCTTCAAGCACACTAGGATAACTAGAAAAGTATACATCATAGTTAATTATTTTTCTCAAATATCTGAGTACTATAGAGACAACATTCCAATGATCTAAACTTGGATTACTTGTAAACCTACTCAATTTACCTACTGCAAAAGCAATATCAGGTCGAGTAGAAATCATAGAATACATAAGATTGTCAATCACCTTAGAATACTCTAATTGAGATACACTACGGCCTTCATTTTTAATTAACTTGGTATTAGAATAAAAAAGAGTAGAAACTGGGTTTTTATCATAGTGATCAAACTTTTTAAGTATCTTTTCAATATAATGTGATTGTGATAGAGTTATACCATCATGGTTTCTTAATCGCTTGATACCTAAAATCACATTAGCTTCACACATATCCTTCATATCAAAACTAGATGATTATAATCTTTTAGTGTTATTTATAACTTCTAAACATTTACCAAAGATTAACATATCATCTACATAAAGACATATAATTACTCTTTTATTATTGGAGAATTTTGAATATACACATTTATCAGATTCATTAATCTTAAAGCCATATGAGGTGCCGACTTTATTGAATTTTTCATGCCATTCACTACCAAAAAAATGATCAAAGGTTATGGACCATGCTAGTTTTTAGCTACGGATATACACCGTAGCTCTATTACTATGGCTTAAACCGTAGCTAAAAATGAGAAAGCTGTAGCTAAAAGCTAATGCCATCACACATACCTACAACATGTGACAGCCCCATAAGGGACCCTACGAGGCCCATTAAAATGTGTGTGCTCCATCTAATACGTCTATCCATTTTGAAAGATCATTTTAGGGCAAGAGGCCAAAAAAGGAAGTAAATCAAAGGCTCAAGTGGACCACATGGTAGGAAATAGTGGAGATTATATACGTACCATTGATCGATGGTGTGGTTCAATTGGACCTTCATTTTACCTAGATTTTGGAGCCATTTTCTATATTTAAAAAATACAAAATTAATAGACGGAGTAGATATATCAAATGCATCACGATGGACCCCACAAAGCCCTTAACAGGACCGTCTGTCCAGAACCCGTCAGAATTGTGCGAACACGGAGGGGCAGTGAAGGATGGCACAACGGCTATGGCTAGAGGGCTTTTAGCTACGGTCTAAAACCGTAGCAAGAAAAATGCGAAAACTCAGCCTGCGCTGCCCTTTTTCTCCTTCCCCCTCTCACGAACTTTCTAAAATTTCATCTCCCTCCACTCCAGAGAAAAAAAAACCCAAATCCGCATCACTTTCTCTCTCTCGATCTCCTAAACCCTCTCTTACAAATACTCCCCTCTCACGAACCCCTCTTCTCTCCCCTAACCATCCCCTCTCTCTCTCTCTTTCGATCTCACAAAGACTCCCCTCTCTCACGCCATAATCCGTGTCCATTTTAGGTATGCAAGACCGATTCTCTTCTTCTTTCTCTTTTAAATATTCATATTTCTGTCTTTTTTTTTTTGGAATTGGATTTGGGGTTTGAGGGGGTATTGATAAGATTAATTAGGGGTTTGAGGGGGTTCAAAGATTTGGGGTTTGTGCTAATGTTTGCGACATTGAGCATGAATCAGGCCACACCCTGAGGGACAGTTGGGATGGAAATTGCAACCACTGAAACCTTCTTAGGGTTTTTGTGGTCCTTATGAATGTTTGGTTGGGGGAGTTCAATCCCCTATTGGATCATATCCAATCCCCTATGTATGTGTTTTAGATAAAACGCCTCACCATTAAAAGCTTCTTGGAGGCCAATTAAATGGTTGAAATAGATGTATGCCCATAGAGTTTACTCATAATGCTTTAGGCCATGGATTTGAAATCCTTCTGTTGTTCTCAGTTTGGCTTGTCTGGTTGAGAGTGTGTTAGCTAAATGTGGTGGCCCAAATCGTATTGGGTCTTCTTAATCTACCCTGTAGTTTTTTTTTCCTTTTCTTTTTCATGTCTTTAGCAGTATAACAAAGTATATGATAGGTGAGGCTTGGTGTTTTTGTGGTTGCTGGATATCTTGTGGAGTTGTTGAATTTTAGAGCTAGGACACACATACTTTCCTCTCTATTTTAGGCCTGGTGTTTTTGAGTAGGCAAGCGAGTATTGAGTGTGGAAAAGATTGCCAATCCTCAGGACATGGGTACTGCAAGGGCCAGTTACTAGTTTCTATTTATACCTAAAATCATGTGAAAATACCTCCTTAACAATCTCACATATTTCCTTGTTGCCCACTTAGTACAACTATTCTAAATAACTAACAGCTCTAGAGTTCAAAATTCCAGTAGACCTGTATCGCAAGTCCTGAGGAAGTGCCATCCATCACCCTTACTATTACCTAAGTACTTAAGGATATGAGTATGATAGTTGGGTACTCAACTACTCAGTTAACCAAGTTGCCATGAGTAGAATTTCACAGATCTTGGTCCAATGTCAAATTTAGATGAAAACTAAGTACGATTTGTATCCTCAAGTTCAAGCTGCAATGTTAGATCTTGACTTAGGATTAGGATTGAACACTTGAAGGAAATTTGAGGGATTGGAATTGTAATCAGGTTATAATGATTGATGTCAAGCATTTAGAAGTAAAAATATATCTCTTTGAGAGCAACCTACAGGGCTTAAATTTGATAAGAAAATTTTTTTTTTCTGGTTCAACCTTACATGGGGCCTATAATTCATATATTATGCACATTTTTGCTAACAAGGTGTGATTTTAAGACTAAATTTCAGCAAGTTCAGAAAACGTAAACAGAATCTTCTTCACTAAGAATGGAGAAGCAATTAGAAATATGGGTTGATGCATGTCTAAAGAAACTACCAAGAGAGAAAAAATTACATGAACCAGAAATTACTTGTGGAATGTTGTTAAACCATAGGACATGATCAGATATAGTTGAGCCCAGAAACACGTCACTCCCAATAGCAATTCCTGCAGAGAAGTCAATGCATATCTGGAATTTATAAGAGCCTTAGATTCATGCACAAAATAGTAGCTCAAATATAAATGAAAAATAATATTAGTTGTACTGATATAGATACCTTCATATATTCCATCTGTTACACGTGCAACGGTGTTGTACATTTCATTTGACATTCCTCCCTAAGATTGTAAAATCAAAAGTCCGGGTCTGATTAGTTTTGCCAACCACAGACTTTAACCAGAAGTTCATTACATGGGACACCAAAAGGCAATGTGTTTCAATTTATGGTTATAAACAGTAGTTGGGGAGAGAGAAAAAAAAATGGCTAGCATAGGATAGAGGGTTTTGAGTTTAAAAACACCCCAAATTGAGCATAGAGGTATCTCTGAATGCAAATTGACTAGTCTATACCAAAAATAAAAGGAAAAAGATTACCATTTCTTAATTAAATCCCAATGCTAACACCCTGGCACTCCTTTGTGGAAAGAAGATGGATTCCCATCTACACTTGAAGAGGCCGGTCTAAGATCATTTGTGTAATGGGGGAAGGACTCATTGAGATTCCAATAATTTGAACAAATATAGTACTATATAATTGAACATATAATAATTTGGCTTAAGTGGGGCTTGGTTGGGGCCTACGTGGTGTTTTTTTTTTCTAATTACTCTATATGATGTTTGGCTTGTTCTTTTTCTAAATCTGAACTAATTTGGTACTTTACAGTTTAACATATTTCTACTCTGCATGTTTTTTCTAGTTACTCTATATGATGTTTGGCTTGTTTTTTTTTGTACTCTATAGTTCATTGATATTTATACTCTGCATGAATTTTGTACTCTATATTTGAACATATTTATAGTCTTAGGCTCCATTTGATCATCACATTGGTGTTTATGAATATAAATTTATCTCAAATCAAATGGAGCTTAAGCCCTTTTTTAACTCCACCAATGCAAGTCCTTACATTGCCAGTCCCAAGCCTGGGTAAAGGAGGAGGGAGAGGGGCTTCAAGGTGAGTTTTATCATTTTTTTTTCTATTTTCTGAAGCTGTTATAATTTTTGAGTTTATGAAAGATGTTATATTGTAGCTTAGCTTCTTTGAAATCACATTCATGTTCATGTAGTAATTAGTCAATACAGGTATTCCAATACATTGACATGGGTTATTGTACCATGCCATTTGTCAAGCTTGAAGATCAAGTGGTAGACATGGTAACGATTGATTAGTCTTTGCTGGCATATTAGATTAATCATTAATCATTAGTTCTCTATTGAATATATAACCATTCTGTGATTCTCATGCTTGATTGAGTTAGATTTTTAAACGAATACTTGACTGAATTTTTTTCTAAGTCTTCTCTTCATGGGAAGGGATTAAACAATTCTGGTCTAACATTGAAGGTAACTATGGAAGCTTTGCACATGTCTATGCTATAAGCCCAATTTTCAACGTATTTCCACCTTCTGGTACGTAGAACAAATTCTAACTGTACTGGCATTCTGTAGCTCAACTGAGCATCTATTCTGTCACTGTACAAGGAAGGACAAGAATTTTGTTTGTAGCCATATGCATCCTACAAGGAGATATGAAGCACATACAAAGCCAGTGGGTATCACGTTTGTATATTTTCTTTTGGCCCATTTGGCAGACAGGTGAGAAATGATTACATGTGATGGTTGTATGTGAATTTCAACATCCATCCATTTCTTTCCTCCCAATTTTAACATGTGAGAGCATCCTATCCCATCAACTTTCACATCCATCCACTAATTAGCTATATTATGGATAGTTTCTATCCTAATTCCTACTTCTTCTGGCTTATAGTAATCAGCAGGATTGTAACGCCCCGAATTTCAAGGGCTGAGTATGAACTCGGCTCCTAAATTCCCAGGTGCCACGTATGCCCCAATGGGCTCCAGATTCCAATGCATTTGGGTTTATTCATAAGCAATGAGGAGTTAAGCAAACCATAAGCATGAGAATATCATAAAATGTAAATACGAGCAGATAAACATGTAAGATATACAAAATACAGTGTCAAGAAAACCCAAACCAGGAACTAGTCTCACCCAGATAAATATCCCAAAATAACTAGGGCCCTAGCCCATGTCCCGCGACCATCTAAACATAAACTAGAAGAATCGCCGAAAGTTTGATAGTGCACTTGCTCCTCTTCATCGTCCATGCCCGCATCCTCCAGCGCATCCAGCTATATCGACCCTTCATCTATGACAGGTTCTGGTTGGTGTTTTGAAACACCATCCCAGAGTGGGAGCAAGTAGCTAACTCAGTGGTACCATTAGCAATAGCCCATACAAATTATCACACATAGAATAAATTTAGTGAACAACATACATCATAGAATCTTAAGTACTATTGATTAATGCAATGCATGATTTAATGATATGATGCATGACCCTCACCACCAACACTCCTCAAGCGACGACATCTAACGATCGCAATGACCAACACTCCCTCAGTTGCGACCTCGACTGCTGAATCACCACAATAGATAATGCAATGTCATGTAACATGTTAGCCCAGTTGATTTAATTAGATTCATTCACTCAGCAGATTGGGGAAACCAGAATACCCTTAGTGGAAACATTGTCATAACCCGATCATGCGACAAAAAGATCGTGGTCATATGACTCTCACGATCTCTATTCCTCGTGAGTTCGTCAATCCCATAATTCTTAAGCTCAGATGAAAAACAGTTGGGACTTTAATGTCCTACTCGCGGTCACTATGGGGAGGTCGTCACCCCAGCATAGGCCAATAGCACGGGCACTATCAGGCCCATATACTGGTTTGTACCATTCCGTAGACTCTCGCGATCCTCCCCATCAAATTTTGGCAACACGTAACCTGTAATTGGCATTTGTGCGTGACCTTAAGTCGTATCCCGTAGATCTGAGTCGGCTCGACCCGAGACTTGTACTCTTGCGACCGTGCCGTCGCCGCGGTTCTAACGCTGCATCTTGCACATCGATGCGATACCTGAGCCAAGAGTTGTGGGCCCATGCATACTTCGAGAAAATGCTGCGCATTTGCAAATCCTGAGAGAATCTCTACAACCCAATCTCATCAATCAATCAAGTACAACACCCATATCTCTCTCACCCAAAAGCCAACACAACCATACCTCTCAAGTACACCCATCACTCACCCATCACACCCATCCCACTCTCCTTACATCCCCTCTCTCTCTCTCTCTCTCATTTCACACTCCATTCTAAGCAACTCACAAGGGTAGACGTTCAAGCTTTCCAAGAGGAGAGTAAGTGTGGCCCACTTCCTACCCCAAGATCCTCACCATCCAACCCTTTAATTCTCATCACCCTTCATCAAAGAGGAAGCTTAGGAGCTCGGGAGATCAAGGAACCAAGAAGATCCAACGGTGGGTGCTTTCTTGCATGGATTTGATGGTTTGAGGGCCCATATGTGGTGGGACCCATTCGATGTATACATTGTATGATATAGAAGAGCTCATAGTGGCAGAGCTCCTCTCCACCACTCGTCTCTCTCTCTCTCTCTCTCTCTCTCTCTCTCTCTCTCTCTCTCTCTCTCTCTCTCTCTCTCTCTCTCTCTCTCTCTCTCTCTCTCTCTCTTCCCTATTAATAGCCCGCCTTGATGATGTATATGTTTTACCCCGCTACCCCATTGCGGGAAGCACCTTGCTGCCCAAACTAGGGCTCACCTTACTGCCTCGTCTAGCCGGCCCACCCTAGTGCCCTTTTTCAGGCCGACCTGAACGAAGGAAAATCACAAATATCGGCTTGGTCCATGGTTGGTGGGCCACCCATGTGGACTCACCACGATGTATGCATTGATCCACACCGTCCGCACCGTCTACTGACTAGACGGTGGGACTCTAATGTAATGTACGTGTTTTATTGTTGTTCGTCCAGCACCTGCTGGGATGGTGGGACCTACCTAATGTGTTGCATCCCACCGTCCAGCACATGGGACCCACTTGTATGTGTTGTATACACAGCCGTCCATCCGTGGGGCCCACCATGCGGTATGTGCTCCATCCACATCGTCCAAACGACTGGATGGTGGAAACCCCACCTGCTGTATGTGCCTTATCTGCACCATCCGTCCACCTGTTGGAAGTGGGACCCCACCTAAGTGCGTGTGTCAAATCCCACCTGATGGACGATGGAAACCCACCTGGTGTGTACCGTCCACACGTGGGACCCTCATGATGTAAGTTTTCTACCTAGGCCCCCCATCTGTTGCATCCACGCCACCCATTTGCAAGGTCCACCCTACCCATACATGTGATGTATCCAGCACATGGACCCCACCCTCATGACCCACCTTGAATTATGCATTGTATCCCACCATCCAGGAATGGATGGTGGGGCCCTGTCGCATATATCATCCACACCGTCCAACTGTTTGGACGGTGGGAACCACTATGATGTTTGTGTATTATCCTAACCGTCCATCCACGTGGGACCACCGTGATACATGTATCCATCCACGTGTGGCCATCCACGTGGGACCACGATGGGGACCACAATGATATATGTGTTTTATCTACACCGTCCATCTGATGGTGTGACCCACCGTTGATGTATTTTTTTTATATCCAAACCGTCTGGCCCATCTTAAGGTATGTGTTTTAGCCATGCCGTCTAGTCCGTTGGACGTGCGGCCCACCTTGATGTATGTATTTTATATTCACACCATCCATTTGACTGTGGACCCCACCAATGATGTATATGTTTCAATCCATGCCATCCACCGTCCAGGGGTCTGGACAGTGGAGCCTACCTTTGATGCATGTATTCTATATCCAGTCGTCCATCAGGTTGGATGTGTGGCCCACCTTGAGATATGTATTGTATATCCAGGCCATCCGTCCAGACCTTGGGTCCCACGTGGGACTCCGTGAAGTTGTGTTTTTCCCATGCCGTCTGGTCCAGCCACGTGGAACGTGGGCCCCGCCTTGATGTTGTGGTCTATCCACACCGTCCGTCCAAGTGGTGGGGCCCAGACACGATGTACGTGTTTTATCAACGTTGTCCAGTCCACTGGACGTGGGCCCACCATGTCGTGCGTGTTTTATCCAAACCGTCCGCGTGGGACGTGGGGTCACCGTGATCTGTGTTGTATATTCACATCGCCTAGGGCAGCGGCCCACCCTAATGAATGCGTTGTATATGCAGGCTGTCCATCCATTTTTCTTGGGTAATGGGCTACCACATTAAGCCCATTTTATGGTGCAACATGCCCACTTTGATGTATGTATTGTAAGCACTCGGCCTAGCTATTTTTCTGGGCCATATGGGCTATTTCATAAGGCTCGATATGATGTATGTGTGGCCCATATGATGACGCCCGATGTGATGTATATATGGCCCCATATGATGAGGCCCATTATGATGTATGAGAGGCCCATTTGGCGAGGCCCATTGTGATGTATTTATGACCCATTTGGTGAGGCCCATTGTGATGTATTTGTGGCCCATTTGGCAAGGCACAATGTGATGTATATGAGGCCCATTGTGATATATGAGACCTTGTGTAAGGCCCATTGTGACCATGTGAGGCCCATTATGATTGTATGAGGCCCATTAAGATTGTATGTGGCCCATTGTAAATGTATGAGGCCCTTTCCCCATTGTAAGTTAGATTCTATGGCGAGTCATACTCTAGGTGCAATGGTGATTAAATGTTCACATTGCAAACCTCCTTAGAGCCCATTATCAAGCCCATTTCCATCTTCTCTTATTGGGCTATCCCAAACTGTTGGGCCCCCATTGATGATGGTCCACACCTTGAAGCCCATCTTGTATGTATATATATATATATATATATATATATATATATATATATATATATATATATATATATATATATATATATATATATATATATATATATATATATATATATATATATATTGGGCCTCTTAAGGAAGTCCAGTTTATTACGCGATAGAGAGGGTAAGGAAGCCCACTTATTGTACTTAGACTTGGCTCTACTCTCGGTGGGGGAAATTATGACGCTCCGTCGCTATTACACACGTGGGCAGGCACACGTGGGCGGACACTTATGTGGGCGGGGCCTAAGGGTCTGGGTGAGCTACCAGTGGTTGGTAAGCTGTTGTGCACACAGTGAAGGCAGAACTTTGTCCAACATCAGAAGCATCGTCCGATGTTGTGGCGGCTATAAGTTAGATTCCTTCCTTAACTGTCGTGATGCGTTTTGAATCAGTGAACTTCGGTAAAGCAGTCTATATCACCCCTTGCCATAGACAGAAGGATATGTAGTATCAAGTTTGGCGTATCCACTGTTTAGAGCTTATCTTGATATTTGGACTAGATCCACCATCCTTCTGTGGACCCCATCATTCATATGCTTGATATGAGGAGTAATTGATCATAACATATGTCATTGGGCGGATTATATAGGACTACCTGAGAGACAGAATTGCCTCACATGAGTGCACGGTAGGCGCAGATTTGATGCACGACTGGATGGTATGACTTATGCATCTTGCATTTTGGGATATGACTACTGTACGCCTTAGCGATATTAAGGTCATAGCCTCCACAGGCATATCGTGGATGGCCAGATGAGACACCAGAAATCTTTTTCTACATGGGGTGCCATAAATGTCTCTGTGTGAAAGTCTCTAAACCTCCGTGGCTAGGAGACATTCCAACGTCTAGACCGAGTGGATACATGAGTGCCCAAGTATCGAATACTAGTAGGCCACGTCTCCCACTATGTCGTGATCGGTTGGAAGGGGGTGTGGCCTTACCTGCCCGAGGGTAGGGGGCATAACTAGGTTGAGTTTGACCATCTTGTAAATGGGTCCGCTATCGACGTGCCGAGTAGATATTGCCTGACTATTGGCCAGGCGAATAGTGAGGTCTCTTCCACTTACATGGTTTCGCGTCCAGTGGGCGGCGATCTGTGTAAAGTGTACTAGACCCCGGTGATGATCCCAAAGATGTACGGTACTGATATGTGGACTTATTAAGCAAGAGTTGCATACTCAGTATTTTACTCATTCATTCATTCATTTACTATCCACTCGGGCTAGTGGTGCACAACTAATTGTTATGCGTACCTTCACAACGATCAGAATTTTGACTGGGGCGTGCAACCAACCTGAGATCATAAGCCTACCAAATTAAGTCTGGCTATCTAAATTTAGGTATGTGACTGGTTTAAATAGAAGTCCTTATGATGGACCTCATAGCCTGTGATACTACGTACTATCATCCCGACTTTACACTCCAGCTTGGTCATTTCATTCGCACCACATATTGCATTAATCCTCAGTATATGACATTTGGCTTACTATGTCTCTGCATTACATAGTTGATCTACATTGCTTCCTCAGTATATGATATTGGCTTATTATGTTTTTGCATCGCATAGCCTGGATAAGGCTGATGGTATTTATGGACTTACCAGCATGTTTTCACATTACTTTGATATTGTGTGCTTAGAACTTATCTTGTGCACATACTTACACCACCCTCCAAGCTTTCTATAAGCTTATGCATAATAGATGCATGCAGGTAGCGTTAGGTCGCAGTAGCGTTGAGCTTTGAGCGTGCAGCTGTCTTCTAGAGCTTTGATTTTCAATATATGTATTTCCTTTTCAGCACTGTATTTAACTATTTATATTAGTAGATATGTGATGATGATGTTGTCTTTATGATTTGGGTAAACTTGTGATTATGCTTCTTACGAGATAAATGTACGTTGAAAAATCCTCCTTATAAGATCCCAGGATCGGAATCTAGCGTATGGGCACCGGGAGCCGAGAATGGGGTACTATGGAGGCTGTCGCCACCGGATTCGGTGATTGGGAATTCTTTGAGCACGGTTTCCGAGTTTGGGGCATGACACACACATTGTCTCATACCATTGTCCCCGGCTCACGAGTCTAGGTGCTCACTGGTCACTACGGGGAGGCTCATCACCCTAGCGTAGGTCAACAACACGGGCATAGTATCTCATACCTCCATCCCTGACTCATGAGTCTTATGGGCCGTGAACCACGGTTGACAGTGGACGCAAAAGTCTTAGGGTACTTCGGGTTCATACAGGCGTGTTCAAATAGGGTTAACATACAAGGGTGGTTGACTTGTGAAGTACTATACCCCGACAAACTAAATTGTAAACTGACCAGCCTGAGAACAGCGTCTCGTGTAGTCCAACTATGGCCGACAACTTACGGTTTAACTAATCGGGCTAGATTTACTCGTGGGCAGATCCAACGGAACGCCGCCCAAGTGATTCCAATTAATCGGCCAATCCATAAGGGGCCTATGCACTAGTAAACAGCACATATCATCAAATTCAGGAATAAGTCACACATGGCAAGCACAATTCAGCAATTTAAATACATGGACAGCAATATACCAAATTCAGCTAAACCATACAGATCATGTTCAATGTGTTCCAACTTATTTAACCATATGGATAGCCATGTACTTATTCACACCATTCAGTCTTATATGAGTCAACATGAATCATATAAACCAGTCACACAATGAGAATTTAACGCAATTTAGTCAGTAAATCAACAAATTTACAACATTTCAAGCCTTCAACTCCTAGCATGCTTCATATGCAACAATGACGCCACAGCAATTAGCAATATTTGAGGGAAATTGAATGTCTACACCCTAAATGAACATGCAATCAACAATCTACATAATTAAGGGTGTTAGGGCTTAAATCCCTTCCCTCATTTTTGGGAAATCCAAAGTCTATGGTCCCAAACATAAAATCCAAAAATTCAGCAACATGCTGGAGTAAAACACCACACACATTCACTAAATTCTACGCTAGGCACAATAATCGGCCGCTTAAAGGTAATGGTCTGCACCTATTGTTGTTTGGGGGGTCCTCGGAGTTGCTATAACGTCAACGAGTCCGCAAACTCGACGAGCCGAGGCCATGCATTACATGGAGTAGGGGTAAGTTACATGCATGTTGCCAGAAACTGATGGAGATGGATTGGAGCTCAATCTTACTTCAGATTGAATGGGATTTTGCTCCAACGGCGATTGGGTCGACGTTTTCCGGCCAATGGAAGGCGTAGGTGTGGGGGTTTCCAAATCCCAAGCACCACTGACCCACAATCACCCACCCTTTCACCTTTCGCTCCTCCCTTCTCTCTCTCTCTCTCTCTCTCTCTCTCTCTCTCTATCTATCTATCTATCTCTCTCTTAACTGCTGGAGTTTATGGGAGTGAGAGAGAGGGCTGGATATAAATATCTAAAAATTTATTTAAGTTGGCCTTGCACTTTGTAATTGCCTCTAATGGCCCTTTGGAGCCCATTCTGGTTATTGGGGCTGCCCTGATGGCCCCCTAGCTCATCTAATTTATGGAATAGGTGCCCCATGGCCCGATGAAGAGCTGTGCAAGTTTAACAGCAAACGGATGCAGGGTTTTGTCGTAATGGTCTGATTTGTGATCAACGGTCACCGTTTCTCGATCGGGGGTCAAATTTGGTGGACGAGTGCTGGAAAATATCTTCAACCTATGGTGCAAAATTGGGTGGAATCCGACGGCCAAGATGTCCTAATTTATTATCCTAAGTAGTGGGGCCATTTGTTTTAAAATTGAGACTTTTGGCCAATGCTTGGGAGAGTTGCATTTTACAAGTGCCGATTGGATGGCACAAATCATCTTTTTCTAGGCATCATTTGAGTCCATTTCTCATGATGGACCACAAGCCCAGTGACATGGACATTACTCTATAATTTCGGAACTGGCGGCCCACTAACGAGCAGTCTAGAGCTTATTCGGGTAATCGGGGCACTTTTGAAATAAATTGGGTAGAGAGATTTCTTAGGCGTAGTGGTTGAGGCATGGATTAACTAAGTTCATGGTATGACCTATTCGAAATTAGAAAAAATAGTGATTCAGTCATGATCACTCTAAACCGTCAGTTTTAGGCTAAATGAGTAACTGGATTGATTTGGTTTATTAATTAAGGTTCAACCCATAGTTGGTTCAGGTTTGGATAGATCTCTAATTAAGTTACAGTAGTTTGATTAGTCAGTGGCAGGTCGGTTAGATTTGGGCCCCATGTGAACAGATCATGGGGCTGAACTCGGTGTTTAAGTGATCGGTTGGATTCATTGGTCTTCTACGGTCGATCAATCCTATTTGTACGGTTTTTATCAATATCAGTCGTGTATAAGCCCATCTCGAGTGTCAAGGGTCAGTAAGTGATAACGTGGCTAGTTATAAAAAAAAAAAAAAAAAATTTAAGGATTTTTGGTAATTCAAAATAGCAAAAATTCGGGGTGTTACAAGGATCCTTCTAACTAGGTGTTACTCCGTCTTTGAATTGTGCATTGGACTTTGGCTCCCAGTCCTGCTTCCTACCTATTTCTTTTTCTTTGCCTGCTATCTAATTACCTAAATTTCCTTCTATGCAACTGTATTTTAATCCTGCTACTGTGAAAATGCTGAGCAACCTGAAGGTATATATCGTTGACATATGGATTGTCTTTGACATTTTGCATTTTAGCATAACTGCTGCACACTTGTTGTATGTTGATGAAGTTTGGTTTTACAGTATAAAAGCAATGCGCAGTTTGTGAGGTGGTCGGATGGCAGTTTGCAATTGCTAATTGGTAATGAAGTTTGCAATTCCTTCAACATGGAAAGGTTGGCCTTCTCAACTTTTGACATGTATGCACAAAATTTTGAGCATATCATTGCCTAATTGCATCTACAACTAGTGTTATAGTATGCACGACTTAATATGTCAAGGTTTAAACCTTGTCTATAATAATATTGACTGCCCATTTTCCAAACCATTGACAATCAAAATGTACCCTACATGATGGATGGTCCCATATCAATAACAGAGCTTTTTCATTTTCATCAATGTGGTTTCTCTGTTTTCCCTAGCCATCTATTTACTTGGTGATTCTATCACTGGATGGAAGTGATTTTTTAGAGTAGGATATTAAAGTGGGCGCTACATGAACTGTTCACGCCAATGATTGGAACTTTCTAGTATAATCACTTTCTAGTATAATCACCATGGATCATTCATATATTTCTCTGTGGATTAGATTATTATGACATCCAAGGTTTTAAGACTTGAACTCAGTTGGATCCAATCCGGGTCAGCATTGTGAGTCAAAATTGAAAATAAGGGTTGACCAAGCTGAGTAATGACGAGGGACCAAGTGCTGTCAAGTCTCAAATCAATGATATTACATCCTATCATAGTGATTTTTTAGTGGAATGGGTTTGAAGGTGGGCCCCAGGCGATGGACATCCCAATAATTGGACATTCTCTATAAATAACTCCTAGTCGTTGATTGGATTTTTATGCAACATGGTTTGATAAGCATTTTTTTCTCTACTATTTTTTGCAGGCGAGGATCTTAGCTTTGAATGCCTCATATTTTTTGAAAAATGGAGGTCATTTTGTGATATCAATTAAGGTATGCTGCTATCAAATTTATTCAACCTTGCTTTGTAGGATGGGAGTTAAACTGCCTTCTAAATGAAGAGTGTGGCACAAATGTTCTCAAATGCCCCCTGGCTTTTCTTTGTAAGATATGTTGATTGGTGGACCATTTTGATGAGGGTTCATTCCAAAATTCTGATGGACCAGACCTCATCATAAAATGGACTGTCAATATGAAAAGATCTACTGCAATTCAAATACAGCAAACAGATTTTCAAATATCAGAAATACTTGATTATTGTAATTTTATTTTACCTATCTTCTTGATACTTTTTTTGCTCTCTCACACTCTTTACAAAGTTTCCTTGGGGTCTGTCTTCTTTACACATTCTGTTGAACTTTTATCCATCAAATGAATTGACAAATCATAGGTTGAGTGAAATCTTAATTAATTAGCTGAAGTGGTTGATCTATTCTGTTTTCGCAAATTTAGTTAGTATTGTTATACCCATATTAGTTGGTATTTTAAATGGCTGAATGTTTGTTTTGTCTTTGGCTGTTGCAAATTTTGCTTGTTTAGAAACGAGAAGATCAGTGTATGCTCCCAAGTATTGTCTTTCTTTTTTATATCATCTCGTCATCATTTTTCTCTATAATTTAGTTCTTTAGTTTCGGGGCATAGCTTTTTCATATGACTACATTGTTTGTATGATGAAATTGATTTTCATCCATGTGCCGTAAGCTTTCGGATCAAAGCGAGGCTGAGAATAGGGTGTTAGTTGATGGAAAATTGATAACCAGTAGAGGCACATCCATGAAGTTCTCGCTTGCGATTGTTGAGAAGTTATTCGGCTGCAAGAAGGCATTGGATCTTGTTGTCAATGAGAACTTTAAATTAATAGACATATAACTATTATGTTAGTATTGTACTTTTGTGAAAAAATTAAAATGAATGATTGTATTTGATTAAATGAATGAATGCTTGTATTTGAATGAATGAATGAATGATTTAGCCATGAAGTATTTATTTGTTTATATGAGTTGATCTATCAGGGCATGTACAACAATAGTAAGAGATATAATTATTATAAATTTTTTTAATAGGCAGTAGCTACAGCTATTAACTGTAGCTCTTCATCTGGAAATCGTAGGCCTATTGCTACGGTTCTCTCTACTTGTAGCTACAGATATAATCCTTAGCTGTATGTACTTTAGAGCTACGAAAAGTATGGCTACGGATTTGATCCATAACTATTGTCTCTATGGCTACAAATTAAATCCGTAGCCATAGCTTTAAGACCTATGGCTAATATACCAATGGCTACGGTTGTGCTACGGACTTTAACCGTAGCCATAGGTCTTTAGCTACGGCTTTTATCCATAGCTTTTGCTCAGTTTTCTGGTAGTGATTGCTTAGGTGCTTGTTTAAGTCCATATAGCGACTTGATCAATTTACACACTTTATTTTCATGTCCTGTAACTATAAAACCTTCTGGTTACTCCATATAAACCTCTTTATCGAGGTCACCATTTACAAAAGTTATTTTTACATCTATCGGGTGGATTTCTAACTTATAGATGGATGCTAAAACAACTAAAACTCGGATAATTGATATCCTTGCTACTGGAGCATAGGTATCGAAAAAATTAATACTTTCTTTTTGTGTAAATCCTCTAGCCACTAATCTGGCCTTAAACCTTTCTTTAGTTTCATCTGGTCTTAATTTTCTTTTGAGAATCTATTTACAGCTTATTGATTTTGATCCTGTAGATAGATCCACAAGTTTCCATGTTCCATTTTGCAATATAGAATACATCTCATCATTTATAACTTTTTTTCAAAAAGAAGCAGCCCGAGATCTAAGTACATCATTTATTGTTACTAGATCATTTTCCATGTTATAAACCAACATGGTTTCCTTTGTTATGTTATCTTTATCCCCTTCTATTAATATAAGGTAGAAGTTGGGTCCAAAAGATGTACCTGTTCTGATCCTCTCAGTCATTTTAGGTTCTATGTCATCTTTATCGAGACTGTTGATATCTTAATCAGATATTTGAGAACTACTGTTTGTATTAGAGTCTTGAGATCTTATCTATTTTCTAGTTATAGAAGAGAATGAGTTTTCATAAAACTCGGCATCTATAGATTTTATTATGGCATTTATCGGGATCACATGATTAGATTCTACAACTAAAAACATATAAGCCTTAATATTTTGTGCATATCGTATAAAAATACACTCAAGAGATCTCAACCCTATCTTGGGCCTTTTAAGATCAGTAAGCGTAATTGAGGCTCTACAACCACATACCTTTAAGTATGAGATGTTAGGAATCCTATTCTTCCATAGTTCATATGGAATCTTACAAGTCTTAGAGTGAGGTATCCTATTAAAGATATGATAGGCAGTCAATAGGGCTTCTTCGTAAAATCCTTAACTTAAACATGCAGTATTGAGCATAGAGTTTACTATGTTTATGAGAGACCTGTTTTTCCGTTCTGCTATCCCATTTTGTTGTGGTGAATAGGGAGCTGTAATTTAGTGAACTATACCATTAATTTTGTAAAACTCCGAGAATTCTAAGGACAGATATTCTCCTCCCCTGTCCGACCTTAGAATTTTAATTTTCGGTCTAACTGGTTCTCAACTTCTGTCTTATATATCTTGAATTTTTGTAGTGTCTCATCTTTATTCTTCAATAGGCATACTAAGTTATAACGGGAGAAATTGTCATTTCAACACTGAGGACTTAGAATTGATCCCTAGTGGGGGTGGCTAACAGTGAAGTGTGAACTGATAGTAGGGGTGTACTAACAAGCTAATAAAAAAAGGTATAATGGGAGAAATCATTTATAAAGGTTATAAAGTACCTCTTTCCCCCTCTTGTTATTAAACCGCTCATTTCACATATGTCACTATAAACTAGGTTTAGGAGTTATAATTCTCTTGCCACCCTTAGAAACGGTTTTCTAGTTATTTTGGATTGTATACAAATACTACATTTGTCATTAGGTTTTGTATACTTAGCAATTAGATTAAAATTAGACATATTATTCATACTACAAGAACTAATATGTCCTAATCTAGCATATCTAGCATGTCAAACATCATGTGAATCGAGCATATAAATGGAAGAAGAATTTTCATTTATAAGGTTCAATTTGAACATTCCATTGGATACATAGCACTTTCCAACATATACCCCATTTTTAAACATAATCAATTTATCGAATTTAAATAGGAGTCTAAATCCAAACTTAGTCAGTAGACTAGTTGATATAAGATTCCTCTTAATATCCGCTACATGCAGCACATCGTTCAGAGTAAGGACTTTTTCAGAAGTTAGATTAAGACGTACCTTCCATTTTCCTACAACCTTGGATATGGAGGCATTCTCCATATATAATTCTTAATTATCCCCTACTATTTCGTAGGAATTGAATATGTTGTAATTTCTACAAACATGTCCGGTAGCGCCAGAATCTACCCACCATTCAACATCCTCATTCAGCATATTAACTTCAGAGATGGCAGCTGTCAGATTCATGTCTTCCATCATATTGACTTATCATTTCTTTTATTGCATTTTCTTTTTATATTTTCGACAGTCTTTCTTAAAATGACTAAGAATTTTGCAAAAGAAGCATAAACCCTTCTTAGATGTGTTCTTTTTGAACCCTTAGTTATTAAGTTTGAGCCGATCATCTTTTTTGAAAGGTGGTTTCTCTGATTCCCGATTCACACTATTCTCGACTATATTAGCATTACTTAAGGCCTCCTATTGTTATTCTTTTTTGTCCCGGAGTCTTAATTCTTCTTCTATTTGAAGAAACATTAGGAGGTCATCTAAGGACATTTTCTCTTTCTTTCTTTTTTTTTTCAATGATTTTCTAGTATACTTTCATTTAGCTGGAAGTTTAGCAATAATGGTGGATACTTAGAAGGTCGAGATTAGTGTCATCGGCAATAATCTGTTGGATGATGACCTGTAACTTATGTACTCGATCAAGGACAAGTTTTTCATCCAACATTTTGAATTCTAAAAACTGACATATAAGAAATTTTTTGTTGCCTTCGTCCTTCGATGTGTATTTGGTAAGCAACGCCTGCCACAAATCCTTAACAGTCTTCTTTTGATGGTAAATAATGTATAATGAGTTAGAAAGAGCGTTGAAGATATAACATTTGCACAGGTAGTTATTACACTCCCAATTTTGTCTCTTTTGAATTTGTTTTAACGTATCATTGTCAAATGGTAGTGAAGGAGGATGTTGAGTGAGCACATGATCCAACTTGAGTGATGTAAGGAAAAGATAGACCCTCGATTGCCATTGAAGAAAATTTGAGCCGTCAAATGGTGTAATTTGAATAAAGTCAGGATGACCCATAGAAGAGACCATTATATCGCCTTAAAAATGTTATGATTTAAGCGGAAAAATAGAAAAAGAATCACTTAAAGATAGGCTTAAGGCGCTTACGATGTCGCTATCTTTAAGGCGATATTCGCACCCCACTAATGATTAAACTAATTAGCAAGAAGGTTACAGCAAATTCGCCTCCAGGATACAATAAGCATCTTCTCCAAGATTGGAGAAATGTGGGTTTCGACCTGCAAAACTGAAAAATTGCACCCCAAACACACTTTTATAGCATACACCCCTGACTTCTGTGCTGTTAAAATTTACCCCTTGAAAACCGTTTGTAATTTACTGCCTGAAAAACTGTTTACAGTTTAGCACCTGAAAACTGTAACTTTCTAAAAACCATCCAAAATGAAAATGGAGAAAAAGAAGAAATAGAGAAGAGATTGTTAGAATTGTGAATTTGGATCGACTCAAAAATGGGTTTATATAGAATCACAAGAGATGCTAAAGACCCTTTTCATGAAAAGATATCTTCTTCCATGGTGTCTTTTCATCAATAGTGGTGTCTTTTCAAATGGTATCCCTCCATTTCAAATCTAAATGATGCTCCATTCACCAAGAGGCACCGCCAATGGTCACCAACAATCACCAAAAGCCATGACCATTTTTTCTAAAAGTTCTTTTACAAATTAAAATCTTTTTCTTCTAATTTTGAAAAAACCCAACATACGGATCATTTATAATACTTTGTTATATATAATATTTTTTAAGGTGTAATCTCTTTACTTGTAACATAAAATATGAGGTTTTGGTTTTAAAAATAATATTTTATAGTAGAGTATTTACTTGTAAATTATTTACATTCAAAATTTACCATCTAAATTTACACACGACCGTAAATTTTCATCCAAGCACCACCTGTAAACTCCTCTTTACTAATAAAACCTTACAACAAGGAAGAGAGAGACAGAGAGAGACTCGTTACAAGCAGCTGTCAAGATGAAAACTACAAGCAAAACAGCAATGAAATTTGGCATTTTTAGTCCACGAGCTGTCGTTTCCTTCCACACTTGTGTTGTCCACATGCTTGGTTGCTAATTATGTATGGGTTTTATAACCATGCATGCACTGCATTTCTCTTTAATGACAATTAAATATTCTGATTTGGCTGGATCCTAATTATTTTTGTCTAAAGTTATTTTCCTAGTTTATTTTATTTTATGTTCAATTGATTTTTTTGTAGTTGGAAATTTCAGATAACCATTAGAGTTTATGAATCTAAGTTAATACCCCCTTCAAACCTATGTATCATGTGAATGCATTGCTCCGTCTGATGACTCTTGTCAGCTTTACCTATGGGCAGTGGCGGTGATGTCATTTGTATTTCTTAGACATGATTAATATGTATATACAGATCATGTACTGGGCCTGGGTCGATTCTAAGTAACAAGGGGCACCAAATGTACGGTTTGGATTCTACCATGACATGGGTTGACCCCACAATGTATGTAATGGTTCCCCAAAGAGTTTTTTTCTTTTTTCTTTTTTCTTTTTTTGTTTTGTCTTTTTAACGCTTATTTCTGGGGCAGTGATGCGACAGGTGCGGCCTCTTATTTGGGTCCCATGCCCCAACTCTCCATCCATATGGGCCGTACAATGAAAGGGGCATTGACAACTAGTGGTACACAAATAGGTGGGGCAAATCAGACGGTCTGGATTATATGACGGGATAGATTCTTCATGAGGTATCTCCCATCCACCGTTGGCCTCGCTGTATGAATTAATGATTTGGAACATCTAGTAGGCCATCCCCATTTACGTAGTGTTTGTTACCTCGAACGCAAGATGGATCAAACATTGTATAGTCCCTCGTTTCCCTGGAGGAAATTTTGGGCCATTGTATATTCCCTCAATCATGGCCCATCCGATACGCGGATTAAAAAATAGTAGACCACACGAACAGCGGACCATCCATCTGTACACAGCTTCGGAAACTGTAGGCTCAAAAACAAAGGCCGGTAGTTCATTTGACATGGAATGCAGTTAATGACGTGTTGAGGCCGAGCACTTCTTCCTAGAGGGGAGTAACTACTCCGAATGGAGGGAGCTATTTTGGACTACTCACGAATAGATACCTCATGCTATAACAAAATCTCGTATAAATTGTGACTTATTATAAATAATAAACTTCTTATTTATAGGTGGTCATGATTTCCAGTGGACCTCATGGTTTTTGGCAAAAAAAATAGTAAGTGCCATATATGGCTTGACCATGCCATTCTCCTAATTATTTTAAGCACTTTTTTTTATGTTGGATATAAAGCCCAACTGATGAAGAGTTATAATCAAATTAAAACTTACTATAAATAGTAAAAATGAAAATAAAATGGAAATTCAACCATTGATCTAATGGAAATTTACAAACTCGACATCCGTTAGGTGGCTAAAGTAGCTCATCCTATCCCAAAGTCATATATGACATGTTGGATAACTCATTCCGGTTTGTAAGATAGGCCCGTTTTAAGGTTTTGGCGGTCTGGATCACTTACGCCTCCAATCAGCCCTTTTTTGGTCCATCTTGGCCATGAAATTGTACGCAACCTGCTCTACATCAACATGGATTGGCTCAATTTTGTACCGGAGCATGTCCATGATAGGTCCAACCTGATGAATGGACCAGATCTCACAATTACGGTGTCACCTTGGCACCCACTCACCAATCACCAATCTCCTCAGTGCTTAAGAAGCATTAATGCTAAATATAGGATTAAAATTTCTGACATTTTTTTTTTGTACACAACACGTAATCAACATTAATAAAAACCATATCTAACGGTCCAACTCATCCACCCAAAAATAAATAAATAAAACTCCTGCTTACATATCTTCCACAGGCAATATTATAAGGTACGTACTGATGCCTCATACCATGAACAGCATCCTGATGTGTCAGATTGTGCACATGTGAAGCATATGGTGAGGTGATCTAAACCGTTTATCTGATTGTTCGATTCGTGGATGTGAGATTTACAAAAAGTCACCCATTGATCAATGTCCAAGAAATAGATGGTTAAGAAAAGGTAAGGCAACTTAATTACATTTTTTTAAAAAAGTCCAGATATCAAATAGATATTCGAATCTGGATTATTTTTTTTCTTTGAGTATATACAATCTATTGTAGGAACCATCGGTTTGATGGTTCTGATCATCTAACCTGGGGCCCTATTTGTATCAACTTGACCCATCAAGACAATACTAACATTGTGTTGCATCCGTACGCCAATGTTCTTCCGCAACATATACACCATCCACCCATCTAATAATGTGAAACAGCCAACGATTCAAGCACATAAGACATCCAAACCGTTGAAAAGGTAGGCCCTTTCTTGAACAGTAATCCGTACAAGAATCAGGCAAATCCATTTATCAGGTGAGGCGCAATGCAGAAGCCGATGTACCGAAAAGGAGTCAGCATACAGGTGTGGTCCACCTAACGAATGGATTCATCTAATTTTTGCACCCAGTAATCGTCAACGTGGACCCTTCCTTATTAATGATTCAGATGTTGTACACATGCGACGTCTGGCTTGGCTGTGTGGCTCAATGGACACTAACTTAGTGGTCCACTGAGGTGGAAGGGAACAGTCCCTCCTCGCCTAATAAATGAGATTAAAAGGCATTTGTTTTTAAGCCAAAAATATGAAAGACTATACCGATTAGGTTTTTGGACAGTCGGCAGCTTCTTTCAATGTTGTTAGTCCTTCTTGCTATAAAAGAGGGACCCTCTTCTAAAGTAGAAGGCAACTGACACTACAACAAAAGAGAGTACCAGCGGCACTTTAGGTGCCTCTTACACTGGCGCTGTGTAAAACAGGGCCCACGGATGTTTACGGTATATATGTATAAAAAAAACCTACAGTCATTTTGCTCCCAGACCCTGCGCCTCTCTCTCCGTCAGCCAAAAAACAAAAAAAAACAAAAAAAACAAAAAAAAAAAACCCTACAGTCATTTCGCTCCCGGACCCCGTGCCTATCTCTCTCTCTCTCTCTCTCTCTCTCTGGCATCATCTCCAGATCTGGTGCGGCCAGCAGCTCCTGCCCTTCATCTCTTCCCCGGCCAGGTACTCATTTCTCTCAAATAGATATTTAGGTTTTTTATTTTTAGATCTGTAAATCCGCAGATTATCAGAGGATACAATATTGGAATTAGGGATTTCCTAAACTCTGTAATGGGAAAAGGATTAGGGCTTTCCTAAAAAATCACTTTTATGGTTTATCGTTGTGAATGTTTAAGGTGTGCACAACATGTGTTTGATGAAATGTCTCTGTTCTAACAGTTTTCAATTTATATGTTAGAGTTGGCATAGTATTTCAAATTCAAATGTTTTGCGGCTATGATGATCTGGATTTTGTTCTCTTCTATTTTCCTGATCTGGGTGAATTGCAAAGTGGCTTGTCAAACATGGTATTGTTTGATAGCAGGCTCTTGCAGTTACATGATACTCAGAGGGATACTTGATACACAGGCACGTAGAAATTGTACACGTGGCATACATTAACTAAATTCTGAAAATTAGATTGATGGAACGACTCTAACCTCAGATGCATGCACTCACCCGACCATTGGATATTTTTCATTTTAACCATCCAATAAATGTCTACCAATCTGATAGTGGATAATAATTTTTTTATAAAAATAATCATAAATTTTAGTTCATGATACATCCAAATTGGGAAGACATATTTTGGACAGTTAAATTTGAATTACTGGTATCCCATTTATGCAATTTCTAAGTGCCTGCGTGTCATCTCTCACACTCTACATGAGTATTGGAGTATTTCTCCTTTTCTTAATTGTGCAGATGGATGTGGGGCCATGATTGGTTTATTAGAGGATGCGGTTTCAGCTTGTTTATAGAGAGGGTATTAATGTGGTCCGCAGATGTAGTTGAAGTGGGCCACGTTATGGAGAGCGACTTGTATGTGACCCCGGCACCACCGATGTGGTGAGACCCTAACCATAGGACCCACCTATATGTATTAATTGTATATCTATGTCATTCATCTGTTTCTCCAGCTTATTTTAAAGCATGATACAAAAAATAAAGCATATATAAATTTCAGGTGAACCATCCGTTGCCAATAATCACTGTTTCCTGTGATGTGGTCCACCTGAAATTTTTATTTCTTCAGTTGTGGGACCATTGCCTAAAATAAGCTGGAAAACAGAATATGGGGACACCAGTACCCGGCCTGAACCTGACATGTTAAGAGCCTAGCTTGATGAAGTTTTTATTGCACAAAAGTGATGACATTTGTCAATTGGTTTTCTTCCATGTTATTTTGGTTATTGGTTATGTTACACTCCCTATGTTCTCAGTTTCTGATTTGTAAATCAGAATATGGAGCTAACTAAGTAGAAATTACTATCATCATTATTGTTACTATTATTTGGTTGGTAAGTAGGTTTGAACTTTGCCCCCCACTTTATGTACTGGAGTGTTGAAAATGCATCAGTTCATAATGACCTTAAACTGATGGAGTCCCATGATTCTTATGTTTGTTTTGGTATGGTTTCACTTACACTTAAGCTTGTCAAACTGCAGTTGCACTGCTCCGTGAAAAAAAGGGAAACTGATCACAAAAATTCTCATTTTGCTCTTTCCACAAGTAAGATTTTATCTTGCATTATAATAACTGATCATCTTTCTGTCTGCATATATCTTTCTGCGTGCATATGTACATGCATATCCTCATACTATATACAGAGGTGTACATGTACATGTTGCACATGCATGCATATGTGTTTGCATATTTGCCCTTATGACTAACAGCTTTTTTTCTATCATAACTTCAAACATGGCACATTTTCTTAATATCATGCATACATTAGTAGGTTGAAAGTTTCAATCAGCTACAGATCAAAATGGGCATTCTTTTCTAGAATTCGATTGAGTTTGTATTTTTCCACTTCTTTTTCTGAACTTTTTTTTTTCAATTTATATGTATATATATGTTTTTTGGAATTGTCTGAGAATTAAGGGTTGATGTTTGATATTCCAGTTTTAAAAGACCAAGATTGTTAAATTGATTGTGGATTGATGTTATGGTTAACCTATTTTTAAAATTTCTTTATCGATTAAATGGGTTGCTTTATGAATACATTTTTTGCTACTTTTTCCCTAAAGAAAATCAAGAAAATTGCCAAGTATTATTCATCAATCTCTTCCATAAATAATTGATCTTGCTTAATTTATATTTTTGTCACTTCATATGCTTTCCTAGAGGCCCAACTTGTAACTCCTCAGAACCCACTCTGCTGTAAGATATTACGATATATGACGGTTCCCAGTAGGTTAAGTTACAAGTTATTATATAGAGTTGGTTGGATATCTTCTATTTTTGCAAATGGTGTTAATAGTTAGTTGGATGATGAATAATACTTGTGATTGTGAATGACAATAAACAACTTATTATGTGTGTGTGTGTGTGTGTGTGTGTGTGTGTGTTATCCTTGGAGGATTTATTTTTTAAGGGGACATGATATTCTTGTAGCCTATGGTATGGTGCCCCAATATTGCTCGTATGTTACTAGTATGTAGTAGATATTACTAGGTTAATTTATCAAAACAAAATTCGTTTCTTTAGTTTAAAATTCATTCTATTATTATTTAGCTAGATGATGAAGTCAATTGTGATTGATCATGTAATTGTTGTATAGGACAGTCAGTTGCCTATTTGAGAATTTTTATATGGCCAAGCATAGATATAGTGTGCTTTAGGAGGCATAAAAATTCTCAAATTGGATTGGATCTTAAGCCCTTTTTTAACTCCGCCAATGCAACTACTTGCATTGCCGGTCCCAAGCCCGGGTAAAGGAAGAGGGAGAAGGGTTGTTGTATGATTTTAGATCAAATTAGTTGCAGGTTCCTTCTACCATGTGCTGCTCATGCTTTGAACTTGTGCTATGGACTTGTTTTCTGGCTCCTGCTTCTTTGCCATTTATACTTGCTAATAGTTGAGATAGATGCTGCTTCGCTTCTGCACGTGAATCTGTTAGCGCTTCCTTTCTTTCTTCATACAACTATAGGCCATGTCTAACTTTGTTTTTTGGAGTTCTAAGTGTATATTTCTCCTTAAAATTACAGGGCTAAGGATTTTACTGCAGTAGAACAACTTGTGAAAGCATTCACGAATATTACATACAGCGACCAGGTATGAACTGAGATGCAAATATAATTTGTTGTTGGTTATGTTGTTGCTGTTGTGTGAAGATTATGCGCTTTCTTTTAGTTTAGTGAGCAAAAAATATTCTTGTTGTCTTCACTGTGTTAGGTGGATGATCTCTCAAGGATGTATAGGCTATTTTGTAGAATAACTAGAGGCTTAGATCCCGTTTCTCAAATACTTAAGCAGGTGGGGTGCATTTCCTTCCAAAGTTGCATTTTGGTTTTATAAATAGAACATAGCAACTACCCTCTTATGTTTATCTTGCCTCTCTATGGTTACTGAGTGCTTTGTGATGCAGGATGTTACTACTGAAGGAACCACCCTGGTTAAACAAGCAGAAGATGCAGCAAGTAACAAGAAAGTGAGTTCTTCTCATTTTCTTAGTCTAAAACATTGTTGGTTTATCTAGCTAGAATAGAATAAAATGGTGGGACAGATTCATGTAGCCAACCCCAATTAATTGGGACGAGGCTTAGATGATGATGATGATGAATTGACAGTTAGTTGTGAGCTGTGGTACGATTTTAGATACCCGCTTATGGTCCACATTTCAAAATACAAATAGCAGGCTATCATTTTCTACTTTAAAGAATTGTGCATTTGATTGGCTTTGTGAGGTAATTTTAAGACCGGTGAGCATTGGAAATTGTGATAGCAATACAGGTTTCAATTGAATTATATATAATTTTAAAAAATATAGAGGATTTATCGGCGCTTAGATAGATCTTTAGCGGCGCTTTCTATACCAGCGCTTCTGTCAGAAATACCAGCACCAACAAAAGCGCCGCTGAAACCAGAGAGACCGCCGGAATGGACTCTACTCTCGGAGCGCCGGTAAAAATAGTTTAGCGCCGCGAAATCTTTTACCAACATGCCCCTCGGCAGGGCGTAAAAGGATATGCCGGCATTTTTAGGGGGTTTTAGCGGCGGTTTGGCCGCCGATAAAAGTTGGTTTTCTTGTAGGGTAAGGTAGGGCCCAAGGGGAGGTCAAAATGGCTGTGGCAGGATCAATGAAGATAAATGCCAGGGTGATTTTGCTAACGGTTTTGATCATATCCTGTGGTTACAGTACACACCCATGTTGATTTTTTTAATTCCATTCATTAGCTCCTTTTGTTTATTTGAGGCAAAAGTATGTCCAAGTCGGCCTATGAGCTGTCGAACTGAGCTTAGACCTAGTCCAGCATGTGAGCTAATGAAGCGAAAGACTTTAGGGTTTAAAATTTTAGTTTTTCTATTACTTAACTAAGTCAAGCCGAATTCAAGTTATATATCTAACTGAGTGGAGTCGAGCTCAGTCGAACTCGACTCGAAATATTTTTGAGCTCAAAAATTAAGCTCGACTCGGCTCAGACTCAATTTCTAACCAAGTCAAATTAAACTTTTTCGAGTCGAGTCGAGCGAGTTGACCGAGTTAGCTCGGTTTGCATACAGCTCTAAGGAAGAGGACTTCGGTTGGTTGGGTCCACAAAAAGTCTCCGGCATCCATTGCTAAATAAGTTGGCAGGGAATTTAGGAAGATGGAAGACCAGAAACAACCCATTTAGTTATGGGGTCTAAAACTCAGACCTAACCTAGTCCAAGAGTTTCAGAAGGAGTCCTCTATTCTGTAGAAATTATACTAGAGAAATTTACAACTGTACAAACCATTTGTGGCCCATTCAAATTTTTAAGCCCACTTCTTTTTACTTGTCAAGAATAAGCCCCATACGTACGGACGGCTTCCCAAAGGTCAAAAATGCCCCTCCTATATCAGAAGCACCCTATTCACACGGCCAGCCACTTCTCCACCCAAAAAACCTGGTTTTTTCTTCTTTCCTCTCCCTAGTCCTTCATCGTAGCCGTAGATTATCATTTTCTGATTACTTCTCCCCCTATGTGACTGTCCATCCTAGCAGTAAAACTCTCCTTTTACCGCTTTCTTCTTTCCTCTTGATCTAGTCAAGAATACACACCTCACACATGTCCTTTTCGACTTTTTGAGCCCAAGATAGGACGAAAAATGATCCCCCTAGCTAAGAAGCTTCGAATGGCAAGTATATTCAAATTCCTGCTTTCGTTTTGTTGACCCCACTGTATATTATACTATATATACGCATGGTCCACAATCCATTTTTGTTTTTTAAAAATATTGAGCTTTCTTTGTGTAGACCCCACTGTATATTATACTATATATGCACACGGTCCCCAATCCATTTTCATTTTTTAAAAATACTGAATGGTATGGCATGTCCTGATAAATGAGCAAAATCAGGACTCAAATGGCCCACATTGAGGGTTTTTTAAACAAAGAATGAAATGAGATGTGAAACTAAACGAAGACTGTGAAAGAGACCAAGCACAGACTGAGTTAACAGACTAAGGACCCACTAAGTTATTGATGAGGCTGTGAACTGAGCTAAAATGATTGTGAACTGAGCTAAAATGACCGTGAACTAAGCTAAAATGACCATGAACTGAGCTAAAATCACCATGAACTGAGTTAAATTGACCGTGAACTGACTTAATTCCGGCCATTCCCCATCATTTCACGGTCAATTCCCTTCACTTGACTGTCATTTTCAATCATTTCATGGTCATTTCCAGCCATTCCCCTTCACTTCACAGTCATTTCCATGCATTTCACAATTAATTCGCTTCACTCCACGATCATTTTCATGCATTTCACGGTCAATTCCCTTCACTTCATGGTCATTTCCAATCATTTAATGGTCATTTCCGGCCATTCCCCTTCACTTCACGGGCATTTCCATGCATTTCACGGTCATTTTCATGTATTTTGCAATCAATTCCATTCACTTCATGGTCATTTTCAGCCATTCCCCTTCACTTCACGGTCAATTCTATGCATTTCACGGTCAATTCCCTTCACTTCACAATCATTTCTAGCCATTCCCCTTCACTTCATGGTCAATTCCATGCATTTCACAGTCAATTCCCTTCACTTCATGATCATTTCCATGCATTTCACTGTCAAATGCCTTCACTTCACGGTCATTTCCGACCATTCCCCTTCACTTCACGGTCAATTTAATTCATTTAACAGTTAATTTGCTTCACTTCACGGTCATTTCCATGCATTTCACGTCATTTCCATGCATTTCACGTCATTTCCAGCCATTCCCCTTCACTTCACGGTCAATTTCATGCATTTCACGGTCAATTCGCTTCACTTCACGGTCATTTCCATGTATTTCACGATCAATTCCCTTCACTTCACAGTCATTTCCGGCCATTACCTTACACTTCACGGTCAATTCCATGCATTTCACAGTCAATTCGCTTCACTTCACGGTCATTTCCATGCATTTCACGGTCATTTTTTACCATTCCCCTTCACTTCACGGTCATTTCCATGCATTGCACAGTCAATTCGCTTCACTTCACGGTCATTTTCATGCATTTCACGGTCAATTCCGACAATTCCGCTTCACGTCACGGTCATTTCCAATCATTTAACGGTCATTCCCGGCCATTCCCCTTCACTTCACAGTCATTTCCATACATTTCATGGTCAATTCGCTTCACTTCACAGTCATTTCTATGCATTTCATGTTCAATTCCCTTCACTTCACAGTCATTTCCAATCATTTAACGGTCATTTCCGCCCATTCCCCTTCACTTCACGGTCATTTCCATGCATTTCACTGTCATTTCCATGCATTTCACAGTCAATTCCCTTCACTTCACGGTCATTTCCAATCATTTCACAATCATTGCCAACCATTCCCCTTCACTTCACGGTCAATTCCATGCATTTCACAGTCAATTCCGGTGATTCACCTTCACTTTATGGTCAATTCTGATGATTCCCCTTCACTTCACGGTCAATTCCATGCATTTCATGGATAATCCCCTTCACGTCACGTTCAATTCCACTCATTTCATGGACATTTTCCTTCACCTCACGGTCAATCCCCTCCACTCACAATCAATTTCACGACGTTCTCGGCCAAAATGCAACATATAACTCTGAAAATTGACGCATAACTCAGTGAAATTGGCCGTCGACTTGTTGGATGTCACATATGAGTCGACCGTTTGACATGGAATTCGTCAAAATGGCCGATGACTGCTTGATATTGACACGTTTTTCACTGACAACCTTGGTATAAATTTACCGACAAACTACATGAAATTGACTGATAAATGAGTGAAACAGGCCCAAAGCGAGTGAAACAGGCCCAAAACTTGTGAAAATTTACTAATAAGTCTTGTACTTCCATTTGGAATTCGCCAAAAACTGACCGCCGACTCGGTAGACTCACACCATACTCTATGAATTTTCACCTTTCACATTATGTTTCGTTAAATATTGAATGTTATCGTTGATATAATTTCCAATTTATCCTTGCAGATGACGAACCCTTGCATAAAGGATATGGCGAGTTGGCTCCAACCATCTCATGCAGATGTTCTTTGACATGGTGGTTTGATAGTGTGAAGCATGGGTTGGAGATGAATAATACTAAATTAAATATATTTAGGTAGACCCCTTTCTCATTTTTATTACACATTCCATCATTTAGGTTTGTAGGAGCCAATTTTTACTCACTTATTGAGAGATATATGGGCAATCTTGTATTCAAGATATAGGGGAACTGTGTAAAATTTTTCGAGATAGACTTCACCCTAATAACAAGGCTGAAGACTGGTGACCTCTCCATACCCAATATCCATCGTTCAAAGAAGTCAATAAGAGAAAAATACTTCAATAAATATCATATCCTAAATAAACATGTACAGGAGGTGTTCAATAGGATAGTTGATTACAATAAGCACGAATATGTCGTGAAGGTAGCCTAATATTATGTGTAGAGTGGATTGTTAGGGGAACCAACACGAAGATTATATATTGTACAGACTTTATCGACCTTGTTGACTCGTTGGAAGACTTTAATATCTACCCTTGAGGTAGTTTGGCCTTCCAGACGATGACAGAAGGGATCGAGAGGGCCTTAATGACATCGCAGGGGCCTCATTACAATGTCACCGGTTGCATATTTCCCCTACAAGTAAGGATTCTTTCCTTGTCTATTTTAATTCATAGTTTATAGCAAATTATATTTATTTAAGATCGTCTTATCATATCATTGTAATATATATGGGCCCTTGAGAGAGTACTAGCTCTCCGAGAATGTATAATTTCATACGTTCCCTCCCAAATTCCATGATTCATACAATATCAGGAATGGAAGGGTTTGAGGTATAAGAAGATTCATCAAATTCTAGAGAGTAAATATGTAAGTCAATTTCTATGAAGCTAAGTGGTCACTCATTTAACTATATTATATATATATATATATATGTGTGTGTGTGTGTGTGTGTGTTTCTGTACATAAAAACGAAGATGTTTTCTTGTAGACTGAGATCGTTCTTATCTTAGAGCCTACTACCGAGGAGCTGGAGACGGAGGCCGTTCATTTGGTCCGTGATAGATTTGACATAAGATGTCAGAAACGTCTTATTTTATGTTGATATTTTGTATCTAATTAGATATGTTATATAATATGATACATACATTGCTTCATTTTGTAGGGCACTAAAGATGAAGATGATGAAGATATGGAAGAGAGATCGGGACAGGGAGAGGGAGAAGAAGGGGGAGAGGAAGAGAGTACTGATGAGGGAGAGGGAGAGGGAGTGGGATTGCAATTGCTGGGGAGTCGAGGGAGGATAGGGAGGAGGTGGAGGCACAGAGGCTTCAGTTGGAGAGAGAGGAAAGAGTTGAAGCTTCTCGAACGCATGCTAAAAGAGAGAGGAGAACCGATGGAGAGGGAGAGAGAAGTAATACTGAAGGAGGTTGAACTAATGCTAAAACTGAAAGAAGCCTTGAGATTAGAGAACGAAGAGTTGAATAAGAGGGCGATTTTGAAGAAGGAGAGGGAAATGCTAGTGAGGGAGAAGGAAGAACTGAAGAAGGAGAGGGAAGAGTTGGAGGTGGGTAAGGCGAAGTTAAAGAGGCAGATGGAGGCGTTTTTATGGAGAAGATTTAGTTAAGGAGAAGGAGTTAGAGAATGAGAAGGAAGAGTTTGAGAAGGAGGATGAGGATGCATTAGGCGTTAATATATGCGAGAAATCACTGCATTCCATTCCAGTATATAAAAGGAGATCTAAAAGGGTGATGAAGCCGTCTATCTACAAGCGTTCTTCATTTACTTCCATCTCTACTGTGCAAACCACTCTAAGCAACGCTGCCGACAATGAGAAACAGAGAGAATTTCCTACTTCTCTGATACCCTTCGAGGCCAAGATCAATCCATTTAGGGTAATGTCAGAGGAAGAACTCAATGAATTGAAAAGTTGAGCTAACGTAAACAAAGAATCACTAGAGTTTGTTTGCTTCAAGTCCATATGGGAGAAAAATGCATGAGTTGATAGCGTGGTAAGTAAATCACACACATGCATACATGGTTATTGAACACTTATATTAAAGTAGAGCTTAATTTTTCCATCTTTATTGATTAGGCTATTGACAAGTACGTTGATTTCTTGGAGAGAAGGTACCGATCATTTACTACTTTATACACAAAGGATAGCAAGTTCTGTCCCACGGTTTTTCTGCTAACTGTATGAATTGGATCATGGTTATTATGTTATTTCATTATATGATCTATGTTCTAATTTGGTAGGTTGTCTGTAATAGTCATGTATCGGCATGCAAATGTCGACATTGAGAATGTATCGGGATGTTGGCAATGACGAAGCGTGTTTATTATTCGAAGGGCTTAGAAAACTCACTGTGATCAGCATTGTTAAGCCTCATGACAAGCAGAAGACCAAGTGGCAACATGAAGAGGTAATGGTGTCGTTATAAGTTATCAACACTAGGAATACCCATTTCTATAATTTTTGGATATTGATATCTTATCTTGCCAAACATGGACAAGCATACGTACCAGTCAATCACGCCAATAGTCATTAGTACCTGATAGTCATCCACTCTCGAGACTAAGAAATCATTATACTTGACAGTTTATATTCGAGGGCACTTAGTCGATACAGGGAACATATCAAGCTTATGAAGGAGGCTTTGCCTATAATATTCTATGTCGCAGGAGATATGTCTATATTAGAAGGAAATGCTTAGATGATCAGAGAAGATACTTCTATATCAAAATAGACGAACGGATATGATTGTGGCATTTTTGTCATGAAATATATCGACATTTTATACAGCGATCAAAATTTTATCAAGGAGAGACTTGTAGCAATTCACTCCCAGCTTTAGGAAGTCAATAGCCTATGACTGTCTGAGTGATCTCAAAATATGATATATTTGTCTTAGGCATGAAAGGGATCGAGAAATTTTGTAAAATGTTGTAAATTATTGTAAATGATGTCGTGTAAAATATTCATGGTGAAATGATGTAAATAATGTATTGGATATTTTGTCAAAATTTTGTGGCAAATGATGTCTTCCTAATAGTGATTTCATTATAAATGATGAATCCGTACATTTTGCAGTAAATGATGTCTTCACTTCACAATCAATTCCATGTAATTCACGCTCATTTCCATTCACTTCACGATCAATTCCATGCATTTCACGCTCAATTTCGACAATGATGTATTCACTTCACGGTCAATTCCGTGCATTTCACGGTCAATTCCCTTAACTTCACAGTCATTTCTATGCATTTCACAGTCAATTCCCTTCACTTCATGGTTAATTCCCTTCACCTCATGGACAATTTCATGCATTTCACAGACAATTCCAGCGATTCTCCTTTACTTCACGGTCATTTCCATGCATTTCACTGTCAATTCCGATGATTCAGCTTCACTTCACAGTCATTTCCATGCATTTCACAGTTAATTCCGACGATTCTGCTTCATTTCATGGTCATTTCCATGCATTTCACGGTCAATTCCCTTCACTTCACAATCATTTCCACGCATTTTACGGTCAATTCCCTTCACTTCACAGTCAATTCCATGCATTTCATGGTCAATTCCAGCGATTCTCCTTTACTTCACGGTCATTTCCTTGCATTTCACAGTCAATTCCTTTAACTTCACGGTCATTTCCATGCATTTCACGGTCAATTCCCTTCACTTCACAGTCAATTTCATGCATTTCACCGTCAATTCCGGCAATTCTCCTTTACTTTACAGTCATTTCCATGCATTTCATGGTCAATTCCTTTCACTTCACAGTCGTTTCCATGCATTTCACGGTCAATTCCCTTCATTTCACGGTCAATTTCATACATTTCACGGTCAATTCCGACGATTCTCCTTTACTTCACGATCATTTTCATGCATTTCACCGTCAATTCCTTTCACTTCATAGTCATTTTCATGCATTTCACGGTCAATTCCCTTCAGTTCACGGTCATTTCCATGCATTTCACGGTCAATTCCGGCTATTCTCCTTTACTTCACGGTCATTTTCATGCATTTCATGGTCAATTCTCTTGACTTCACAATCATTTCCATGCATTTCACAGTCAATTCCCTTCACTTCACGGTCAATTTAATGCATTTCACGGTCAATTCCGATGATTCTCCTTTACTTCACGGTCAATTCCTTTCACTTCACGGTCATTTCCATGCATTTCACAGTCAATTCCCTTCATTTCACGATCATTTCCATGCATTTCATAATCAATTCCCTTCACTTCACGATCATTTCTATGCATTTCACCTTCACAGTCAATTCCCTCCAATTCACGGTCAATTCTAGCGATTCTCCTTCACTTCACAGTTAATTCCATACAATTCACGGTCAATTCCCTTCACTTCATGGTCAACCTCTGAATCTAAACAATATGACATTCCAAACTCATGCTAGGGCAGAAAAGCTGAACGTTGATAACGTGGAATGGCAGAACAGGATTCATGCAACCCCAATTACTTTCCTTAAGTCTTACACTTTAGAATATGATGATGATGATCCTTGTGACCTCCAATTAATTTCCCTGTGAATTGTGAACCCAATATTCACTCCAAAGTATCAAGATTTTTGAAGCACCATTCTTAGAAGTTGAAACTGGAGTAGACAGTAGAATAAATCAAGCAGGATTGGCCCTAAAAAATCTATCAAACGTAGTTATGTCAAAGATTTGTTTAACAAATGGGAGATGAAGTAAAAATGGTAAAACTATTCATGTTGCATCTTTGTCAACTGTCAAGGGATAGTATCGCCAACAAAAAGCATCATCTTCCGCACTCTCGAAGAGGTGAGCACAGAAGCTTATGATCAACAAGACTAGGGGTAGGTAAACATCAACTGTTTTAGCAACATCCACAATTCTAGCATATTTAGTGTGAACCAACTGAACATGACTGGAGATCAGTATGACAAGAATAATGCCTGTGGAATGATCCTGGACCACATTCACACTAAAAGCAAACGAACTCGAGACCAACAGCAGATGTGATCATCTCATCACCTTGCTCTATAAACATTGAAACAAAAGGCTAAAATAGCCCCAAAACGAAGGAAAAATCAAGAGCTCATTTGGCACTGTAGATTTGAACTCCTATGGAATCAAATGGATTTTATTCTATACATAATCAAGTGGATTTGAAATGATTTGGATTTCTCTCAGCTACAAATCCCTCCAATTCACTGAATTTTATGATATCGAATTAAATTAGATATAGATTATATTTACGATAACTCCAGAGAGCTTGAGTTAATTTAAAATGAATTATAGATTATATCGAAGTACATTCGATGTTATCGAACTTAATTTATCGATAACATCGAACACTATTCGATGTTATCGTAACTAAAAGACATAGCTCACCATGATATATCAAAGTCAATTCGATATACTCTTCTTCGATGTATCGAATATGATAGACATATCAAAAAAGGTCTAAAAGTCTCCAGAGACATTATGTCCATTTACAACGAATTTTCGATTATATCAATTAGCTTGCGATATATTGAAGGACTATTCGATACGTATCGACGTATACTCGATTACAAAGACCTCGAATTCAAAGGTAAAAGTAAAAATTCCTCTTCGATAAATCGATACCCTTTCGATATGCTACTTTTCGATATATTAAAAGGTATACGATATATCAAAAATTGTCCAAAAGTGTCCAGAGACATTATGTTGTTTTAAAACAATTTTGCGATTATATCGAGTGAGTTACGATATATCGAAGACATTTCGATATCAATCGAAAGTTACTTGATTATAAATACATAATCTATTGAATTTTTCGATTAAAGTACAAAGTACTCATCGATGTTATCGAATGCTAATCGATGACATTGGGCTTAAGTTGTCGAGTACATCGAATTCTAATCGATGTTATCGAACTAAACCATCATTGCAATGGAACAATATATTGACTCTAATTCAATATGTCATGTGTCGATATATCGACTAAAATTCGATATATCGAAAATGATCAAAAATTGTCCAGAGATAAGTTGTTCTTTTAAAACAAATTATCGATAATATTGATACCACTTCGATTTATCAAAGGAGATTTCGATATCACTCGAATTGTACTCGATTACAAAAATCGAGAAATTTTTTGCCAACTCAAAGTCGACAATGGCAGTTGCGATTCGATATATTAATTATACTTCGATGTGTGTGGGACGATATATCAAATTGTATATGATATATCGAAAATGACCCAAAACAGTCCAAGGATGAATGCGCATTTAAAACGAATTTTCAAGTATATCGATTAACGTTCGATATATCGAAGGACTTTTCGATATATCTCGAAGTGGACTCAATTGAAAAAAATTTGAAAAACCCTAAACCCTTTGCGCGTCCGTTGGACTCCCTTCGATATATCGATTGTCTGTCGATATATTGAAGGCTCACATGTATTTAAAATACGTCGTGTCCATTCCACTTCATTCCTTCCATTTTCTTCTTCCACTACGACACATCCTCTCCCAGAAGTCAGTGGAGGTGAATTCGAGCCATTTTCCGGAGCTTTTAAGGTTGGTAAATCACTTTGTCTGGTCAATCATTCAAAACCCTAGATTTTCCTACATTTTCCTTTTGCTGTTTATCCCTACTTGCTGTCCTTTTCTTCAATCTCCTAGATTTCCATTTCATTTCTTTCAGAATATCCTCTGAAAGTTTTCATCTACATGGGAAAAGAGAAGAGTAAATCGGTTCATCAGGAACAGTCCTCCAATCCTAGGCCAAAACGTGGTAAAACAGTTACCAGGAGAAAAAATACTCAAACACCAACCCAAAATGTCTCTCCACCACCTAAAAATGATCTAGCACCTGAACTTTTAATCCCTAATGTGTCACCACCTCCTGAGGGTCTGTATCAAAAGTTTATGGCAAGGAAGATGGACTATGAAAGACAAGTTGATAAGTCTAGTCTAGCTCCATATGGGATTGTACCAATGCTCGAGGCCATTGGTTGGTCTCGTATGCTTGACTTCGGTAGAGTGACACGGAATGAACAAATATACAAGTTTTTAGCTTACTATCATTCCCCAGTATCTGACCCCCCGGCCATAGTGTCTATAAGACCCGTGTCCTAGTCCGTACCGTTCCGTTGGCTTCCGCGGTCCTTCCAGTCAAATTCTAGCAACCTTCGCACCATATCCGACGTTTGCGCGCGATCTTAAGCCAGGTCCTGCACACCGACGTCAGCTCGATCCGAAACCTATGTCTTGGCGACCGCGTCGTCGCCGCGGTTCCAACGCCGTGACTCGCGCACCGAACCGATACCCAGGCAAGAAGATGTCGATCTGCGTTTATTCCGAAGAAACACCGCGCGTTGCGGATTTCGAGGGAATCTCTACAATTAGTCCCATCAATCAACCATAAATGCATCCCTTACCCCAAGTACAACAACCCATTCCCTCTTTTTCAAAAGTCCACTCTCTTTCCACCTCACCATTCCTTTTTTCTCATTTCCAACTACAACCATCTCTCTTTCCCACCAATTTCAAACTAAGCCATACCTCTCATCACCATTTCTTACAACCACCACTCCACCCATCCCTTCATCCATTATTTCTATCTCTCCTTCTCATTCTCTAGCAATTTTCAAAATCTCATAAGAGCTCCAATATCCAAGCTCTCTCTCTAATAACAAGTGTGGCCCACCCTCTCATCTCTCATCCACACCATCAATCTCCCATCAACCTCCATTAAAAGGGAAGCTAAGGAGCATTGGAGTCTAAGGGACCAAGAAGAAGGAAGATAAGGTGGGTGATTTACCATTATTTTAAATTTTAGGGCCCACTTGTTGGTGGGACCCATTTGGATGTATGTGATTTAATCAAGAGGGCCCATAGTGGCGGGGTTCCTCTATCTCACTGTATACCTCTCTCTCTCTCTTTGTGATGGTGTGGATCCCACCAATATGTGTTATATCTACCCGTCCATCTACATCAGACGGCGTGGCCCGTCCTATTGTAGGTGATGATCCACACCATCCACTGTTTGGATGGACCCAATACATTCCCTTTTCTATGTATTATATTTCATATAATATATATATGATACATATAATGTATATGTATTGTATATATATATAACATAAAATATATATTATATGTATATATATGTATACATATAGGTGGGCCACGTCCAAGTGGGACCCACCACAATGCTTGTATTGTATGTGGACCGTCCAGCGTCCCTGGACGCTGGACGTGGAGTGGTAAAGGAGAGAAGTGCTAGTTGACCCTGGTGTAGAAGCCAGCTTTTCAAAAAAATAATATATTTTTTTGGGCATTCATGTAGGCCCCACCTGGATGTATGTATAAGATCCAAGCCATCCATCCTCTTCCTCAGATCATTTTAGGTGTTGAACCAAAAAATGAGGCTGATCTGGTTTCCTGGCGGGCCATGGTATAGGAAACAGTGTTCCTACCTTTGATTTACTCCCTGATGCTCCTGTATATCAAAAATAGCTCAATATTGGACTCTATGGGTTTGTATCGAGCCACAGGGACCAATGGCTGGTGTGGATCTTGCTGATGCGGGCCCCGCCTGGGAAAAATCGTAGAAAAACAACTTTTTTTCAACAACACAAAGCAGCAGCAGCAACTGCTGCCACTGACAAAGGCGCATGCAGCGCCTGCGCTGGACGGCCTGACGGACGGACCGAGCAGGGCTCTCACGACCCAACTGCGGGCCCCACCTTGATGCGTTTCGTCAATCAGTACCGTGCATTTGATGGGTCCCCACGGACTAGCCGTCCATCCCAAAAATCAGCCATATACAGAACTCATGTGGGCCACACCATTTAAAATCATGTGAAGACACGCCAAAATGTATAAAATCACTTAGTGGGGCCTACCTGAGTTTTGGATGCTGCTGAAACTTGGTCTGGATTGTCAGCCAGGTGGGACCCACATAATGAGTGGGCTAGATTTGTGAACTACGTTTCGGTGGGCCCCACACCCACCGCCAGGTCCAAGTGACCTTATAAACAGGTTGGGCGTCATATAAATATCACGGTGGGCTCCTGCCCACGTGACCACCAACCTGGCCCACATGACCTTATGTATAGGTTGGATGTAAATAAATATTACACGTGGGCCCAGGTGGGTGGAAAATAAATATTACAGTGGGTCCTACCCTGGTCCACATGACCTTATGAATAGTTGGTTGGAAAATAAACATTATGTTAGGCCCTAGATTTCTTGGAAAATAAACATTACTGTGGGCCCCGGTCTGAATGACCTTATCAATGGTTGGATGGGAAATAAACATTATGGTAGGCCCCACATGGGACCCACTTATGTATGTATTGTAAACCATACCCTCCATCAGAGTGGGCTCCATCATGATGCATGTGTTTTATCCAACTGTCCAACCATTTTGGAGATAATTTAAGGCCCATTGTTGAGGCCCATCTTGATGTATTGGTGGTCCTTGTTGAGGCTCACCTTGAATTGTATAAAGCCCATATTATGAGGCCCTTTGTGATGTATGCAAGGCCCATGTGACTAGGCCTATGTTGATGCATTTGTGGCCCGTCATTGAGGCCCACCTTGATATATGAATACGAGACCTATGTATGAGGCCCATTTGATGTATTGGAGGCCCAATGGGATGTACATGAGGCCCATACCATGATTTATGTGTTGACCCTTATAGCGACAGTGCTTTGGGAGAAATGATGGTTTGATGTCCACATTGTAAGGTTAATGTTGGTTAAATGTCCGCATTACGACTCTCCCTAAGGCCCATTAATAGGCCCATATCTGTAGTATATAGGCCGTCTAGGCCCATCTTCATCAGAGCCCATCACCACATAACATGTATAGCATAGATCCATGATTCATGATCATACGCATCATATGTATGCCTGATATGAGAAGTGACTGATCATAGCATATGCCTTCGGGCAGATCGTTATGGGCTCCCTAATAGGTGGAGTTGCCCCATATAAGTGCATGGTACACTCAGGATGGTTGCATGACTGATAGTGTGACTCATGCACTTGCATTTGTGTGATTGTAGTTATCGTATGCCCTAGCGACATCAGGGTCATAGCCTCCACAGACACATCGTGGATGGCAGAATTGGATATCGAAAATATTTTGTTCTAGCATACGGGCGCCATAGATGTCCCTGGGTGAAAATCCCTAAACCTGATGGTACCAGAGGATGACTCCAACGTCGAGACCGAGTGGATATATGAGCGCATGAGGGCCGAATACCAGGAGGTCGCGTCTCCCACTGTGACGTGGTCGGTTGGAAAGGGGTGTGGCCTTACTCGCCCGAGGGTATGGGGCAATACTAGGCTAAGTTTGACCAGCTCGTGAATAGGTCTGCTATCGACGTGCCGGATAGGTATTGGTAGACTATTGGCCAGGCAGATAGTGAGGTTTCTTACGCTCATTTGGACTGTGCGGCTTGGAGAGCGGCAGTGCCTCTGTTAGTGTATTAAACCCCGGTGATTATCCAGAATGAGAACTGTACTGATACATGTTGAGTATTGGCATGCTTGAGTTGCATCTCGCTTCACATGGCTGTGTTATGGCCGATGGCATTCATATCTTGCAAAGCATAGCCTTGGTACGGCTGATCACATTCATGTACTCATCACTATGACTCCACATTAATCTGATCTTACATTCTTAGCACGCTTATATTGCGCACACACTTACACCACCCTCTAAGCTTCTATAAGCTTATGCACGATTGATGCGTGCAGGTGGCGCCAAGGCGCAGCCATAGTGTAGCAGAAGCAAGAGTGTGCGGTTGAGCCTTGGAGTTTTTGTTATTCGCACTATCTTGTATTTCCCTTCAATCGCATTGTACTTAAAGCTTTTGATCATAGTGGATTTTGTGATGGTGTTCTTGTGTTTATAGTTCATGGGTTATGCTTTTGTTATGCTCATTATAATTGAATTGATGACTTGAAATCCTCCTTGTAACATCCCAGGATCGAAACCTGGTGTATAGATGCCGGGAGCCGAGGATGGGGTACTACGGAGGCTGTTGGCGCCAGATTCGGGGATCGGAAATTTTGTGAGCCCGGTTTCCGAGTTTAGGGCGTGACAGTGTCACCATTGGCCAAACCACAACTCACATCACTCCTGCCATTATCGGTCAATTAATTAGAATTTCATATAAATCCCAAGGCTTTGCAAACTATGACTTCAACTCACTTGAAGCTCGTTTAAAAATTACACAACATGTATGCAATGGCCAAGACATTCCTTGGCATGAGGGTAACTCCCTGCGTGCCACCTACATGTCTGCACAATTCCGCATTCTTCATGCAATTTTTTTGTACAAACATCTACCCAGGGGCACCAATAGGTCTGATCTTACCCCATTCATGTTGGGGATTCTCTATGCCGTTAGCCAAAAAGTGGAACTGTGTCTGCCTACTCTCATGCTGCATCAGCTGGCCGTGGCAATCCAATCCACTAGAGAGGTATACATTCCATTCCCTCATCTTATCTGTCGATTGTCTCAACATGTGGGATTGCTTCCCACCACTAACCATCCCCGAGAGTCTCACAAATTTACCAAATTAAACATAAAAAGAATGGCTACGCTTGACACACTAGCTTCCTGTTCTGCTCCGCTTAATACTATGGCTGAAACTGAAGTTGAAGGAGCTGAGACTGAAGTGATGGACACCGAGGCAGCAGACACTGGATATGAGAGGCCCCAACATAGTGACCCGATGTTCTCGCCAGTCCCACATACTCGTCGTCATGCTGGCCACCGAGAGCGTTGAACCTCGATTATATATCATCTTCGCCAGCAAGATGAACGACTTTGCCATCACGATCAATGATTGTCGCAGATTGAGAAGATCGCAATTGTGACGAAAGAAGCTGTCAAGTGAGTGGAGAAAAAGCTACAAGACCTGATGTCAATGATCACATGCAGTTGAGATGACACCCTGCCACATGGTGCCAGTCCTCAGCCCAGCCTGATGCGTAGTTGAAAAATGTTTTTAATTGTAAATTTTTGGATATTGTATGTCCGTAAAGAGCTTGTTCTTCTTTTGTTGGATGATGATTATACTACCCAAACTTAGGGTAGTAATTTTGATTATTCTCTGGTGAATCAATGAATGAATGATGATAATTTTGGTTTTCAACTATATAATTTAAATTATAGGCGTGGCGTCGGTTGATTCTTACATGGACTTTCTGTTTGGGACAATGCTTGTATTGCTCGTATTTAAATTATGGGACAATGCTACTTTCAAGAATCAACGATTTTCTTCAAAGTGCTTAGTGCTTAGTGTTTACAGACTTTCCAATCTGAGTTTCTACCAGCTCTCAGTATTAACTCTAATTGCCCTTTATATACAAACAGTGCCAATGAGTTTAGTATCATCCGAAACTAGTATTTATCGCCTGATGAAACTAGTTTCATCCATTGTATTGGTCTGATACAGGGAAATATGACCCAATATCGAAGTTGTCCTCAAACCACAGGAAGTCTGAAATTGCAATTTGGATCTTGGCCCCTCGATATGAATGCCAAGAATGGAAACTGAAAATGGGTTATTTCCATTTTATTAGACTAATAGTAGAAATTAAAGTCGATTGCAGATGCAAAAGCAACCCCAGTCGATTGCAAAAAAATTAATGATATTTGGAATTCAGGGAAATAGCCCTCATATTGATGTTACCTTCTACCTGATGATTGAGTCGCTAAAATTCATAGTTTTGTTCACGGTCATTTCTATTCACTGTAATGAACTGATAATCCTAGACTCCTGGGCTGTGTTTGGAAGCACAAGTGTATTAAATCGAGAACATTCAGATTCATCAAGAGGAAATGACAAAAATTAATGATGTTGCACAACGAGGAAACAGCCCTCAGATTCATGCTATATTCTTTACTTCTACTTGAGAGTAACACAATTGCAATTGGAGCCAAGTTTGGTGATTCATGAATGCCAAGGTAGAAAAGTGCAATTTGGTTATTTCCACTTTATAAGACTGGTAGTTGGATTCAATTCACTAATACATCAATTGGAATTGACCGTGAAGTGAAGCGAAATTGCCGGAATTGACCGTGAAATGCATGAAAATTACCTTGAAGTGAAGGGAATTGACCGTGAAATGCATGGAATTGTCTATGAAGTGAAGGGAAATGACCGTCAAATGCATAGAATTGTCCGTGAAGTGAAATGCATGGAAATGACCGTGAAGTGAAGGGAATTGACCATGAAATGCAAATGACGGTGAAGTGAAGGGAATTGACTGTGAAATGCATGGAATTGTCCGTGAAGTGAAGGGAATTGAATGTGAAATGCATGGAAATGACCATGAAGTGAAGCGGAATCGTCGGAAATGACCGTGAAATGCATGGAAATTACCATAAAGTGAAGGGAATTGACCGTGAAATGCATGGAAATGACTGTGAAATGAAGGGAATTGACCGTGAAATGCATGGAATTGTCTGTGAAGTGAAGGGAATTGACCGTGAAATACATGGAAATGACCGTGAAGTGAAGGGAATTGGCCGTGAAATACAAGGAAATGACCGTGAAGTGGAGGGAAATGATCGTGAAATGCATGGAATTGTCCATGAAGTGAAGGGAATTGACTGTGAAGTGAAGCAAAATCATCAGAATTGACCGTGAAATGCATGGAAATGACCGTGAAGTGAAGGGAAATGACCGTGAAATGCGTAGAAGTGTCCGTGAAGTGAAGGGAATTGACCATGAAATGCGTGGAAATGACCATGAAGTGAAGCGGAATCGTGGGAATTGACCATGAAATGCAAGGAAATGACCATAAAGTGAAGGGAATTGACCGTGAAATGCATGGAAATGACTGTGAAGTGAAGGGAAATGACCGTGAAATGCATGGAATTGTCCGTGAAGTGAAGGGAATTGACCGTGAAATGCATGGAATTGTCCGTGAAGTGAAGCGGAATCGTCGGAATTGACCATGAAGTTAAGGGAATTGACCGTGAAATGCATAAAATTGTCCGTGAAGTGAAGGGAATTGACCGTGAAGTGAAGCAGAATCGTCGGAATTGACCGTGAAATGCATGGAAATGACTGTGAAGTGAAGGGAATTGACCATGAAATGCATGGAATTGTCTATGAAGTGGAGCGGAATCGTCGGAATTGACCATGAAATGGATGAAAATGACAGTGAGGTGAAGCGGAATCGTCGGAATTGACCGTGAAATGCATGAAATTGTTTGTGAAGTGAAGGGAATTGACCGTGAAATGCATGGAATTGTCTGTGAAGTGAAGCGGAATCGTCGGAATTAATCATGAAATGCATGGAAATGACTGTGAAGTAAAGGGAATTGACCGTGAAATGCATGGAATTGTCCGTGAAGGGAATTGACAGTGAAATGCATGGAATTGACCGTGAAGTGAAGCAGAATCATCGGAATGGACTGTAAAATACATGGAAATGACCGTGAAGTGAAGGGAATTGACCGTGAAATGCATGGAATTGTCCGTGAAGTGAAGGCAATTGACCGTGAAATGCATGGAATTGACCATGAAGTGAAGCGGAATCGTCATAATTGACTGTGAAATGCATGAAAATGATTGTGAAGTGAAGGGAATTGACCATGAAATGCATGGAATTGTCAGTGAAGTGAAGGGAATGGACCTTAAAATGCATGGAATTGACTGTGAAGTGAAACAAAATCATCGAAATTGACCGTCAAGTGCATAGAAATGACCGTGAAGTGAAGGGAATTGACAGTGAAATGCATGGTATTATCCGTGAAGTGAAGGGAATTGACCATGAAATGCATGGAAATGACCGTGAAGTGAAGCAGAATCGTTGGAATTGACCGTGAAATGCATGGAAATGACCGTGAAGTGAAGGGAATTGACCGTGAAATGCATGGAATTGTCTATGAAGTGAAGGGAATTGACCGTGAAATGCATGGAAATAACCGTGAGGTGAAGGGAATTGACCGTGAAATGTATGAAAATGACCGTGAAGTGAAGGGAAATGACCATGAAATGCATGGAATTGTCCGTGAAGTGAAGGGAATTGACCATGAAATGCATGAAATTGTCTGTGAAGTGAGCGGCATCGTCGGAATTGACCGTGAAATGCATGGAAATGACCGTGAAGTGAAGGGAATTGACCATGAAATGTATGGAATTGTCCGTGAAGTGAAGGGAATTGACCGTGAAATGCATGGAATTGATCGTGAAGTGAAGTGGAATCGTCAGAATTGACCGTAAAATGCATGGAAATGACCGTGAAGTGAAGGGAATTGCCCGTGAAATGCATGGAATTGTCTGTGAAGTGAAGGGAATTGACCGTGAAATGCATGGAATTGACCGTGAAGTGAAGTAGAATTGTAAGACCCGTGTCCTATCCTTTATTGCTCCGTAAGCTTCCGCGGCCCTTTCGGTCGAATTCCAGCTGCCCTCGACCTGTATCCGACATTTGCGTGCAATCATATCAGAGTCGACTCAACTTGAAACCTATACCCTTACAACCACGCCCTCGCCGCGGTTCCAACGCCATGACTCGCGCACTGATCTGATACCCAAGCCAGGAGATGTCGGCCCGCGTTCATTCCGAAGAAATACCGCGCATTGCAAATACCGAGAGAATCTCTAATCAAATCAATCCCATCAATCACCACATCATGTCAAGTACAACACCATCCCTAAAGTCAACTCTCTCTCTTACGCACCCTTACATGTCAAGTACACATCACCCATCCCTCTTTCTCTCTCTTTACATCCCATCCTCTCTCTCTCTCTCTCATTTCTTCATTTTCAAGCAAGCAACCTAATGTCCATGAGAGCTCCATGAGAGAGCTTTGTGTGGCCCACTTCCTACCTCCTATCTCCACTATCCAAGTTTCATCTCAACCGTTAGAATGGTTCCTTTGGAGCTCTAGCATGCTCTGGCGGAATGAGGAGAAGATCATAGGTGGGTGAGTTTATTTGTTGATTTTGATGATTTGAGGGCCCACATATTGTGGGACCCATCTTGATGTATGCATTGTATAGCGAGGGCCCATAGTGGCAGGGTCCCTCCCCTCCATCATGGTCTCTCTCTCTCTCTCTCTCTCTCTCTCTCTCTCTCTCTCTCTCTTGTGATGGGTGTGACCCACTTGATCCATGTCATGCAAAGCCATATGGACTCCACCTTAGTGTATGTGCAATACACCCACACTGTCCATTCAGATGGTGGGCTCCACGCAGCAGCAACTGCTGCTACATCGATGTCAGCAAGTTATGTGGGCCTCAAGAGGTATGTATTATATCCAAAACCATCCATCTGAGTGGCCCACATGATGTAAGTATTGTGAGCCACACCGTCCCATCAGCTGTGGGCCCCACACGTGGGACCCACCTTAAATGCATGTGTTATATCCATACCGTCCAGCGTCCAAGGATGTTGGATGTTGTTATAGTGAAGGTGAACTGACTGGGTGGTGTCCTAACCAGCACTAGCAAACAAAAGAAAATTAATAATAATATAATAATATGATATTATATATATAATGTAAGATATGTTGTGGTGGCCCCACGTGGGACCTACCATATGTATCTCATCTGTTCTTCCACACGTCTAGAACATGGACAGTGGGTCCCACCATGATGTATGTGTGGTGGGCCAGATTTGATGTACATGTTATACATCTATACCGTCCATCCTGAGGACATGGACCCTACCAAAGATGTATGTGTCCTCCACCGACCATCCATATGGAGGCGTGGGCCCACCCTACACATGCTGCACGTGTGAGATGAGACCCACCTAATGTACGTGCATTACATCCCTGCCATCCATCATGTAAGACCCGTATCCCAACTCGTACCGTTCCATAGACTTCCATGATTTTTCCGGTCAAATTTCGGCAACCTTCGACCCTTAACCGGTATTTACGCGCGACCTTAAGTGTCATCCTATAATTTTAAGTCAGCTTGACCTAAGACCTATGTCATTGCGACACATCGTCACTGCGGTTCCAACGTCGCGTCTCATACGGCAATCCGAGTTGTACATCAATGGATATAGGTCGCGCTCTATTTGGACCATTGATTGTGTTTTGGTGGGGCCCACCTATCACATTGGCACTTTTCCCAAGGCTAGGGTGACATCACCCTAAGCCATCCATAATTTCTAGTCAAAGCAATAATGACCCTAGCCCATACTTGCTACCTTTCCGCAAAGCATTTATTACTACTAAGTCGATAGCTATCACCATTACTCGTATCTCCTTTCTATCCTCCCTTTTTGGGTAGCATTTTTCCACCATGGTAGCAAGACCTTAAACATCCCAACTCCTCAAGATTCCTAGACATTTCTCACCTTAGATCCCCCATTGCCATCAAAAGCTCATCTCCACCTCTTAAGGAGCCCCATTGAAACTTCGGAGCATCAAGGCCATTAAGGACGTGGGTGCTTCTACCATATATATTTCCTTATTTCTTGTGATGGTGTGGCCGTGTGGCCCACTTGGATGGACCCCACCTTGATGTATGTTTCATCTACACCATCTTGTACATTTGGTGGCCCACCTGAGCAAGGCCCACCTAGAGATACATTGTATCCAAGATCCGTCCAGCGTCCCTAGACGCTGGACTTCAGTGAAGGGTGAACGGACAGTGTGGTGTCTTGTCCGTCAAAGCAATACATCAGGTTGATTTAAAATTTTGGGTGGACCCCTCATGTAGGCTCCATCTTGATGTATTGGTCTAATCTAAGCCGTCCACTCCACTCCTTAGATCATTTTAGGCGTTGAGCCGAAAAATGGGGCCAATCCAACCTTCTGGTAGGCCATCCCTTGGAAGACTATGGTTTTCACCGTTGAAAACCCACCCCAATGGTTCTATGCACTGAAGTATGTCCAATATTGGACTCGTTCGGTCCATCTTGATCAGTAGAAACCAATGGATGGAGTGGATTCATCAAATGTGGGCCCCACATGTGATGTTCTTCAAAAAAAACAAAAAAAAATAACATGCAGCGGCAGCTGCTGCTGCCGCTGTCAGAAGGCAGCAGGCCTAGCGGACGGACGGGTAGCACAGCACCCACGGCTCTAGCTGTGGGGCCCACCATGATGCTTGTATTACATCTAAACCGATCATGAGGTGGCCCCCTGCTTGAAGTGGGCCCCTTCAAAACTCAGGCCCACAGGAAACAGTGTGAATTGAACCGTCTGCCATTGAAACCCTTGTTGGGCCCACGGGAGTTTTGGATCAAAATGAAATTTGTTTTTCCCTTTCATCCAGGTACGGGTGACCTTATGAATGGGTTGGATGGAAGATAAACATGATGGTGGGCCCCACGTGGGACCCACAGTGATGCATGTGTTTCTTTTACACCATCCATTAACGGTGGACAGTGGCAACCCATCCTGATTTATGTGTTCTATCCGCACCGTCCATTCACTATGTGGGACCCACCTACGTGTGTGGCGCACCATCATGAGTGCAGTGTACATCACATTCACACACACACACGACAAGATTCCATATATTAAAGATATATTATATAGATATCATTATATATTATATTATTTAATATATACCTGATGGGACCATTTTCATTGAACCCATTTGTTTAATAGCCACCATCTATGAGGCCCACCTTGAGATATGCGATCGATTCCGATTGTTGGCCGAATGGGAGATGGAAGCGGATCGAGGTGATGTACCTCACGATTCCAATTATGGCATTGTCATTTGATTTCGAGGCCATGAGGTATTTGTTATTATTCAAAACGTCCATCCACATTGGTCGTGGGGCCCACCATGATTAGTGTTGCAATTTCATCGTCGTGGCATTGGAACTACGTTGGGCCTTTCAGTCGATTCCACATCGTCTCGGGTTGGACACGTATTCCACCTATGAGGTTTTATCGATCACTGCCGATGCTTGGGCCGATGCCGATTAGCATGATGCCGTTGTTATATCCGAATTGACCCGATTCAATTCATGAGCTCGTCTCCGATTGTAGGCCATGTACATGGACCCCACCACCACCATTGATGTATTTATGCTACCCATTTTCCCGTGAGTGGACCACGCCGCAAAAATGAAGGCCCAACACCTACCATTGAAACCCTATTTAGGAATGCCAAGTGTTGGATTTATAGGAATCTTTTTTATTATGTTGGCCCAGTGATGTTTACCTTAAGAGCAGTTGGATGAAAATAATCTCCATGGTGGCCCTTGAAAATTTTGAACGGTGGGAATCATTATCACCATCGTTATTTGTGGTATGGTCCAGAGGATTTTCCAATCATCATCTCCACCCATATGTTAGAGTGTGGTTTAGATGATCTTTCGATATGATTCATTTTTGGAAAGTATCAGGCCCATTAATGCGGCCCACTTGGCGTTTATGAGGCCCATATGATGAGGCCCGACTTAAAGTAGACGAGGCCCATTATGTGTGTATTAGGTTCATGACGCGTGGCCTACGTGATGTATTTGAGGCCCAGGTGTAGGGCCCACCTGTTGTATATTTGAGGGCCAAGTGATGCAGCCCATTGATGCGGCCCACTGGATGTGTTTGGGGCCCAAGAAATATGGCCCAATGTGATGTACATATGGGCCCAATATGATGTACATGTTTTATCTGCACCGTCCATGGGACGTGGGCTCGACGTGATGTATGTGTAATATCTATTTCGTCCCGCCACAAGAGACGTGGGGCCACCGCTATGTATGTGTTGTATAATTCTGCACCATCTAGCTTGTTGAACGGTGGGCCCTTCTACTGTGTAATCGCAGGACCCACCATGTTGTATGTATTTCGTCTATGCCGTCCACTTATACGGCCCACCTTAATGTGTGAACAACATGTACACTGTCCATCCGTTAGGCCCATTTGATATGTGCAGGGCCCGCCTCGATGTGATGTGTGTAAGGCCCATTACGATGTATTTAAGGCCCAGATATGAGGTCCATTGTGATATATGAGACCCTTGTGTAAGGCCCATCTTGATGTATTTGTGGCCCGTCCATTGAGGCCCATGTGTAGGGCCCAGGCCCATGTGTGTGGCACACCTATTGTGTTTTTAAAGCCTATGAGTCATGGCCCATGAATGATGCCCAATGTAATGTATGTCAGGCCGTTACGTATTGATGAATTCCTTATCTAAGTCACTCCTTGGAGCAATGGTTGGTTAGATGGCCACCTTGATGGATGACAGTTAGATGTCCTCATTATGACCTTCCCTTAGGCCTTTAAGTCCATTTGTGTCGATCCGATTGTCGTGACCGATACCGATCTTGATTATCGATCGATCCCGATTGTCCCGACCGATTTACCGATCCTGATTATTGCCGACTGATATTATCGATCGATCCCGATTTCTTGCCGATTCGATCTTGGATAAGGATCGATTGGTATTTCGTGGGCCGAATGTTATCGCGTGACCGATATTGCCGACTCGATTATCGATCGATCCCAATTGTTTTGACCGATTTACCGATCTTGATTATCAATTACTCCCGATTGTCGATACCGTAATATGGTGCATATTCTAACTCGTAGTTGATGGGCCTTCGATTTCATTCGACTCGTATTTAAGCCTAATTATGATTAGATGAGGTCTATGTGACAGGGCTCATTGTGATGTATTTGGAGGCCAGGCGATGGAGCCCAATGTGATGTATGATACCCCCATGTGAAAGGCCCATCGTGATGTGTATTAAGCTCTTGAGTGAGGCCCATGGTATTGTATATTTGGCCCTCGTGTGAGGTCATGGGTCCATTATTTGTTAGGATCTATGAGGTTCATTCCTCGGGAGCAATGTTGGTTAAATGTCCACCTTATCGAGGTCGATTGTCGATGCCAATCATTGATACCGCTTAGCATATCATCATGATACATGCCCATATGCATCATTTGCATGCTTAATATGAGATATGGTTGACCATTGCATATGCCATTAGGCAAATTGTTATGAGACTCCCTGATAGGTGGAGATTGTCCCACATGAGCGCACGTCATGCGCTGGATTGACACATGAGTGGATTGCATGACTCATGCATCTTGCATTGTGAAGCAAACCAGAAATGCATGGTATTATCCTGAAGGATATCGTGGATTACCATGAAACCGGAAATCTATTCGACATGGGGTCTAGAGATATCCCAGGGTGAAAGTCCCTAAACCCTCTTGAAGTGAAGGTTGCTCCAACCGTGAAACCGCATGGATGCATGAGCGCATGGGAGCCGTATACCGTTAGGCCGTGACTCCCACTGTGATCGCGAAGTTGGAAGGGGGTGCGACCTTAACGCCTGAGAGGAGGTGGCAATGCAAGGGAATCGATCGTGAAATGCACGAATGTTATCGGCGAACGGGACCCGATATTAGCAGGTGAATTAGTAAGGTCAATTCCACTCACAATTGAGCGCGATGGGAGCAACTGTAAGTTTGGAGTGAAATAGACCCTTAAGATCTCAAAGAGTTCACATATGTATTTAAGAAATTATTAATCAAATTCATATTCAAAAATTCCTTCACTATCCACTCAGATAGTGGTGCGTAACTATTTGTTATTGTACCTTCGCAATGGCTAGTCGCGCGACTAACCGAGATTAGGAGTTTACCACATGAGTCGACTATCCAAATTTAGGTATGACTGGTATAGTAGTCCTTTGTGGTGGACCCCATAGTCTTTTGTACCATCATCACGACTTCACACTCTAGCATGGTCATTACATTCACACCATATATTACATGACTCGGGATGATAAGCATTGGATACTACCTTAGCAAAAAAATTGCCATTGACTTGACTTAGCGGGTTTACATCTTACTTTGTACCCTCGGTATCGATATTTGGCTCTCTTTGACTCATCATATATATGGCTAATTTGAATTGCGTACTACGATTATCGTATGACTAAAAGGCATACCAAGATAAGTCCTTACTTCGATTTCGTGCGATTTATGACATTCTAAAGTTTTGATTTTGTATCATTATGGATTTATCGTCCCACAATTACTTTCATTCCCGATAAATTGCTTACTAGCACTTACCTTGACACAAATTCACCACCCTCTAAGCTTTCCCTAAGCTTGTACGATAGATGAATGCATGTGTTATTAGTTTCTGCAACGTTGCTTGGAGCGTGCTTTGTCTATTCGGACCTCTTGTATTGATTTATGTATTTCCCTTTCTGTCATTGTACTAAAATGATTATATTAGTAGATACGTGATGATGATGTTGCCTTTGTGAATTGGGTAATCTTGTGGCCATGCTTATTATGAGTTAAACGTACAAAAAAAAAATCTCCTTGTAGGATCCCAAGATCGGAATCTGGCGTATGAACGTTAGGAGTCGAGAATGGGGTACTACGGAGGCTGTCGGCACCGGACTCGGCGATCGTGATTCTTGTGAATCCGATTTCTGGGTTTGGGGCGTAACACATCACATGGACCATATGTGGGTAATCCTCACTGTCCGTCCAGATTGAGAAGGCCATAGGCCTGGAAGTTGGTTTTTCTTTTTATATATATTATATAATATAATATATATTATATATATCTAGTGGGCCACACGTGTGGGCCCACCTTGCATGTGCAGGATCCACACCATCCAATGGTCTGGACAGTGAGACCTAAGTAATGTATGTACCGTATAGCCTGGTCGTCCGTCCAGGGCTGACATGAGGACAGCCACATGTGTGGCCTTCCACGTGTGACATGGATCCCCACTATGATGTGTGTGTTACATGATCCACACCGTCCATTGATAGGGACGGTGGGTCTCACCTACTGACTGACGTCAGCAAGTATTATGGGTACAGCATGATGATCATCCATCCATTCACTAGGGACCCACCAAACGTATGTATTTCATATCCTCACACGTGTGGGTGAGGATAGGCTAATATTCTTCACACGTGTGGGGTGTGGGTTGGCTAGTATTACCTCACACCCATTGACGTTACAAGTTCTATGGGTTTCATCTCCACCATCCGATCGCTGGACCCCACCTCTTATGCATGTATTCATCTGCACGGTCCATTTTGGACGGTGCCATGTGGGGCCTACCATTGATATATATGCATTACACCCCAGCCGTCTATTGGACGTGGACCCTACCATAATGCAAGTGTTCCATCCATGCTGGCCTAGTATCTACCGTGAATCCGTGATGTAAGTGTTTTATCCCTAATGCCTAACAACGTGGGCCCCACACGTGGAAACCACTTTGATGTATGTGTTTTATATGCACCGTCCATTTCTGGACAGGTGCAAGGTGAGGCCACATGATGTAAGTATTTTATTTCCACCATCCACGTTGACATGCACCCCACTTGTTATATGCATTGCAACCGCACCGCCACCCATGCGGCCTACTATGATGTATGTATTTTACATCCACACCATTCATCTGTTTCACATCCACTCCGCTCATCCATTTTCTGGATCATGGGTTGCCCCTAGGCCCGTGTGATGTGGCCCTGTTGAGATGTATTTGAGGCCCGTGGTTGGGCCACGTCATGATGTATTTGAGTCCCATTTGGTAAGGCCCGATGTGATGTGATGAGGCCCACATGATGAGGCCCAATGTGTTATATTTGAGGCTTAAGCATGAAGCCCATTGAGATGCATTTGAGGCCCAGATATCAGACCTAATGTGATATTTATATGGCTCATGGGATGTGGGCCATTGAGATTATATATGGCCCACCGTAATGAGGCCCATTGAGATTGTATGTGGCCCACTATATTGTGTATGAGGCCCTTGTATGAGGCCATGGGTCAACTATATGTTTGGCTCTATATAAGCCACTCCTTGGGAGTAATGTTAGTTACATGTCCACATTAATGGGTAATGATGGTTGAATGTCCACATTGTGACCTTCCCTTGGGCCTTGTTAGGCACATTCTCATCGATGCTAATTATCGTGATCAATTGCCAATTTCGATTATCGAGGCCGATTATCGATCGATTCCGATTTTTGTGGCCGATTACAGGTTCCGATCATCGAGGCCGATTATTGATCGATTCTGATTGTTGTGGTCAATTGCCAATACTGATTAACGAGGCCGATTATCGATTGATTCCGATTGTTGTGACCGATTGCCGATTTCGATCATCGAGGTCGATTATTAATCGATTCCGATTATCATGGCCGATTACCGATTCCGATTATCGAGGCCGATTATCAATCGATTCCGATTGTTGTGGCTGATTGCAGGTTCTGATCATCAAGGCCGATTATTGATCGATTTTGATTATTATGGCAGATTGCCGATATCGATTATCGAGGCCGATTATCGATCGATTCTGATTGTTGTGGCCGATTGCCGATTCTGATCATCGAGGTCGATTATTGATCGATTCCAATTGTCATGGCCGATTGTCGATTTTGATTATCGAGGCCGATTATCGATCAATTTTGATTGTTGTGGCCGATTGCATGTTCCGATCATCGAGGCCAATTATTGATCAATTTCGATTGTTGTGGCCGATTACCGATACCGATTATCGAGGCCGATTATCAATCGATTCCAATTGTTGTGGTTGATTACCGATTCCGATCATCGAGGCCGATTATCGATCGATTCTGATTGTCGTGGCCGATTGCCGATTAGCGAACGAGGTTGATTATTGTGACTGATTGCTGATTCTGAATGTCATGGCTGATTGCCGATTCTAATTATTGAGGCCAATTGCCGAGGCCTAATGTGATATGCGGCCCATATTTGAGGCCCGTTGAGATGTGTATTCAACCCGTGTTTAAGGCCCAATGTGATGTATATGAGGCCTATGTGATGAGGCCCATTGTGATGCATTGAGGGCCAAGCCCATTGTAATGTATGTTAGGCCCATCGTGATGTGTATTAAGCTCTTAAGTGAGGCCCATGGTGTTATATATTTGGCCCTTGTGTGAGGCCATGAGCCCACTATATGTTAGGATCTATGTGGGTCATTCCTTGGGGGCAATGTTGGTTAAATGTCCACATTGTCGAGGTCGATTGTCGATGCCGGTTATCGATACTGATTATGAGTATGTAACAGTATAGCATCATGATATATGCCCATACGCATCATCTGCATGTTTGTTATGAGATATGGTTGACCATTGCATATGTCATTGGGCAGGTTGTTATGAGACTCCCTGACAGGCGAAGACTGTCTCAAATGAGCACACGGTATCTATAGGATTGATGCATGACTGGATTGTATGACTCATGCATTTTGCATTATGTGCCCTAGCGACATCAGGGTCGTAGCCTCCACAGGCATATCATGGATGGCCAAATGGGACACCGAAAATCTGTTCTAGCATACGGGCGCCATAGATGTCCCTAGGTGAAAATTCCTAAACTTCCATGGCTAGGAGACGCCCCAACGTCGAGACCGAGTGGATATATATAAGCATATGAGGGCCGAATACCAGGAGGCTGCGTCTCCCACTGTGTCGTGGTCGGTTGGGAGGGGGTGTGGCCTCACCCGCCTGAGGGTAGGGGCATAGCTAGGCTGAGTTTGACCAACTCATGAATGGGTCCGCTATCGACATGCCGAGTAGATATTGGCTGACTACTGTCCAGCGGATGATGAGGTCTCTTCCACTTGCATGGTCGCGTATCAGTGGGCGGCGATTTGCATGTAGAGTGTACTAGACCCCGATGATGATCACATAGAGAAACCGTACTGATATGTGGACTTATCAAGTAGGAGTTGCATATTCATTCATTCACTATCAACTCGGGTTGGTGGTGCATAACTAATTATTGTGTACCTTCATAATGGCAAGGATTTCAGTTGGGCGCGCAACTAACCTGAGATCAAGAGTCTACTACATTGAGTTTGGCTATCTAAATTTAGCTATGGGACTGGTTTAGATAGAAGTCCCTTGTGATAGACCCCATAGCCTACAATACTATGTGCTATTATCCTGACTTCACTTCAGCTTGGTCATTTCATTTGCATCGCATATTGCATTGCATCATCAACATCTGATATTTGGCTTACTGTCCCCACATTGCATAGCTGATCTACATTGCTTCATCAGTATATGATATTGTATTTATTATATTTCTTTGCATCGCATAGCCTGGATAAGGATGATGGTATTTATGGGCCTATCAGCATGTTTTCGCATTACTCTGATATCGTATGATTTATGATCTTGCCAGTGTTTCTGATTTTGTATGATTTATGGGCCTATCGGCATGTTTTCACATTACTCTGATATCATATAATTTATGATCTTGCCAGTGTTTCTAATATTGTATGATTTATGGGCTTATCAGTATTTCCGCTTACTCTGATTACTCTGATATTGCTTAATCGGCCCTTACCTTGTGCACATACTTTCACCACCCACTAAGCTTTCTATAAGCTTATGCACGATAGATGCGTGTAGGTGGTGTTAGGTTGTAGCAGCGTTGAGCTTGAAGCGTGCAGCTGTCTTTTGGAGCTTGATTTTATTTTAACATATGTATTTTCCTTCTAGCATTGTATTCAAAGTTTATAGTAGTGGATATGTGATGATGATGATGCTTTTGTGATTTGGGTAAATTTGTGGTTATGCTTCTTACGAGATAAATGTATGTTGGAAAATCTTCCTTATAGGATCCCAAGATCGGAACTTGGCATATGGGTGCTGGGAGCTGAGAAGAGGGTACTACGGAGGCTGTCGGCACCGAATTTGGCAATCGGGATTCCTGTGAATCCGATTTCTGGGTTTGAGGCGTGACAAGAGTCATCAAAATTGACCGTGAAATGCATGAAAATGACCTTGAAGTGAAGGAAAATGACCATGAAATGCATGGTATTATCCGTGAAGGGAAGGGAATTAACCATGAAATGCATGGAAATGACTATGAAGTGAAGCAGAATCGTTGGAATTGACCATGAAATGCATGGAAATGACTGTGAAGTGAAGGGAATTGACCGTGAAATGCATGGAATTGTCCGTGAAGTGAACGGAATTGACAGTGAAATGCATGAAATTGACCATGAACTGAAGTGAAATTGTCGGAAGTGACCGTGAAATGCATGGAAATGACTGTGAAGAGAAGGGAATTGACTGTGAAATGCACGGAATTGTTTATGAAGTGAAGGGAAATGACCGTGAAATGCATGGAATTGATTATGAACTGAATGTCATAATGGAAATTTGAATTGTTGTGGTAAGAAATTCGTAATTTTAAAGAAACAACATATGTATTACAAGAAATGTAAAACATTCACATATGTATTTCAAGAAATGTATAACATTCATAATCCTATTACAAAAAATGTATAACATTCACAGCTGTATTACAAAAAATGTAGAACATTCACAGTCATATTACAAAAAATGTATAACATTCACAGTCGTATTACAAAAAATACACTACAACAGACATTATTCCAGAGGTATTGGAAATTTATAACTCCGACGATTATGCCCTGTTTGTTTACAACGTCCGTATATTTTTGTTGTTCGTTCCTCTCCACAGGAAAGGATCCATGCCTTCTTCGGTCTTCCAGCTGACCTCGTCTGTAGCGGGGGCTTGATAATCGAACAATACTCCTTGAATCTAAAAGAAATTTCCCATTGACTCTTATCCCATACTGGGTAAACAGAATCTTCATACGTGATCTAGTAATTCCTAGCCGTGTACAACGGGGAGCAATACGAATAATGAGGAAGATTATAGTTTATATATGCTAAAAGAACATGAAAACAAAGGTATCCTGTTACTTCAAACTTGCGACATGTACATGAAAGTTGATTGAGCTTGACAGTATCATTGTAGTCTCCCACAATATAGTATTCATCCCGAGAAATTGCATGGCAACAAACATCTCGTACCTTCGGTATGAGATCCTTTAATTGTTTCTCTGCCCACGGTGTCAAGGGTCCAATGAATTATGATGCTGATTCTCTTCTCTGATAGAACATCTCTTGAATTTTTATTCTGACCATCTCTATCAGCATAGTAACGGGATATTCTCGTGCTTCTTTAAATAGAGCATTAACATACTCAACTATGTTTGTAGTGACTAAATTGAATCTTTTTCCTGGGAAGTGCGAAGATGCCCACTTTTCATACCCTATTTCTCTCAGCCATGCATGTACCGAGGGGTTGGCATGTTTGATATCATGCATTAATTTTTCGAACTTAGCCCTCCTACAAGTCTTTACAGCTTGCCAGTAGTAGATTTCTAGCGACTTGTCTTTGAACGTGTCCACCAAGTTTCGGTCTATATGGTACACGCAGTACCCATGGATTGCTGCTTGGAAGACCTAGGGAACTTCTTTCATTAGACCTTTATGCCGGTCTGATATGATCACAAGACCAGGGCAATCCCCTAACGAATTGCTGAGGTAGGTAAGGAACCAGTTACAACTGCTATTGTTCTCTGATTCTCCAATACTAAAAGCGACTGGAAAGATATGATTGTCACCATCCAAAGCTGTAGCAACGAACAGAACATCCTTGTACTTACCTTTTAGATGCATCCCGTCAACGGCCAAGACCCTTCGCAAAGATGTGTGAAAACTTCTAACGCACTGTCCGAGCGCAACAAAACATCTCTCAAACCTCATCGTCTATTTATTCACAAGCAGGGCAATCACTATCCCTAGGTTCGTCATCTTCAACTCATGCACGTACATCGAGTGTTCTTTATAAGAGTCTTCATAAGACCCCATTACGCAATCGATTGCAATCTCTTTTGCATGTCATGCCTTCTGATAGCTAATAACAATATTATACTTCTCTTGCATTATGAATATAATGGCCTTAACCCCAAGTGCTGCTTAATGCGATTGACAACCAGTTCACTGGCCAGCTTACTGCTTGTTTGCTGATGATTGCTCTTCATCCATGACATTCCACATGTATGTATGGACCTGAAAGTCTTAATCTTGAATATCCCCACTTCATTCACCCTAGATGTGTGTACCCTCCATTCACACTTATCTTCCATACATGCCACAGTGAATTTCTTGGATGTGGAATACAGGACCTTGTATTGAAAGTTGTCGCGAATTATAAATTGGCTCAAAATATACTTACACCGGCTCTTGTCCTCAAACATTTGGCCAACGACTATATCAATCGGGTCATCAAGTGGATATGAATACAGTGACAGGTCTGCATTAGTGTAACTAGCATCCTCGAAAGGCACAATGGGAGGCCTAATGATGAAGTCCGATGTTCGAGCCTGTTCGGGCAATGGAATGTCGCTTCCACTTACACTTCTAGCATTAGATGTTAAGGGCAAGTCTACTCTTGTAAATGAAGGTGATGCCATATGTTCACTTCTGAGATTCACATCAGCCGACACCCTCACTTGACTTGTCATAAGGTTTGAAGTCTGAGCCAACTCGGTATTAGAGTGTTGCTTAGAGGAACCTGTGAAGGTGATGTCATGTCTTCATATTTCCATCGATGTTCCTCACCCAAACTTACAACAACTGGGGCGTCATGTTCGAATGCACTGTAAGCCACTGGGTCTTCGAGTACTACCTCATTAACGCGCTGCGTTGTCTCGATGAATAAAGGGATGTAGTGATTCGGATGCTTCTGTAACGTCATGAAAATCGGGGGTCGAGCAGAGGCTTAGCTCCCGAGTTCCAGTGCATCACTTACGCAACATAAATAATGATAATTAAATGTTATCCATATTAGTACATTAAACATAAATGGGATTATACTAAATCAATATATCATACTCTAGAGACAATTAGATTACGCAAGCGGAAGACTGTGATAGATATATAAAACATATAAGCGGTTGTAAGTCCCCGGAGTATGAACATGTCGCCAGGTTAAATAATTACATGTATAGTTCCAAAAATTCACAAAATGATAAAGTGTAATGTCATCTAATCCATATCCATATAGCCCCGGTGACGGAACTCTAGGTCTACATAGATCCGTCAAAGAATTGCAGGTAGGAAAACTCCTCCTCGTTGTCGAAAAAGGCCGGCTCCAACTCGTAAGCCTCACCATCATTTGAAACTACAACAGAGTCTGGTTGGTGTTTTAAAACACCGTCCCAAAGTGGGAGTGACTGATCAACTCAGTGAAGCTATAAGGCAAAGGTTAACATGTTATCAATTCAGTCAAGCAGTAATAATAAAGCAATACAATAAGCATTCCAAAGTACTCTGGTTAACGCAAGGATGATAATTATTAATTATGTATGCCCTCGCCTGCACTCCCTCTGTGACATCATCTCACGATCACCCATGCTAAACTCCCACTGTGCTCAACACCCACGCCAAAGGCATATGCAATGCGGTGCATGGTTGTGTTAGCCAAGTTCTTAATTAAACCTATTCATACAGCATATTCGGGAAGCTAAGGTACCTCCCTTTATATCATTTACCCAAACAATGATCCATCTAGGGTCGTCAATCCTAGTTAATCACATACGATAGGTAAGTTTGCGAGTTTACACTATAGGTTGCTACGGGAGGCTCGTCATCTCAGCGTAGGCTTAATTCAACTCGAGGTCACTACGAGGGGTTCGTCACCCGATCGTAGGCCTATTTTATAGTCGACGTCACTACGGAAAAGGCTCATCACCTTAGCATAGGCCGACAGCTTTAATACAGTGTCTCATACCACCGTATTCGGCTCACGAGCTTGGTTTACTCACTGGACACTACGGGGAGGCTCGTCACTCCAGCATAGGTCGACAGCTCAACCACGGCATCCCATACCATCATGCCCGGCTCATGAGTCTTAGCAGATTGTAGTATCAAGGTTAAACAGATTTTTTAATGGTAAGTGGTACCTTACATTCAAATAGTAACATCCATACATGGTGAACATATATTAGGCCAATCGGGTTACTTGACAAGCTCGACTGGTACGAGCGTACGTTGAATTAATCGACATGGAGCGCGTAAGCACTCCACATGGTTTAACCACTGCCGATAATCACCGTACGACTCGGATTCATTGAACGATCCGTCGTGGAGAAACTAGTTCAGCCACTGATCGTAAACCATTACCGATTGCCTGGACTATGTATTAGTCCCAATCGTACTCAAACATAATGGGCATTCACATGTGATAGTCCAAGCAACATGTGACAACCAATTTAAACATAAATCTCATTTGAGCCTTTCAACAAACACATAGTGCACATGTTATTATACATAGGCATTTCATTCATAAATCACATAGTAGTAAGAGAGATTACATAAACGAAACTGTAGCTATAGATAAGGTAATTGAGAATCTTATATCAACACCCTCATTAAATACATTTCAACAAGAATTTTCTCATTCAAGCATTTTATCAAACACTTAGACTATACATATCAACATACATGTAATAAATTAGTTATAACGTATATTATAGCAAATCCTTTTACAAAGGAGTTGCCACATGTACAACAATCATGTATTCCCAAACAACAATCATGGCAAGTACAAATCATAATTCCATATTCATACAAACATTTCAACAAACACATGGAATGTATTAATTTCAACATAGTTCATATATATATATATATATATATATATATGTATATATATATTTTTATTTATGTATGTAATACGCAGAAAACATCGCGTCTAACCATATGTGATAGCAATCAAGTTAGTCATAAATCATTACTGACATTGAAAGCCTTAAAAACCATAACCTAAACGTTTATAGTCTGCACCTTCCGTCGGTAAACTCGTATTGAACTCAGTTCGAACATTATGCCTTTGTCTACGGCACAACGGCTACCTAAATCATGAAATAGGTTAGCTATTTCATCGATCTACCTATCTGGATACCTAAAGCATATTAGGGTTAGGATTCCTTACGCAAAATTTGAGTCAAAATCACTGGTATAGCGACACGGAAGAGGTGATTCAGTACGTGGAGTGGTGGGAACGAATCCCAGCAACTATCTCCCACTCACTCTCACTTCTCCTCACTCTTTCCTTCTCTTTTCTCTCTTCTCTCTCCTAGGGTTAGGAAATTCGTATGGAATGAGAGAAGGGTGGGTTTAGGGTCTTATATAGGCCTAAAAGTGAAGTCAATGACCCCAGGGCCATGATATACTTAGGTTATAGCCAAAAGTCGTCCGTTTCGGGCCAACGAAGCTCATCTGAAGGTTCATGTTCTACATACGTTCTGAAGAAAGTTTTCTGACAATGGATCTATGTTAGGTTAAAGTTTCAGTCCGATCAGGTTTGTAGATCGACCGCGGGGGACCAGTTTCAGTTCAACGGCCATCGTCACTCGATCAGCG